>NC_089827.1:43319997-43640355 GCF_035046505.1 Tiliqua scincoides
ATCCTATACACACTTTCCTGGGAGTTAAGCCCCATTGAACACAATGGAACTTACTACTGAGTAGACATGCATAGAATTGAGCTCTAAGAGATCCAATCCATTTCTAGAATTTTTTTCACTTCCCTGTGATTTTTTTTACAATGTGGAGAGCCACACTGTCGGTATACACCTGCTAGCTCACCAGATTGAAATGAGATATAGAAACACTCAGAGCTGAAACAACCCTTTCCCCAGTAATTACTGTGCATAGTTTATACCACAGGCACATGGTGTGTTACAATGTCAAATGCAAGGGCCGTTCACTGTTCCCCCACCTCACGCAAGCAGAGAATGCACGAAGAATTGCACACCAGGCACTGGGTCCTATGTACACTTAGCTTCTCCATGCATTCAGGAACACTGGTTAATCTAAGAGTCCTGAATTTGTAGCAATATATGAGCAGAGGAGTCTGCCTTAAACTGAAGCCATCTAGGTCGGTATTGTCTACACCAACTGGTGGTGTCCCTCAAGGATTTCAGACAGGGATATTTCCCAGTGAAACCTGGAGGTGTCAGTGTTTGAATCTGGAATATTCTGCATGCAGAACATATTCTTTACTATTGAGCTACATTCATCATGTACAGTCATGTAACTAACTGCATGTAGGTGTACATCTGAAAGTCACCTTTGCACATCAAATACTAGATACACAAAGTATGTGGAAAGTATGTGTTCTGATGTTGGGAAGCATAGCCAGTGAGCATGTTCCTGTTTCCCTCTCATATATTCCCTGCATATATGTCTGTGGGAAAACACACTTGGGCCATTCAGTGTTAAGACACTACAGAAACATTTGTTGGGAATAGCAAATCAGGCTATGGGAGGACCTCGTCAGTTGGAAATTGACCAATAACAGGCACATATACACATGGAGAGTCAGGGTGGTGTAGTGGTTTGGGAAGTGGACTTAGACCTGAAAGACCCAAGTTTGAATCCCCCCTCAGCCATGAAGCTTCCTGGGTGACCTTGGGCTAGTCACTTTCTCTTAGCTACCTCACAGGGTTGTTGTGAGAACAAAAGGAGGGGAGTAGCTGTATACAGCCCCCTGAGCTCTGTGAAATGAAATAAAAATAAATAAAAAATGGTCAGATAAGTATGTTGAACCCAGTCTCTCTGAGTTCACTTTTCTAAAAGCAAACAGGGTTGCTGTATTCCCACTTGCATTGTTTTCACAACTGAAATTAAAAGGGGAGTAAATAAATAAAATACCTGGTGGTTTACAAAACACCAGCAAGCTGAAAGGATGCTCTGTGAGAAACCAGAACATTTTGAAATGAAATATCTTAAAAATTAAGCTGACAGTGTTCTTCTAATCCAAAGTAAATAGCTCCCACCTCAGTAAAAGTCTACGGGTACATCTTGTGCACGAGGAACATCAACATCTCCTGCTGTTGTCAGCAAGGCAAACTGGGGTGTGAACTTTCGAGTGTGTCCCTGAATTTGTCTCTCGCTTCTCTCTTTCAGCCCATAATTTGCTTCAAGTGTTGTAAGCCTAAGAGTGGGGAAAAGAAAGGTAGCATTGGTGTTTTGAAGGTGGAATGGATTGCAGAGTCCCTGGAGCAGTTGTCAATGGAGAAATACCTACGCAACCTGCCGGGGAAAAGAAGAGAAAAGAAGCAGTGAGTCAAACTTTGGAACGAGAACACTGGAATAACAAACTGGAATATGTACTGTCTGTGGCAGGGGAAATCATTGGTTTGGGGAATGTCTGGCGGTTCCCTTATCTCTGTTACAAGAATGGTGGCGGTAAGTGCAGCCTTTGTATTAGCCATTTACACCTCTGTAATAAACATCTCCAGGATGAGATTCTCTCACCAATTCAGGGAACATTTCCACACCCAGGTCTGCATTGTCTGCATAGGTCTGCATAGGAAAAAGTCCTGCCAGAAGATTTATATACCATTTATCCTCACAACACCCCCATGAAGCAGGTTAGAGGGAGAGAATGGAAGAAACTTGCAAAGGCCACCCACTGAGCTTCACAACCAGGATCCTTGCTCGTGTTACCACACGCTGCCCCAGTACAGCCCCTGGTTCAGAGGTAGCTAAGTTCTTGTGCAAATTGCTGATCCCTGTGTGAGGAGGTGGTGCAGCCCACACCTCCTACCTCCAAGGGTCAACTTGATTGGGATGTGGAAGGACCATGACTTCAACTTTTTTTTTTTAAACTTTAAAGCAGGTTTTGATTGAAGCAGCAATACTTAGGAAGAGAATATGTTAACCCTTTCACTGCTATCATTTTCACCAATCTAAATTGTGTACATCCCCTGCACTCTTTTTTGTATTTTTGCCGCTGCTAAATTAACAGTAGCTTCAGGGGGTAATTTAGATCAGGAAAATAACATGGAGAAAACTGGCTGTCCCTGCCCCCCCCCCCCCACACACACACCATTGCACTGGTCCAGGGCCGGCCTTAGGAGCTGTGGGGTTTAATTGGAAAAATTTTGCAGCGTTTCCTCTAATTTTGCAGGGCTCCCTCTACTAATTTTTTTTAGCTCTTAGCTTGAATGAAGTCAGAGCAAGAAAAAAAAAATCTGCTACTTCTGTGCAAGTAGATAGGACTCCTACCTCTTTAGTGGTTGTGCAGAACAAGCACCTGGGAGGTCAGTTGGAGAGAGGAGGGAGCACATGCCCGGCCTCCAGCACTCCCCAACTCTTGCCTGTCGCTGCCCTATCTGCAGCAGCCCACTCTGGAGTGAGACAGGGGAGATGATGGTGATGGGAGCTGTGAGGATGGGGAAAGAATGAGGTGCGCATGCTGCTGTCTACATGGCACCAATTTCGAGCCAACTGGAAGCAGTGGTGGGCAGGAGTTGCTTCCAGACTGACCCAATTTCAGGCCATGCGGAAGCAGCAGTGGACAGAAGGGCAATGTGGGGCCCCCACCATGTACGGGGCCCAAGTGGGCAAAATCTCTTCAATTTCCTAAAAGCTGGCCCTGCACTGATCAGAATTGGAATTCCCTGTGGATGCTTTACAGAGTTTTAAACCAAAAAAAAACTTGTAAGAGTGGATCATGGATCTCTGGCACTGTGTTTGATTTGCTCTAGCCACTCTGCTTTTTAAGCTTACTATTTTATTTGTTGTGCATGTGCCCATCTTTTCCTCAAGATGCACTTGGTTTCAGCAGCAGAGTTACATTATGTGCATTTCATCTGTGCTGTAGGCCAATGTTTCTCAACATTTGTCCTCTGCCATTCCACTTCACATTTGAAATACCACCTGAGCTAGATATCCTGGTGGTCTGAGACTCATTCATAATGTACAGCTTAAGCAATTATTTATATATTTATTCTCTTCCAAAGAGCTTAGGGCAGTTTACAGGGGCCTGGGTCTCTTTGTCCCCCTTCTATTTCATCCGCAGAACAGCCCTGGGTCATGCTGAAAGATAGCAGCTGGCCAAATGCAACCCAGTGAGCTTCATGACTGAGTAGGAATTTGAACCTGTTCCTCATTCAATACTGTAACCACCACACCATGCTGTTAAAAATGATCTGTCTTCTTTCAAGGTGTCTTGTTCTCATTCCTCATTTTGAACACCAGATATTAAGAGTTGGGATATTCTGTAGCAAAAAGGAGCCACTAAGTGGTTTTGGGAGAGGGGGAAGGGAGGAAAGGGAGCTATAGTGGTCTGGTTGCTATATAGAAAACCCGAGAGATTTAGCTTCATCATTGTGTAAGAACAAATATGTTTTAAAAAGAATGCAGAAGGGTTACCCTGCACATGCCCAATCTCGTCTGATCTTGGAAGCTAAGCAGGGTCAGGCCTGGTTAGTACTTGGATGGGAGACTGCCTGGGAATACTGGGTGCTGTAGGCTTATACATAGTCTTTCGAGACTGGAGGTTGCCAACCATGCCCTCTGCAGCCTTCAAGTGTATATGAAAAGCATTTGACAGCATGAATGTGATACATGTGTAGTTTTTTTATGAGAAAGGGAAGGTTTCACAGGACAGAAAATCTGCTTTGTGAACAGTCCTCTGTCTTACGCTTTACACCTTGGGGAAACTGGGTAGGCTACGAATATGTAAGAAGAATAAAAATACTGTGCATTTTATGATGCATTTGCAAGGGTTGAAAACGCTGCAAAGAGATGATCTCAATAACTCTTGCAATAGCCCTGAAAGTTAGCCCCAGGGATTGGGGGATGGGAGGACCAAGAGCCTGGCTACATATGATGGTTGCTTCTGAGGGCAGCAGCTGGCTCTGAGCATTGAGTCCAAGAGGTTTTCCTTCCACAGATATGTAAATGGGAAGTGAAGCCTGAAGAGGGAGTCCTGGCTAGTGAAATTAGGAAGCATAGTTCTTGCATCTAGGAAGGAGTTGTGTTGGCCTCACCTCAGCACAGGATCCAGCACTGCCCTTGGATTTCCTGGTAGTAACTGTGGTAGAGACTCAGTCACTGTTATACATACTCGTATTTTGGTGACTTGTAGATCATTGGACTGTTGAAAGTTGTTCTGTGTGGAGGTGCCTTTTGAAAATGATTCCGAAGCTTCTACAAGTGTAGAGTATGGTATCCCACCTGCCAACTGGCCTTCCTATATTTCTCCTGAGATGGCTGCCTTGTTGGCTGCCAATTTGATTCCAGGCTATGTTTGATTTTTTTTCAGTCTTGAACAGCTTTGGTTTGGATGACCTCAAGCAACGCCTCTTCCCATATGAGCCTCACCCTTACACAGTATTTTAGTTTTTCTGAGAAGTTTTGCTTCAGTTTTTATATTTATTTACTAAAGGTTTCTAATGTTGGTCCCTTTCAGGGAGAAGGGCGGATACAAATAAAGTTTATTTATTATCTACCTTTCCACCTCCCAAGAAGCCTGCAAGACAGCGTGGCAGGGCCTTCTCTATGACAGCTCTGACGCCATGGAATTATCTCCCAAAAGATGGTTATTCAGCCTCCTCCCTCAAGGAGGCAACTGAAGGCTATCAGTTTTCAGAGGACTTTTGTTTTTGGATCTTTCTTGCCCTTATTCTGTTTGGGCTGATTCTGTTTCTGTTTTTTGGTTTAGTTGGTCTGTGTTATTGGATTATATTACATGGTTTTATGTACACTGCTATAAAATTTTATGAATAGCAATATAAAAGACCAGAATAATGACTCCTTTCCTCAGATACCATGGTAAATAGCCCTAGACATCATGAAGGGAAGAGATACGCTAACCACAAGGATGCTGACCTTGGTGACAGGTGTAACATGTAGTTGGGCTTTGTGTGCAAAAAGACAAAACACACACCGTTTGGCAGTGAAATGTCCTCACAAGGTAGATATGACTTGCATCTTGACTTGCAGTGTGTGTCAATGATGATGTCATGTACTCCATTAAAGAGGTGCCTATCACACTTGTAAAACTACCTTCCTCATAGCAAAAGATATACTGTATAAATATTATTGTTTTTACTTATAAATCCATGTGTCCCAAGTTTCTCACCACATAGTGACACAAAATGGCAAAAATTAACAAGAAACACACAAAACAAATAGAAAAAAATCCAAGCAATTAATGGAAAAAGTCTAGAGCAGTGGTTCTCACACATTTAGTACTGGGACCCACTTTTTAGAATGAGAATATGTCAGGACACACCAGAAGTTATGTCATGGCCAGAAGTGACATCATCAAGTAGGAAAACGTTTAACAATCCTAGGCTACATCCTACCCACACTTACCCAGGATTAAGTCCCATTAACTATCATTGTTAAAAGAATATAGATAGTAGCTTGTTAAAAGTACAGGTCCGTAACATTTCCCCAAATGCAGTCACATACCATGGTAGCATCAAGTCTAATATATTAAGAATAAAACATTGAAATGAATGGAGACCCACCTGAAATTGGTCCCCAGTTTGTCCTGACCCACAGTTTGAGAAACTCTGGTCTAGAGTGTTGCAGGAAGAATATTAATTATCTAGAAACTTGGTTTGAGCACTGGTTTTGAATACAAACATTTTACCTCACAATGGAAGCACTCATAGCTGAGGCACATTGTGTGGGTAGATTTACCAATGGTTGCGCAGTCTCTCTCCTGCCCCTCTGCCCCACAAATTAAGCAACCAAAACCCCTGGAAAAAGGCCTTATATTTTGACACAAAAATGAAGCCAAGCAATATTTCCATCCCTGCATGCAGCCTTTGCCACTGGTGAGATAAAATGCTGTTGGGAGATACATGTGTTCATCTCAGTCAGGTATCCTGAAGTAAAAATTACAGCCATTGACGTCAGGAGGATTTTAAATTGAATAAAACAACTAGGTGTTTTCTTCAGTTAGAATAATCCCTAGGCTTTTGTAGTATATTACATACAGGTTTCATTTACAATACTTACTTACAGAAAGCCCAAAAGTAGTGATCTGCCACTGATTCATTTTGTGTGTGTTTTTTTGTGTGGAAAAGAATAATGAAAGGTCAACTATTTCCCCCTTTTTATTTTGATGATTATTTACTGTATTTACTTTTCTAGAACTTTATAGGAAAACAGGTTAAGAGGGCTTGGTAGTCATAGAGTTCCTAGTGAATAGGTGTTAAATTCTGGCTTGAAATCTCTTGGATTTGCCTCACAGGCCTACCTAAACCGCTTTCCCATCCTGACGGCATGCAGGGGATTAGCCAGTTAGCTACTTTCACACTGGCTTTCCTTTTTGTTTTTCTTTCTCTCCTGCTTGAGAATTTTATTTTTGAGGTGGGATTAGTTGGGAGAGCGTTCCTTGTTTTTGCGAGTCTGGAATGTTCCTAAACTTCGTTTTGCCTTGAGTTCCTGCTTTTAGTCTCTCAGCAGTTCCCACAACTTCCCTTCAGAGAGAAGCAGAGAAAGGAGAGTTGCAACCTTTTGCTTCTGGAATGGTACAAGCACAAACACCTGAAGTTGCCAATTCTGACTGAAGCTATTTCTGAGGACTTTTTTCTTCCAATATGATGTAATGTTGGAATTTATTGGAGGCCCTGTTAAAATCTCCTGGGTGGTTTTCATTAGTCACTTAGAAATTTATGTGGATTCCTGGAGTTTTGGTAACCCCAGAAACACCTCAGCCTCTTGCTGTACTTTTATGGTATCGGAAATATTTTAGTGAACTTATAGTACTTAAGGTTCCCTGGTCTCATGGTTTCACCTCAACTTCCAAGAAGTCCAGTTTGATTTACAGGGACAATGTGAACTAGGAGCGCATTCCTTCATGCAGTCCACTTAAATTGTACATGGAAGTCCTGCACATCTACAACTGAAAAAAAATTGTGCAACTAGCACAGTAAGCGACTGATTAAAAAAAAATTGTGCTGAGGCAGTGGACCTGGGGCAGCATCGGGTGGCATTCTGGGTTGTGCTGCCATTGTTGATAAGGCCTGCTGCTGCATCTATTTTAAATCAAACAAAAATGCACACAAGGAAACTGTATTTCTTGAAGTTGGATGTAGTGTGGCCGTAAGGTTTCTAGGGAATGACTGTTAATCCAATTTACAATCCTGTGTGTGTTCCTTTAGAGTCTTCCACATTCAGAACAAAGTGCTAGCAAACGTGTTTTGAAGTTCATTTGGATAAGGGATTGAAAGGAAGAGCACAGTTGAATGTACTGCTCCGAGCATAGGGTGCAGGAGACCAGAAGATATGAAAACTGGAATGGAAAAAGGAAGCAAAGGAGGTAGCAGAGATCTGATCTTTTGTGTAGCTCCTGTGAGGTTGCCCTAGGGCTGCTTCATGCATGCCCAGGTTCACTACATTTTAGATCAGAGGTTCTTCAC
The DNA here is from genome assembly GCF_035046505.1 of Tiliqua scincoides. NCBI lineage: Eukaryota > Metazoa > Chordata > Lepidosauria > Squamata > Scincidae > Tiliqua > Tiliqua scincoides. Next base: position 43,327,765 of record NC_089827.1, read on the forward strand.
TGGTTGTGTCTCATAAACCCCCAGGAGAAATTTCAAACTGGTTACCCACCCACTCTCCATGTTATCTTTCTTTTATTTCAATTATTATTTTTGGCTTGATTTGCTGCTTTCTTGAAAAGACATTGAACATATATGGTAAAAAAGTGGAACTTCATACAGAACTTTAAAAAAACATGAAATTTCAATCAGAAAAAATATTGTTTATATCATAAAATTTGAAGACATCAAAAAAACTGCAGAGAAAAATCAATGAGAAGACAGCTGCTATTTTCCCCTCAATCAGAAGGTTAAAACATGGAGCAGTTTTTGATAAATTGAGATGTATGTTATGCCTTGCATCTGACTGATTCCGAACCTTTGTCTGGAGGCCAAGCAATACTGAAAATTTAGATTCATATATTTATGCATTTATTTAAAAATTTATATCCTGCTCACCTTTACAAAAATTTATATCCTTTTTAGCTCACCTTTCACATGCCGAAGCAAATGCACAAAGTTATCCATAGTTGCCAACTGTTTAGCAAGTTAGTAGTTGTAAATACTGGTAAAAAGTCAAAAAACAATATACTATATATTATGTTTATGTTTATACTATATATTATATTACATGATATATATTACATATATATCAATATAAAAATATAGTATGCGCCTTTGGCCCATCAGAAGTCAGGACCGAATTCAGTGTTTTTAACTTTTACAGTGTTTTAAGTTACCCAACTTTTAGACTCTGGATTTCAGAAGGCACATGAGTAACTGTGGTGGTAGCGGGGACTGAAAAATGCCAAGGGGGGTGGGTGGGCGGGAAGTGGGTCTGGTGCCAAAGGCCTTTAGCAGCAGCCTCCCTGCTGCTATCCCTTTTCTTTCTTCTGACATATGCTAACGAAATTGAGGAGACCCATTGTGGATTGGGAGGCTGCTAAAGCCCCCTGATCACTGCAACTGCACCAGTAAGGGGGGGGGGGAGGAGGATTGGATCGACCTCAGAGTGTGTGGGTGAATGGAGGTTCCATGTGTGTTAAACAGGGCTGCTATCCTATTTAGCAAAATATAGCAAGTGGGAAGACTAGCCTGCAGTTCTTCAGAGCACTCAGCATTCCATCCACACACACAGTTTGTCTCATGGGATCACTTACAGAGAAATTCTTATTGCGTTTCCGAGTGCCGGGGAATTGGAAACTTGCAAAAGTCTGAGCCTGAACATACTCTGTAAGTGCTTTACAGTTCTTGCTTTAGAACAGCTTCCTGTTGGAACTTGATGAAATACTTTACAGAAGAGACAAGCTCTTCCCCCATGCTGCGTTTTGGCTTCTGCTTTCGTGAGACTCTCTCTCAGGGTCAGTGCTTCTGACTCAAAGATGTTGGAAACCCTTTGCCATTTCTCTGTGTGTTTTTCTCAGGGTCATACCCACATCTGTTTTACCCGCTGCTTTTTTGTTCTGGATCTTATTGTACAACCAAACAATTACAACAGCACAAAGGAACATACTACTGGGATCCAACCTTTTGAGTCACTGCTTAGAATCAAGCAGCTGATGATTTCAATTGATAATAGTCAACAAAGAGTACATAACTGAGATGAAGGGAAATTTAAAATGTTATTTGTCTCAGGAAAAATAAAAACAGCAATGGTTTTAGCATATTTCAGGAATGGACAGTGGCCTCTATAGAAAGTATATGAGCATAATCTGACTGGTTCTCTTCCATGTAGGAAGCTTTGAGGCATAGTCCACTTATCTCACTGTTCCCTTTGTCCACACTTCTCCTCTGGCTGCTATAGCACTCAAGTTTTGATAGGGTCTCTTCCTAGCATATTTTATAGGAAAAGGGAATATATTTTTCACATTTTTATATTGCCCTTCCTCCAAGGAGCTCAGGGTGGTGTACATAGCTCCTCCACTCTTCTTGTCCTCACAACAACCCTATGAGGTAGGTGAGGCTGAGAGTGACTGGCTCAAGGTCATCCACGAAGCTTTTTGGCCAAGCGGGGATCTAAGTCCAACTCCCAAACCACTGCACCATCCTGTCTAATAGCACTTCAAATTCTGTTGCAGGATGTTCTGAGGCTCAGGGAGGCTGGCCCTCAGAACACTTCTAAGCCCTTTGGGAGGCCTTAGGAGGTCACTTCTGGTTTTGAGAGGAAAACCAGAACTTTTAGGTCCCCATAATAACTGGGCTTCAGAAGGCGTTATATGGGGCTAAAACATAATTTCTGATTTCCTCCCCGGGCCTCAGAACATCTTTGATGCAATTGGAATGCATCTCCTGTTGCCTCTGGAGGATTACAGCGCCCCCACGATCCGTGAATTTCATTATCCAAAACTGGGGGAAAGCCAAACAGGATATCTCAGAAGCTAAGCAGGGTCAGGTCTGGTTAGTACTTGGATGGGAGACCACTTGGGAATACCAGGTGCTGTAGGCTTATACCATAGTCTTTTGAGACTGAAGGTTGCCAACCAGGGGGTGCTGGAATGGAACCAGGATGACCTGTATTTATTTGGAAGCCAAGACAAAATTGCTACTGCAACTGATCTAGTTCAGATACAACGCTCAATCACAGTTACCTGTGGGCTCATATGCTTCTCCTCACTTTTTTTGTGTGCATGAGAAAAGCACTATGAAAACATCTGCTTGGCTTGTTCTATATCTAGTTTGTTAATGAATCAGGGTAGCAAACCACAGTTTGACCCTGATTTGTTTTCATAAACTAAGTTTGCAACGGTTCACAATTGTACAGGTCCTCGGGGAACACAATGCTGTGCATTTGTTACTTCCCCCTTTCTGGGTTGTTAGAGATGAGGGAAGGGAGAGAGAGGCATAAACCTGTGGCTCTCCAGAGCTTTTCCGCAGAACTGCATCAGAACCAGATGACTGCACTGTCTTCAGTGAATTCATCGTGCATTGTCTGCTTAATTATAGCCCAAACACTCCCTCCATCTCATCCTTTAGACCAGGACAGTGTAAGGAGTCCTGTCAAGGATTCATATATTCTGTAAATAAATATATTAGGTTACCCATATGTGTGAGGAGCCTGAATTCAGTAGTCGCATGATGCTGTTTGTGTAAAAATTGAATGCTTGTGGGGTTCCATGTGATCGTTGTCACATCGGAACCGGATTGCTGGTGTCACAGTGTTAGCATGCTAAGATGGTGTATGTGTAGGACATGGTCTCCTGAAGTGCTAACATTACACGCCTACATACCAATAATCTGGTTCAAATGTGATGCTGTACATGAGAAAACTTCCATAAGTGTGTGTGTGTGTGTGTGTGTGTGTCTGTGTGTGTGTGTTAAATCCTGTCGCAGCACCTTTAAAGTGGACCCTTCATTCCTCCTTCAGCAAGGGGAAGTAATACTTCCAAGGAGACAGGACACAGTCTATTACACTAAAAGATATGTGCCTTTTTACCAATTGGGTGCTGATATACATGACTACAAGAGATTGCTTTCTGCTGCCAGCAAAAACCACCTCCTTTACTATTGGACAGGAACACAGGAAAGCAGCCTGAGACCTGCCCTGTTTCATCACCCATTGCTTTTCAGGCTTCTGCCATGCCAGTCTAGCGTGGACTTCAGTCAAAGGGAAGGGAGCCCCGTCCAACGAAAAGCTGTAACCGTTATGGTAATTTAGGAGTGAACTACAGTTAATTGTAATTTTCTACTTAGTTAAATATTGGCTTGGTGTCAGAATAGATGGTGTTGAAAGACAAACTGGCAGTTAAAACCAAAGAACAGAGTCCATTAGCTTTCCAAATCTGGAAGAATGATTTAGTAGAAGGTATGGCAATGGTTTCAGTTCACCCATTTTCTAGTAGAGGCTCTTCTTATCTGTAAAATGTGGGGGGGGGGGCACCAGTTGGAATGCCTCTGAATATACTGGTGCTATTATCATAAAGGCTGATTAGTATCTCTTGGTTTGTTTTTATTTTGACCACATCAAGCATGATATATTTCATATCCATTATTAGATACTGATAGATATTAACTACTATTGCATGCTAGCTATCAAATTATGGCATTTGCAAAATAGCATTAGAATGAGAATAATATGAAACACTGTGAAATCCTGTACCCAGAATCAAATATATTGCCCATTATCAATCACTGAAAGGAACATTGGCTTTAAAATACAGATATTTAATATGTGTTTATTATGTTTATATCCTGCTTTTCAGCCAAGTTTGGCTCCTGAAATAGCTTGCAATTAAAGTGCATACAGAGGTTAGAATAGGGCTACTTGAGGGTAGAGTCTTCTGGTCCTTGACAATTCATGACTTAGCCCCCAGCGTCCAGGAGTAGGAGAAGGAGCACTGGAGGCAAATAGGTGGACAGAGATGGGCACCCCTCACCAATGTGCTGCCTGAGGCAATTGCTTCAGTTGGCTTTGTGGATGGGCCAGCACTGTGAGTAAGCGTTTGACAGATGGAAAAGCCTAGGCCTACCAGCTCCTAAAAAGGCCATCAACTTCTTTTTCCACCACTAAATATTGAAAACAATAGTAATTTTTTGAACATATAAGAATGGGTTCCCTTACAGACCCAGATAAAACCTGCTTACTTGGCCAATGGGCCCATACCATCCTGAGAGGATTCAAACACCGGATGCCAGCCTGGCATCTCCATGTTTTGCAGGCAACAACCTGAGAAGTACTTCACTCTTGCAAGGCTGCAGCTGGTTTGCAATTGCCACACATCTTCTCCTTTTCTCAGATTGCACAACATGGCTTTGTTGGGGGTGGGCATGAAATATGGTTCTTGGAAGTAGCCAGATGCCTGGATGGGTAGTCAGTAAGCACTACTGACTCCAGGTCCTGGAAGGCCCTTGGTTGACACACCTATACTATCGGCCCTCTCTTTTGGTGGGGCCACCTCCCCCTTGCTGCCGACTGCTGCTGCTATTGTCAGGTTACATGCCTGGGAGAGAACTGGTAAGTGAGTGGCAGCAACTGTCTCACTGCCATTGTCCACTCACTCACCCCTTCAAGGCCAGTGGGAAAGGGTGGAATGGGTGGGAATACAGATAGTAATGATGAGGAAGAGGAGCAACAGGAGCAGCAGTAAGTGGGATCTTGGAGTTGGGCTCTCTGCAGAGTGTGGTCCTTGGCATTTGCTTAGGCAGACTGATCCTTGACACTGGCCCTGTAAGTTCAGAAAGGTAAGAAAACTGGGATGGGCACAGAGGCATCTAGAACAGTGTTCCTCAAACTGTGGGTTGGGACCCACTAGGTGGGTCGTGAGTCAATTTCAGGTGGGTCCCCATTCATTTCAATATTTTATTTTTAATATATTAGACTTAATGCTACAAGTATGTTACTGCATTTTGGGAAGTGTTACAGACGTACTTTTAACCAGCTACTATGTATATTATTTTAAAAATGATAGTAAATTGGACTTACTCCTGGGTTTGCAGCCTAGGATTGTTGAAAATGGTCCTGCTTGATGATGTTACTTCCGGTCATGACATCACTTCCGGTGGGTCCTGACAGATTCTCATTATAAAAAGTGGGTCCTGATGCTAGTGTGAGAACCACTGCTCTAGAAGAAGAGAGGATGTCATTAGCTGCTACAGCTGAGAGTGTGTTGAACAGAGTGCTGAAGAGACTGCTCAACAACCATGCTGTCCCCTGTTCAAATCTCATTTTTTTGTCATGAACCTACTGGGTGGCCTTCGTGGATTTTGTTTTGTTTTCACGGACTCGGCCTAGCTCCCTCAGTGGCAAAACGATTACAATAATAAAGGGATGATGTGTTGTGGTCTACCTTACAGGGTCGTTGTAAGCTTTGTTGAGATTGTGCTTGTAAAGTGCTTTTAATATTCTCGAGCACTATGCGAATGTCAGTTAATATTGTTAACAACATGGGATCCACCAAACTGTTTCAGAACTACAGAATTCATAAACTTTTGATTAGATTTCTATCTATGACATACATTCAGGCCAGTCCTATCCCCTGCCATGCTGTACCATGCAGGTGTGCCATTGAAGCATGTGCTACATGCTCTGGTAGGGGACCGATGAGGAGGCCTGTGAGAGATAAAGGAAAATATTTATGCCAGCTGTATAGCTGGCACAAGCCTGAGGAGAGTCGGGGGCAAGACTGGCTGAAAAATGGGGATAGGATCTGGCGCACACAACTGCTGCCAGATCTACCCCGAATAAGCCCCCAGTTTATTGCCCTGTTACTCCCCTCCCTGCCGATGACATGCCTCTGCCTCTAACTTACTGGTGCTGATAGAGGCTTTGGAAATCACTGTCAGTTTGTGGCAGCAGCCCAGGAGCATGCAACATTGGCCTCTCTTTCTCGTCACTGGAAAGTGCCCTGTACTGCTGGAATGCAAGCGACCATAGGATTAGGCCCTAAGTATATTAAGAATGTCCTTTAAAAATTGAATGTCCCTTCTCTTTGGGATGCAGTAGTGCTAGAGAACCTGCACAGGCTTAATACCATGATATATTCTTGTTTTGCAAGTTTGTGTAGAACACCTGTATACCTTTGTATATTACCCATGTATGATATATACCTTTCCATTTCCATAGGTGCCTTCTTTATCCCCTACCTCATCTTCCTCTTCACCTGTGGAATCCCAATGTTTTTCCTGGAGACAGCACTTGGGCAGTATACCAGTCAGGGAGGTGTGACTGCCTGGCGGAGACTGTGCCCTCTCTTTGAAGGTGAGTTGGGGTGTGATGGGACCAGTTGTGACCCCCATCATTGGCTGTCTTGTCAGAAAGCCATCTTATCAGAGCAGCCATCACAACAAAGGAATTCAGTGTTCTTCATCAGGGAGAACAAACATTACAGCAAAAACTGAATCTAGGATCTGTGAAATAATGGACAAGGCCTCCATGATATGGGGAAATGGTTTTAGTAATAAAGACTGAGATTCCAAAGCCATAACATGCAAAGGTCGTGCTAGGAACAGGCTCACAGAATAAGCCCACTGTGGCCCTGTATAGACCACATTGCTCAGCCTCAGCGTGTACGATGAATATACGTATGGTGAAAAAGCAGTGTTCCTGATTCTATGGAGCCTTCTGCTTGTCTTTGAATGCATGCATACTGGAGGTGAAGTCTGCTGCCTCTTACCATATTCATGTTCATGGTACATGTGGAAAATGAGTCCAAAGAGGGTGCTGAGTAAACAGATGGGGAAGGAAAGCCCATAATGGAGGTATCAAAGCCAAAAGCTCCTCCCTTGTTGATAAGAACAGAAGAACATAAGAAGAGTCCCGCTGGATCAGGTCAAAGGTTCATCTAGTCAAGATTCCTGTATCTCACAGTGGCCCACCAAGTGTTTTGGGGAGCACACAAGACACAACCTACGTCCTGGTGTTCTCCCCTGCAGCTGGCATTTTGAGGTAGCCTACTTCTAAAATCAGGAGCTTGCACATACCTATCATGACTTGTAACCTGTGATGGACTTTTCCTCCAAGAATTTGTCCAATCCCCTCTTAAAGGCATGCCACTTCACCTCACAAGGTCAGGGTATCCTAAGGAGGGTGTCCAAGGAAGATCATAACAGTGGACTAGCTGTATGGGAGGTGGACCCAACAGTGGACCCAAGCTACCCATCTTCCAAGACATTCAGGGCTTTACAGTTCAATGAAAGTTGAATTTTGTTTAGAAGCAAATAGGCAGCTAGTGATAGAGAGACAAAAGGTAGCCAATAATTAATTATTGGAATTCACTGTTGTAAGAAATGGTGATGGTAATTAGCCTGGATTTTTTTAAATTAGATCTATGGAGGACAGCTATCATTAGCTACTAGACATGATGACTACATGTTTCCTTCAGGTTCATAGGCAGTCTGTTTCTGAATACCAGTTGCTGGGAGCAGAAGAGGGCTGAAGATTGTTCATCCTGTTCTGGCAAACTAGACAAGCTACTTTAATGGGATGTGGGGGTGGATGCTCCAGAGATGGTGGAAAAAGTGACTCCTGATCTATCACACACCAGTGTTCCAGTCTCTGTACTGGCTCCCCATTGTTACCCATCATGTTTCAAGGTGCTGTTTTTCAGTAATGGACCTGCCCTTTGACATGCCTCAGGGCAAAAGTCCATGATAGTACCCCCTGGATTGCTCCGCTCCATATTCTTACTCAGCTCTACAGAGCCTCACACAGCGTTGGGAGCGATTCAGGAAGCATTCTGAGGCTTCCCCTTCCAGGAAACCAGAAGTACCGCTTAAAATTGCATCAGAAGCCTCAGAATGCTTCCTGCACAGTCCACAACGCTTGTGGACATAGCACTCAGCACATTTATCTCCCTGCCTTCTTCGTGGTCCACCACTGCTGTTTTTAACTTGGGAATCTGGGTAAAGTAATATACCACCTACTGACATTTGTTAAGCTAGTCATGATTTATCTTCAAAGAATTTTAAATTCATTATACAAATATACTTATGGGCATATTGTTTGCAAAGGCACACAGTGATTGTAATAATAGTACTGGCAAGGGGAAATGGACACACATTACTAGCTTTGCTTGTGTAAAATCTTTTTGGTACATAGAACACTAAATACAGATAGGAAAGGTGGCATATAAATATCTCAAATAAATACTTGATGGTCACAAGAAAAGTTTTGGCCATGATGAGACCCCCCAAGTTCCAACTTTTCCATAAACTGGGAAAGAAAAAAGTTATCCATTGCACTCAAATTGGTATTGGAACCGCCTTAAGAAACATTGCAGAAAGTCTATGAGTATAAAGATGGAACATGGCCTTTCCCAGCTGCTGAGCAAACATGGCTCACCTCTTGTCCAAAGTCCAAATTCATTTCTTTTCTGAAGTCCAGCTTTGTTAACATACTTGATGATAAGATAACCACACGCTGGCCATTTCTAGTCTTCCTTCCTCCCAAATCTTCAACCCTTGCTCCATGACTGCTTAATCTGCCTGACATGCTGAAGGGTCAGGACACTGATGGTGCTAGAAGTGGCTGCTGGAAGTCTCAGTTCAAGGTACAGGCCCCCAGCTTCTTACAGGATTTTAACTCATGTTTCCCCTGCAGAAATCTAGCACTGTAGCCACGACACCATGCTGGCTCTTCACTAACTGCAGTGAAGAAAACATATTCCTAGCTGGTATGTTAGTGAAAAGGAACTATTAAAGATCTTTCATGGAAGATGGGGAGAATCTTTTATAGGCTGAATAATACATTTTTCTGTCCTCTAGGGCATAAGGGCCATCCTAAGCCCCCTACCATGTTTTGTTTCCTTGCTTACACAAACAATAATTTTGGGTTGTATGACAAGCTACCACTTCTCTTTTAAGGGTTATTCACCCAGTTATGATTATGGAGAGAGGTCAAACCAAGTGGACTTTTTTTTTTTTCATGGATTCTGCCATGCTGATTTGTTCTTGCAAATGCTCCAATGAATGTTTCAGGTTAACCTTGATAGATAGAAGATACTGGAAGGAGGATTAGTTCCTGGGAACATCTTCAGTTATTATACCTGTGGGGGCAAAACCAATTCCTTCAGTATTCAGTCATCCTTGCAAATTAATCTGTGATACCACAGTTTACAGATATAATGATATGTAAGTTCATGTAGGATACCATACCTTTATCAAATTATTTGCTATAGGAAGGTTGACAGCAGAACACAGTGTCTCGAGTATAACTGCCCAGAGGCAATATATAAATAGACACTAAATCCACCACTATCCTGCCCCCTGAGATAAATGTACATACCATGCACCTGAATGCTCTGACTCCGTGATCAACACTGTTCCCCCTCCCCCCCCAATATATCATGAATTTGCTGGCATTTCATTGCCATGACTCTAAAAACTGAAACGTTCTCTATTAAAAAGTTGATATGTTGTATGTGGCTTGGGCACTTGTAAAACAGCCTTCCCTTGAAAAGTAGAGCCTGGATCGTAAACTGGTACACTGGCTACTGCAGTCACCCCATGGGCATCCAAACTGAGTCCCGTATAGAACAGAGTAACATCTGAAATTGAGTGAGTATCTGCATTCATGTTTGAATGTCAACAATTTCAGACAAATGTGGTGAACCTCTGAAAAGTTGGAGATTCACTGGTGAAAGTCACCTAAATGTGACTATCGGTGTTCACAGGTGCATGTCTAAAAAGTTGGGAAATGTATATTTTCAGATGTACACAAAATTAATCCAGATTGTCAGCATTCACATGTGAACATTAACATTCACCAGTTTTGTTTTGGGTTTTTTTAAAATTTCCTGTAAAATGAGCCACTGAGCCTCCTACATCACCACTCTACCTGACTTGGAGGCCTGCTGTCCTTAGTGCCCTTCTCCACTCCTCCTTCTTGTGGTATTAGTAGAAGTTGCAGATGCACCTCAGGTGGAACTATCGAGCTTTAAGCATGTGTGGTGCTAGTGTTCAGTAAATAACCAGCCAAATTTGTCTTCCATGGACAAGACTACGGTGTGTGGGGGAGAGGGGGACTTCTACACTGCTCCCCCACCTTGGTCCTGATCTAGATCAGGCTTGATGCAGCTGCTATTGGCTCTTGGAAAAAAACTGGCACCTACACCAAGGGAAGCACCCCTCCCCAAGGCAACTAGCTGCTGTGTGTGTGTGTGGGGGGGGGGGGGGAGATGCATACAGGATTGGCACCAAGGGGACAGAGGATTAAAATTTCGGTCCCTTCATCCTGATCCCAATGGGGGGGGGGGGTAATCCAGCTGTTGTTTTTGCAATGAAAAATGAGCCTGCTAGCCTCAGTCACCTGCTAAAACTATTTCTGCCCAACGTTGCATATATGCAACAGGGATCAACTGTGTACACCTGGGGGGAGAAATGGGTGAAAGGTAATGTTTGTGAAGTTTATGGCATGCTTCTATTTCAGTCTTTCATTTTTTAAATAGAAGCTGTGGTATTAGACCCCCCCCCCCCAACTTACTGCCAATATTCACCTTAGGAAAGAAGCTGCTCTTACGCAGGTAGCAGTGCTAATATTGAGAACATAATACGAATCCCAAAATGAAAAGAAATTTGAACTGTTAAGAAGGGATCTCTGGGTTGCATATTAGCAGAAAGGAAATGTTAGAGGTCTATAATGGCGGGTGGGGGAGAGGGTTGATTAGGCCAATTATAAGAAAAACTCTGCCAGAAGAAAAAGAAGCCCAGTGCAAACCAACATGGGGTGAATGCTAATGGCTGCTTTTTACTGTTAGTTGGATGCCACAAAATGGACTTTCAGGTTTAATTTTTATTAATTGAGTTTTTATGCTGGCTTTAAATCAAAGACTCGCTGTCCCTGATTAGAACGAGGGCTGCCAGAAGTTCAGAATTTGGAACTGTGGCATTCAAAAACAGGAAAATCTATTATGATTTATAGAAGTGAAAGGGAGAAAAGAAGGAGATTTATTATTATTATTTTTTCTATGGAATGGTAACGCATTAGAAAATTTGACACCTGCAAAACACCAACTGGCAGAGAAAAGTGTGAATGGGAAAGTGAAAATTAAGAAAGAAGGAAAATGGGGAAAAGATTTGGTGGCGAGAAGTATTGTACAGAGAAGAGCATATAGTACAGTAATTTTTTTTTTTGTGGACAACAGGAACGAGGAATAGAGAAACCTGGGACTGTGGGCAGAAAAAGTCATTCCAAATTTGGGTCCAGGCCAGAAGTGCAGTTATTCCACTAGAAAATAAATCCATGAGTCACTTCTGTGGGTTTCATGACCACAAGTTCACTGCAATTCAGGGCTTTCTTTAATGAAAAAGCTGCGCTAGTCCCACGTCCCACATTGCCAACAATCCTTCAGTAGACTTCCTGTGCCTGCATGTATTCCAACCGAAAGGGGTGGGCACTTCCCCCTTTTGAGACCAGTAAATGTCTTACTCTTATCAGTGAGCAACATCGAAAGGCACCTTCCCTATCAATGACCTGGGTTTATTAATTTTATTTTTAAAATGTACTCTGTGGTTTGTTCACTGTGGTTCCCTTCTCTTGCAGGAATTGGCTATGCTTCCCAGGTGATAGTTGTGCTCCTTAATTTCTATTACATTATAGTCCTGGCTTGGGCCTTGTTTTACCTCTTCAGCTCATTCACCATCGATCTTCCATGGGGCAGCTGTGACCATGAATGGAACACAGGTAGCTCAGAGTTTCTCTCTTGCCTTTCGGATACAAACAATCACCATGCTTTCAAGGGTAATGCTCTTCTTGAAAGGGAGCACTATCTTAATTAAGGAACATGCTCTTAGGGAATGTATTCTCCTGTACATTCTTTCTCCCTGCCCCAAAGAGAAGAAGCAGAAATACTGCTCACCATAATCTTCCCTTATGTAAAAAGTGAGATTGGTTGCACAGCAGGGTAGAGCAGTGGTGTCACTAGGATTTGCGTCACCCGGTGCAGGAGGCCTGTGCATCACCCCATGCAGTGGGCGGGCAATGCCCAAGGTGGGGGGGTGTGGTGATGTACCATCACCCCGCCCCCACTGGTTTTTTGGCTGTACCTTTTGTTAGAACACAGATATTTCAATGTGGTTTGCTTCATTGCATTCTGCATGAAATTACTCATTGATTGATATATAACATGATGGTCTTATTCCTCCTGATTTTAGTGATTTTGAAAACTTGTAGAGTCTCACACACACCCACCCTGTGTCAACTTACTAACACCTTATTGCAGCAGTTCTCAAATTTTTAGCACTGGGACCCACTTTTTAGAATGACAATCTGTCCAGGGCCCATTGGAAGTGATGTCATGGCCAGAAGTGACATCATCAAGCAAATTAAAATAAAAGAAATAATTAAATAAGGGGGAGCCAGTCCTGTTCCACCAAGTGAATCTACTCTGAAGTAAGTCCTATTGTGGTCAATGGGGCTTACTCTCAGGAAAGTGTGGGTAGGATTGCAGCCTGTGAGCCCAATCCTATGCATGTCTACTCTGAAGTAAGTCCCATAGTGGTCAAAGGAGCTTACTCTGTAGTCTGCCTGCAATAACAACCCCCGAAAAAGAATCAGGGAGATTTCCAGTCCTCCCCAGTGCCCAGTTTAAAGTTCTTCTATTTCAGGCATATCAAGATAAGGACCCACCTGGCTTTTCAAGTGCAAAATAGAAAACATTCCCCTTACCAGTTCAGGTCACTTTTTTGTCCTTTTTAGTGGGGTGGGGAGGCTGCCTTCTGGAGCATTTGTTGCACTCCAGCTCTATCGAATTGGGACTCTTCTGGTGGCCTCACATTCCCCTTTGCCTGGCCTGACCACCAACCAAGGCATGTCTGCCTACTCATGAGTAAACACAACCATGTGGCTGAGTTTGCTTTCCATAGGGCTCCATAGACTCACAGCTGGGAGGGAGGAACCCCCTTGGGAGTTTTTGGAGGCCTGCATTCATTGGATGAGGACCATTCTAACGTCCTTGGAGTCCTCTCAGCCTGTCCTTTTTGATGGACTAAGGCAAGTTCACCTACTTGTAACTAAGTCCTTTTTGATGGACTAAGGCAAGTTCACCTACAAGTAAACACGGCCACATGGCTTCGTTTTGGGTTCAATAGACGCAGCTGGGAGGGAGGCAGGGACATCCTTGGGTGCTTTTTTGGGGCTGCATTCACTGGATCAGGACCATTCTGGTGTCGTTGGATTCCTCTCAGCCTGCCCTTTCTGACGGACTATAGCAAGTATGCCTACTCATGAGTAAACGTGCGCTATGGCTCACTTTCAGTTTCCATAGGGCTCCATGCATTTTTTCCTTCTGGTATTTTGGCCATAACTTTTGAACGAAAGGAGCAATTTCAATTCTGTGTTTTGCACCGCACTGCGCTGGCCATTCCGCATCCAATGGTGTATGGCATGATGCGGTAGCTCCTAATGCTGCAGTTTTAGCATGTCACCCCCAGGGCACGTCACCCCCCAGCGTGTCAGCCAGTGCGCCCTGCACCCCCTGCACCCCACTAGTGATGCCACTGGGGTAGAGCCTTTTGGGTTGGGGGTACCCACAGCCCTTTCAGGTGCATACAGTACAAACTGGAACCCCACCTGATGCCATTTTGGTTCGGCTGCCTCTGCAGTATCAAAGAAACAAATAACCCTTTACCATTCTTCTCACACATGGCCATTAAACCCAGAATGTCCTTGAGAATAAAACTGGAATTTGCACACTTCCAGGTCTGACAACAGAGTGTGAGGAGCCTCGTAAGGAGGGGAATGAGCCAATTCTCACTCAAGGAAGCAGGAAGCAGATCATTGCAGCTTGAATCAGTGACTTGCATCGGCAGCAGATTGGAGAGAGATGGTGACAATGGCATACTTGGGGTGAAAAGTACCCCAAATTCACTGCCTTTTTGGACTCCTTGCAATCTTCCACTGTTGCAATCTGCACCAGTTGGCCTCATGGATGATCAGGCCCTGCACCCTTTTCATCTCCCTACCCATGGAGATTACATACCCACTTCCTTGTTCTTTTTGCACATCCTTCCTCCCACAATAGCGATCATGCACTCATCCTCTGAATTATTCCAACATTTGCTTACTATGTATATATTTTTTTAAAAACAAGCTGTTGTCCATTCTTGGTGAGATAGCATAAGATGTGGCGGGGAGGGGGGCTGCATCTGTGAGTGGATGGTGGCACAGTGTGCCTCCTAGGGCATTTGCAAACTTTGCCCCCCCAGGTACACCAGTGCTGTCTTGCCCTTTTCTATAACATGGGGACAGGGATAATGCTACAGGTTGCTAGTTCTAGTTTAGAACAGTCATCTGCAGCATTGCCACAATGGGAGAATCATTTGGAACCATTCTTCTACTTTGAGCTAGGCTGTCAACATGGGAAACCTTTTGAAGCCCACAAACCAGTAAGACAAAAATTGGAATTGTCATGGACTATATGCAACCCCACCCCACCCCTGCACATTAAAAAATTCAACTAAATTGGGTAGTCCATGGAGGGGGGGAGCACACAGTGAGACACTGGAAATGCCAGCTGCGGTTATGGATGGTCCATTCTCCACCCTCTCTAATGGTCCGTGGAAAGCATCTCCTGAGTAAGCAATCCCCATGAAGTACCAGAGAGGGCAGAGGACCACCCACAGCCAAATAATATTTCAGTGGTCTGTAGGGGAGCATTTGCTTGGCGAGGCACTGGAAGTGATAGAAGGTGATCATCTTTTTTTCCTGAGACCTTGCGGACCACTCTTCAGCAGAGGCCTTCCTGGGGGTCCCCGCGCCCAGGGCAACACCCCACACCCTGTTTTGCCCCCCTTCTCCGCCCCCACACCTGACCCGGAAGTAATTGCGGTGACGTCATCGTCACCGCAATTACTTCCGTGCAGCTGCCTTCTCCGTTTCCCCTTTGAAAACAAGAAGGAATGGAGGAGGCAGCTGAGGCCCCCACAGAGCCTTCCGCGCCACTTGCAAGCAGTGCGGAAGGCTCCATAGGGGCCTGGGAAGCGGAACGCATCTCCTCCGAATGGAGGAGGCACGCACCACTTCTGCTCCACCTCTGAGGGACACCCTCAGAGGCGGAGCAGGGGCACCCCAGGCCGGGAAGTGGCGAAAGTCTCCTCCGAAGTTGGAGGAGGTGCACGCCGCTTCCACTCCGCCTCTGAGGAATGTCCTCAGAGGTGGAGCAGGGGCGCTCAGGAGCAATCCTGGGAGGCAGCGGGAAGTTGCCTCTCAGGCAGCATCTTGGCGCCAACTGGGCCGCCCCTCCCCTCCCCTCCCCTCCTTCTTTATAGGAGGAGACGAGATGGGCGCCCTAGAGTGTCAGTGCCTCTCTAGGGTGCCTGTCTCCTATCCTCCTATAAAGGAGGAAGGGAGGGGGCAGCACTCCTGGGCGCTCCTCGAGGGCGGGGTGGGGGTCCAAGAGGCGCCCCTGGAGGGTCGGCACTTGAGGCATTTGCCCCATTTGCCCCCCTCTAGGTCCACCAGTGCTCCTTAGTGTCTCATGGACCACCTGTGGTCCAAGCACCACAGGTTGGGAACCAGTTGTCTGGGAGATAAGTTGTCTCCTTCTTTTGGATAGAAAAATGAAACTGAACCCCCAGTCATCTTCATGACTTTCTTCCCCAGTGGGGCCCCAGTCAGACCTGACAGTCTCCAATTTGCTGAGCATCCTTTTGAGCTTAGAGTTTTGTTGTAGATTTGCACTAAAGAAGGTGAATTACTTGCATTTCATAGGTTCACATTTCAGTTGTGAATATTCACAGTCTCTTTACTTGGATCTATCCTACAGGGAACTGTGTGGAATTCCAGAAGACGAACTCTTCTCTAAATGTGACAGCTGAAAATGCCACCTCCCCAGTCATTGAGTTCTGGGAGTAAGTGAAGGTCTACCCCCCCTCCCCTAGATCCTCTTGGGAGCTTAGATTCCCCCAGCGATGACCATCAGCCGCAAGACTAATTCTTCTGTTAGATGTGCAAAGTCCAGAGATCTCAAACATTGCAAAACTCAATAGGAGTGGAATCTTGTTCTATGTAGCTGTTAGCCTGCAGTATATATGATGAAATAGGTGAAATTTCTTCTGAAACTGGAAGACAAATTTGTCCTTTGGTTTCTTGTCTACTTTCTGTATTTGCATATTTACCACAAATGTATACAAGTTTCAATGCATATCTTATCTGTGGGTATATACCACTAATGTATAACCCACCCACCTATGGCAGCTAACGTTGGCACACTGAATTGGTGCACCTTTGTCTCTGGCGGAAAAGAATTTCCCACTTCTGTCACAATAACAATTATAACTTGAGTACTTTTACTCATTGACCTGTGCAATTGCAGAAACATGGATCCTCACTTAAAACTGAACAGAGGTTTGAAAACAGATATCAGCAAGTAGCTCATAAATTAATGTACTATTGCACAGTCTGGTGCAATGACTTTTAGAGATCAAATAAGACCACACCAAGAAGGAATGGTTTCAGAAGCAGTGCAGATGGAGGATTTCTCAGTAGGCTAAGCAGATTTTGTCCATGCATTTGTACATAACTTTGTATGTCGACATCAGCAAGGCTGTGCATCAGTGACGAGAGGAGGTTTAGAGCCCAAGCCTATGCATGTCTACTCAGAAGTAAGTCCCATTAGAGTCAATGGGGCTTACCCCCAGGAAAGTGTGGATAGGATTGGGCTGTTAGTCATTTGCATGCATGTCTGGTGTCTCTATCCTTTCATCTTCCTCCCTTTCTATATACTGCATGGTCCTCTTATGGCTTCTTTCATCTTAATGCCATCCCTGTCCTTCTCACAGCAACATTTTCTTATTTTGCTCCTTTCCTTATCCTTCTTTTCCCTGGTCATCCTCCTTACTTTCATTCTCAACATCACTTTGTTTAATCTCTTTATTTCTCTTCTTTACCATACTCAGCTGCAATTGTTAATCATTTTGCTAACGATGGTGGCTTATCATCATTCCAGCAATTAAAACAACATAAAATCTAAAACAGAAATAACCACTCGGACAGGTTAATGATAAAAATGTATTTTATGTATCTCCAATATTATCAACATGCAATGATCCCACTTAATCCTTTTAAGAATCTTCAGAAATAATCAGGGGTCTCCAAACTTTTTGGCCAGAGGGCCGCATGAAATATCTGGCGCAGTGCTGAGGGCCAGAAATAAATTTAAATATAAAATTTAAATAAATAAATTAGAGATGGAACTTAGATGAATGAATAAATATGAGTCAACAGTCAACAAAACCTTTATTAGGCATAAACATTTGATGGGTGAAAACTCTGTATAGAAACCGCAGAGAGAATAGAAACCTAAGCAGTACACAAATATATGTCTATGTGCGCACCTACGTGTACACACAGATACAAACATACATTACATTATATATACACACATGAATTATTTAAAAGACAGAAAACAATCAGTTACTCTACAGATATTGCCAAGATGTATCTATGCAGTAGTTGCTTGGTACAGAAAGCTTGGCTTGATTCAAATTACTCAAATTTAAGAACTGTGCAACTGAGGAGGTTGTATGCTCGATGTCACCTGCCAGAAGGAATTGAATTATAACGTTCTCAGAATGCCCTGTTTTAGCATTGAGCAAGGGAGAGAGAAATTGCTGTCTTAGTGCTTGGTATCTGGGACAGCGCAACATAACATGTATGAATGATTCTACTTCTCCTAAATTGCAGCTACATAAACAATCTTCCCAGGAGGCGTTTCTGAATCTGCCAAGTAAGTCATTAGAGGGGGTCACATTACAACGTGCCAAGGTAAAGGCCCTTCTCTCCCGGGGGTGCATTAGGAGGGACAGATATTTTGGTTGTTGACCAGTTGTAATTTTAAGTTGAAAACTCAAAGGGGAACATTTTTTCTGTGCTACGCCTAGAATCTCAGTCAAGTGGGCCAGAGGCTTTCTGGGGACAAGAGGCTGGCCACAGGCCAGATAGAGGCTAGCTGCGGGTCGCATCTGGCCTCCGGGCCAGGGTTTGGAGACCCCTGGTCTAGATGGAGAGACAGCAACTGTTCTGAAGTCACTCAGCATTCTGGCAGAGTAGGGATTTGAACCCAGGTTCAAATCTGCTATCCACTACTACACTGTTTATTTGTAAATATCACAACCTTTCCAATAAGCTTTTCTCAAAATGAAGGTGTTAGCCTTGCTTCTTAAAACATAACAGAATTGTACTAGGATTAGATTAGATGTGGGTACCACAAGTGATGAGTCTCTACCACTCCATGATGACTCTGACTCTACTATTTGAAGATCTCATATCCACAGTCATGGAAATTTTAAGTTAAGTTCCTTCTCTTGATGATAATGTGAAAACAGTTCTTGGATAGAATGTGTTAAAAATGATCATGGCGCATCAGTTACCATGACTGTCAAACACTAAATATCATTGCATGCCAATTACCAATACGACCAAATATTAGTAAATATCAACTATTGTATCCAATGATTTAACTCAAGTATTGTTAGGGGTCAAATATGGACAGTATCTGAACATTCAACACAAACAAGCACAAAGAAGAATTCCGAAGAGAATTTGGGGGAGTACAGTATATTTTTCTCAACTCTAGTCATTTGTTGGTCTTGTTTCTTTTATTTGCTGTTTTCCTTTCTCTCTTTGTCCTCATTTTTTTTTCACTTTGACAGTATATAACATGCCTTCATTTCCACATCTTACACTGCCTGTGGCTGGCTACTAAAACATTTGACAGCTGAATCAATATGTTTTGAACAATCCCATGTTACTGGGATATTGGTACATGGGATTGAAAATTTCCATTGCTGTTACAGAGCTTGTTCACCATTCCTGCAAAATGGAATAGGAAGCATTTCGCTTCATAAATGCTGTAATGCTGAATTTCTGAGGCTTACCAAAGCTGCAAGTTTAAAGACGCTGACGGCCTTTCTGAATGTCACCTGTTTTGGAGATCAGATGTATTCACGCAACCGATTAGATCTATTGAAGGAACTGTGTGCTATTTGTGTTTGCTTCAAGTCCCCCCTCCCACAAACCACTCTGGAGCAAACTAGGAGGAGGGCATTTTCTGGTGGGAAAGGGGCCCTCGATGAAAGAGTTCATCCTCCTTTCCCCATGTCATGATCCTGATCATCAGGAGTAAGCCCCACCCCATAGCATGGGAGCATTTCTCTTATCAATGCAGTACATGACCACAGAGCTTGGTACATGATCTCTTGGTTTCTGTTAGGGAATGGTTGCTACATGGCCTTGAGCCCTGAGGTCTTTTTGGGAGTGCATTACATTGTTTCTATCTCATTAGGGTTACCAAGACTCTTGAAGCTCCAATCCTAAGAGACATTGAGTGGAGCCTTTGAATGAAGTGGTGATGCCTGGCAGATCAGGGAAAGCAAATTGAGGGGGGGGGGGAGGCCTCATGCTGCCTAATCAGATGCAGAGAATGGCATCTAGTTGCTGAGAGAGACAAAGTCAGCTGTGCCTGATGCCTTAAGATGGAGCCTGATGGACATGAAAGGGAGAGAAGGAGGAAGCAAATCTTTCTCCAGCCAACCCTATGTTGTGAGGCACCAAAAGGGAATAGTCTGTTCTGGGGAAGAGGCGAGGTGCAGGACTGGTAAACTTGATATGTAAAAAGTGAACCCAGAAGGAGTCAGTCAGGGCCTGTTTTTTCCTTCTACAGGAGGAGAGTCCTAAAGATCTCTCATGGCATTGAACATATGGGAGGCTTGCGCTGGGAGCTGGTTCTCTGCCTTCTGCTGGCCTGGATCATCTGCTACTTCTGCATCTGGAAAGGAGTCAAGTCTACCGGCAAGGTAAGTATCTTTCCTCATCCCTTCCACAATCTCGATTCCTTTGAAGCCCCTTTGGGCATATAGTTCTCCATTAGCAATTCTCTTGAGAACAATTCTCTTTGGTGTTTTCCTCCAAAGTGTTTCTCTTCCAGCTGGCGATGAGATGTATCCTTGCTTTGCCAGTTTTACTTTAACCAAATTGATGTCTTTTTCTCTTCTGCCTGACTGAATTTTATGTGTGCGCATCTGTGTCAGAGCCAGGTAAAAGACAGCTTAAAAACTGCATCCATTTCAATGAGAGTGTTTCCTTCCAGGCGTTCTCTCTCCTCTAGCTTGTGGCACCCTCTTTGCAGGCAACCTATATAGATATGTAGGGACCAGTGCTCCTACCTGCCCCCCCCATGCAAGGTTATGTGCCTTTGGCAGCTGTATGACCAACAGAAATTTAACAGGGGTGGCTTTTCCCAGCATGGAAGTGCAGTGAAAGGCAGGGTGCAGCTGTCTAATTTTGGCTGGTCGTGCTGCTGTTAAAAGGTGTAGAGCTTCTATCAGGGAAAAGGTGATACCCTAATCAGTACCTTTGAAAGGATTGCCTCTGTGACAGATCAGGAGAGAGATCTTGGGGTGGTGGTGGACAGGTTGATGAAAGTGTCGACCCAATGTGCGGCGGCAGTGAAGAAGGCCAATTCTATGCTTGGGATCATTAGGAAGGGTATTGAGAACAAAACGGTTAGTATTATAATGCCGTTGTACAAATCTATGGTAAGGCCACACCTGGAGTATTGTGTCCAGTTCTGGTCGCCGCATCTCAAAAAAGACATAGTGGAAATGGAAAAGGTGCAAAAGAGAGCGTCTAAGATGATTACGGGGCTGGGGCACCTTCCTTATGAGGAAAGGCTATGGCGTTTGGGCCTCTTCAGCCTAGAAAAGAGATGCCTGAGGGGGGACATGATTGAGACATACAAAATTATGCAGGGGATGGACAGAGTGGATAGGGAGATGCTCTTTACACTCTCACATAATACCAGAACTAGGGGACATCCACTAAAATTGAGTGTTGGGCGGGTTAGGACAGACAAAAGAAAATATTTCTTTACTCAGCGTGTGGTCGGTCTGTGGAACTCCTTGCCACTGGATGTGGTGCTGGCGTCTAGCCTAGACGCCTTTAAAAGGGGATTGGACAAGTTTCTGGAGGAAAAATCCATTATGGGGTACAAGCCATGATGTGTATGTGCAACCTCCTGATTTTAGAAATGGGTTATGTCAGAATGCCAGATGCAAGGGAGGGCACCAGGATGAGGTCTCTTGTTATCTGGTGTGCTCCCTGGGGCATTTGGTGGGCCACTGTGAGATACAGGAAGCTGGACTAGGTGGGCCTATGGCCTGATCCAGTGGGGCTGTTCTTATGTTCTTATGTTCTCTGTAGGTGCTTTTCCCCCCATAAAAAGGCTGTTATTGCACCAACCACCCATGCAAAGTAGTATAGTGTAGATCCTGCTCAGCTGAGTTGTGCTTTGTTATCTAGCTCAGTATTCTTCATCTTGTGGGTTATGACTCCAGTGGGGTAGCAAAACCTCATTTGGGGGGTCATGGCAACCTTTCAAAGCCTGTGCATCTCCTCTAGTAAGGTCGTGGCTTGGCAATTGTGAAATCTGCCTAACCTGTTTCACTGATATTGTCTGTGTAGGTGTGTGTTTTGCTGCCTGACCAGTGTCCCCCTCTCCAGACTCAACATTCTGCATGTTCATCATGTACAAAATGACTGTCTTGTGAATGCTCTGACTTTTAACTGGATTGTGTGGATCAAACTATATGTTATAGGAAGTTAGTGCTTCTATGCTTGGCTTTGTTATAATAAAAATGGTTGGCAACCTTCAGTTTCGAAAGACTACGGTATAAGCCTACAGCAGCCGGTATTACCAAGCGGTCTCCCATCCAAATACTAACCAGGCCTCACCCTACTTAACTTTTGAGATCAGACAAGATCAGGCATGTGCAGGGTAAGCAGCCATATTGGAGCCACCTACAGTTTGGGACTGCAGTAAGATAGAGGGGTCAAAAGTTGACTCATTAAGACCTCACCATGCTAAATAGTCCTGTGGTTGTGCAAACCAATCTCTTGGTGTCCTAGTATTGTTTCCCTTGAGAGCTTGCAAGTAGCGAGAAGTAGTGGTTACACTTTACTCCGTGTTGGTCAGACTTCACTTGGAGTACTGTCCAATTCTGGCTATTACGTTTTAGGAAAGATGCAGCCAAACTGGAGCCGCAGAGAAGATCAGAGAGCTGGAGAACATGCCCTAAGAGGAAAGCTTGAGGGAACTTGGTATGTTTAGACTGGAGAAGTCTGATATGATAGTGCTCTTCAAATACCTGAAGGGCTGTCATACGGAAGAAGGAACAAATTTGTTCTCAGCTGCCACTTAGTGTAGAACTAGATCCAATGGGTACAAATTGCAAGAGAGGAGATTCTGGTTGGACATTAGGAAGAAATTCTTGATGGTAAGGGCAGTTCGGCAGTGGAATAGATTGTTGAAGGTGGTGGTAGATTCTCCCTCACTGTAGACCTTCAAGCAGAAGCTTGACAGGCACATACTGGAAATGCTCTAGGACAGTGGTTCTCAAACTTTGAGGGAGCTTTACTCCCTCAGTAAGTCTTTGCAGCAGAGGGGCAAGGGCAGGGGAGCAATCCCCATCATAAAGCACTCCTGGTCAGTTGCGTACCTCCCATAGATTTCTCTGGGGCAAAAGCCCCAGGCGCCAGTGCTAGGACCCCAAGGAAGCCTCTCTGAGGCTCCCAATGGGGGTGGAAACTGTGTTTCCAGTTTCCAGAAACACAGTTCAAGGAGTCAGGGAATCTCACAGAGGTTTTCCCATTGCAGCTGGAAGTTGCGCGAGGCTCTGTGAACCTCTGGTGAGTGGGGGGGGGTAGATTTCTGCGTGGGGGCGGTGGCGATAGCCTGCGAGGGGTGCCATTGCGGAGCTTTGCCCCAGGTGCGGGGCTGCAGAGGTCCATGGCTGCTTTTGGTTTCTAGGAGCTGCTTTGCAATGTCTCTGTTTGAATGTTCCAAGCCTCGGGGAGCTCTGCAGAGCCAATATAGGCATGGCTTTTTCTATGTCATGATGGCTATGAAATGGTCTCTTCCTTGACTGCTTCACCTGTCTCTTCTCCAATTCAAGCAATATGCTGCTGTCATTGAGATTGCGCTCATTAGTGTGTGTTTAATACACTCTCCTGAGTCTTTCCTTGCCAGCTTTTGTGCCTGGAGTTAAGAACAGATGGAAATTTAAAAAATCTTCTTACAGCAGAGTCCTGTGGGTGTTTACTCAGATGAAAGTTCCATTGTGTTCAGTCAGTGGGGCTTACTCTCTAGCAAACGTGTTAGGATGCTAGCCCTAGTGAGTAAACAACCTTTTGAAAAGATGCAAACCACAATATGGTTATATTAGGTCTGATGGAATCAACATACTCTGACAGCGGCCATGTTTTTCTTAGCTGTAAATGAAATGGGAGCCTAGCCCTGGCCTCCCTGGTGTGAACAAGGTGGGAAGCCAGATAATGAGCAGGTTCCTACTATGCAAAAACTAGTGAAAACAAGTTGCAGACATTTTGTGACTAAAAGATCATTCATGTATCTGAAACACAGGAAACAAGACCAAACAGGCTGATGGATAACTGATGTACTGAGATCTGTCTTTGTTATGCAGCATATGTTATGTGAAAACAAAATTGGCAACGAACCATATAGAGATTGCAAGTGAAAAGGTCTAAAAATGAAAAATGTGATGGTTTAAAGACTTTGGCACATGGGAAGGAGGAGTTTGCAATTAGCCTCAAAGTACCTGGTGGAAGACCAATGGATGTGCTGATTTAACCAGAGATACTCCAAGTTATTAGTTTCTTGTTGTACTTCTACAGTATATGTATACTGTGTGTATATAGTATTTAATTTAAATGTTGTCCTCCAGTTTAACTATTTTCAATACCATCACTAGTTCCAGACTCTTGTTTATAGCAGCAAGAGCAGTACCACAAAGATACATTGTGCGCATGTTTTGGAGAGCATCAATTGCTACAGCAGTGACTTTCAGTCTTTTTCATCTCATGGCACACTGACAAGGCACTAAAATTGTGAAGGCACACCATCAGTATTTTGTCTATTGACAAGGCACACCATGTTGCTGGTAGGGGGCTCAAATGCCCCAATTGCCCTACTAATAAATGACTTCCTCTAACTCCCACGGCACACCTGCACACCAGTGTGCCTCAGCACAATGGTTGAAAATCGCTGTGCTAGAGCAGGGGTGTCCAAACTTTTTGGCAGGAGGGCCACATCATCTCTCTGACACTGTGTCGGGCCAGGAAAAAATAGAATTAATTTACATTTCAAATTTGAATAAATTTACATATATGAATATATTAGAGGTGGAACTTACATGAACGGATGAAGGTCTTGCAATAGTTCAAAGCCTATAAAAGGCCTTGCACAAAGCAAGGCCAGCCTTTCCTTTGCTGCCGCTGCTGCATCACCAGTGTGAAACAGCAAGCAATGGAGGGAGCCCTCATCCCACAATTCACGCAAGAGGTTGAACAGTTGGCCGTCATACTAAGTGCAGTTGCATCAGGCCAGCGTGGGCTCCAGCAAGTCTCTGGAGGGCCAGAGTCTCACTGGATACTGGGGCCTCCTTGAGGGCCAGATTGGGAGTCCTAGAGGGCCACAAGTGGCCCCAGGGCCATGGTTTAGGCACCCTTGTGCTAGAGTGATACACTTTTGCCTGAGATGACACTGCCCTAGAGAAATTCTGGCAAGTATATCTGCAATGAATATTCCCTGTACCACAAAGTGCTTCCAGACACTAACAGAAGAGAAGGATGAGGCACACAAGGAGGAAGATGTGGCCAGAGAGAGAGAGTGTGGCCATTGTTTAACAGGAAGAGCAGAATTTGCAGTGGCCTGGCTTTTCCTCCAAATCTTCTAACTCCTATTTCTGTTCAGGGTGGAGCCCCATCTATTATGGAGCTAGAAGAGAAACATCACTTTAAATACAGATCTTCCCTTTTCTATTCTGTTGAGGAAGGACAATCTTGAATTGTTTGGACTATTTCTTCTTTTTTATAGCAGCAGTCTGGTGAGGATGCCTCCATGGACATCACCTTTGGAGAGGCATCCTTGGCCTGCCTGTTTTTTTGTTTTTAATTACTACAGATTAAAAGTCAAATATTTTATTTCTTTCTATCCTTCTGGCTGCTCTTCTACTAAAGTACCCGAAGCAGTATACAGTATAACATAAGCATAAAACAAAGCACCACCTTAAAACAAAAATGGTCCCAGCTAAAAACCAGCCTCCATTAAAAATGTAATCAAAAGGTCACTTGTAAGGTCTTCAGAGCAGTCCACTGATATCAACATGCAGGAAAGGCCCTCTGATAAAGGAGAGTTTTCACTAGCTGGCAAGATCTCAGGAGAGTCGGATGTCCATCAGAAGTGAGTTCCACCAGGTGAGTGCCATAATGTGGTCCTTCCTGGGCTGTAAATCACATGTAAATGAAAGACCATATGTTGGAACATTCAAATTAACAAAACAAAAAAAAAATCCTTGCAAATGGAAACCTGTATGTCAAAGAAAAATGTTCTGGCCTGTCATTCTTCCTGAAATGCTAGTTTTTTGTGTACAGCATTTTTTAAAAATAATGTTGAGGAGCAGTCAAACATGTGATTTCCTCACCTGTGTTCTGAAATGGTACACTCCCAGGCAAGTTATATCATTTGGTAGTTTAGCTTTGACAGTGTAGCTTGGCTTTAACAATGACATCAAGAAGGTATGGCATTCAAGAAAAGTACTAAAGTCACCTATCATTCATAGATTGCGAATCAGTGTTGAATATAAATCTGAACAATTTACTGCCTAACATGATAATTTTTGGCATATTCCTATCTTGTATGGGCAATTAATATAGCTCTCTGTCTCTCTGTCTCTCTGTCTCTCTCTCTCTCTCTGTGTGTGTGTGTGTGTGTGTGTGTGTAAGTCTAATACCAGTTTACCTTTTCCAGAGGATTTGTGCATATTGGTCTTGTGATTTATTCAGCATGTATCCAGATGGGAGCTCAGCAAACATAAAAAAAGCCCTGCTGGCTCCAGCATTCTGTATTCCATTGTGGCCCCCCAGCTGCCTCTTGAAAGCCCCACAAGCAGGAAAGAAAAGTATACTTCCCTCCTGCCTTTGACCCCATGCAACTGGTATTCAGAAGCATCCTGCCACAGAACCCAGAGAGAGTACAAAGCCATTGTAATCACTGATTGACCTATCCTGTATGAATTTGTCCAATCTCCTTTTAAAGCTATCAGAATTAGTGTCTCTTACCATATCTTGTGGCAATGAATTCCACAGACTAATTATGTGCAGTGGAAAGAAGTAGCTTCTTTTGTCTGTTCTCCTGCCTATCAGTTTCAATTAATGACCCCTAGTTTTAGTAGTTTGGGAGCAGGAAAGAGATTCTTTCGCCACACCATACATAATATTTCAAGTCTCAGGCTGCAATCCTATATGCACTTACCAAGGACTAAGTCCCATTTAAATACTGGGGCTTTCTTCTGAGTAAACAGGCATAGGATTGTGCTGTTAATTATAAATCCCCTTTTTTCAAGCTAAGAAGTCCCAAATACTGGAGTAGCAAAGATTGCAATCACACATACAGTTAATATTTTAAAAACCCCTAATTGGTCTGGCCAAAATAAAATTGTCTCCATGTTTCCACTCCCTCTCCCACTCCTGATTTTGTTGAACTTTTGTTGTTTAATTTTTAAGCTGTAAGCTTTTTTCCGTCTTGTGTCATTCTGGGGAGGTACATCTATGTAAATATTATTTTGTGTAAATAATCTAGGGTAAATAAATCTTTTATTTTGAATAATGTGTAAAAAATGTGAGGACATCTTGCATATAATTTTGCTAATTAAGATAAATGCTGCATTTGCAACCCCAGTTTGGCCTTTCTTCTAACTCATGCTGAGCTCCTGTTGTGTGCGGAAATGGCGCATGATGAAAGTGTTCTTGTGCAGCTCTGTACAGCCAAAGGGTCAAAGACGGATTAAGGTGGCACAAGAAAGCAACTTTTCTAAGGGCATGTGCATACGTGTTTATTTAATCATCTGTACTGGAACCTTCCACCCAAGTTAGGGTAGATTCCTTGCCCACCCATATGTCTTACAAGGACTACTGAAGTCTGTGTGTACTAAAGTATCTGTCCTTCCCTTTCCTGGGACACACCCTGTATTTTGCAATTAAATATAAGGGCCAAGTCAGATGTGATGTGGAGATCCATGATTGAATCTTCCAATTTTTATTTATTAGTTTTTCTTTCTTTAAAGAAGACAAAGAGAGGGGAATTGGATCAAGGCTGCAATGGGGGGGGGGAAGAATAATTTAATCCTCTCCCCCACCTGCACGATTACCCTGATTTAACCCCTACCTGCAAACACTGTTAGCCCTGGAGGAGAAAAAAGACAGGTACGGTACTCATATTGGTGCCTATCTTCCACTTAATGTCAACTCTTGGAGAGGGGAAGTCATGGAAATCAAGAAGACACTCTTGTGGCAAGGTTTAATCCCACTTTTCCTTGCACTATAGTTCAACTTTGAACGATAGTTCAACACTATAGTTCTACTTTGCCTTCCCAGCTGCTTTGAAGTCTAAAACAATCAAACAAAAACATATCAGCAATCTGAGAATGGCCCTCTTGTGACATGCAGTTTAGCCCTAAGACTTAAGGAACTGTTTTAGGCTGAAGAGAGAGACAATAGCTTTTCAGAGGATCAGTATCAGAGACATTGCTACTTGTGGAGTTTGTACTGACTTTCCCATCCTATAAGAGCTATAGGGTGCACTCTTTAGGGCGCAAGCTAAACTTGCCCAGGAACAGGTAAACCAGGAGGCTTGTGCTGTATCCAGCGCAGGATTGTGCCCAGAAGCGGCTTAACCAGAGGCAAGGGGAAACTCTTCCCCTTACCCCTGGGTAAGGGCTGCAGGTCCCAATGGGTCTCCTCGGACGTGTGCCACCTCCTGATGTGGCGCAAGTCCGAGGAGAGCAGAGCGGCTTGAAGCCGCTCCGTTCTCCCCAGGGATGGGGGTTGGATCCCCAACCGGATCCCAGCTGCTGGATCCCAGCCCTGCCTCTGGCTCCCCGCACGCCCGCCCCCATGGCCGCCCATCATCCTCCCTCCCCCCGCCCAGGAACGCCTCCCTCCCTCCTCCTCCCCACCTCCCCCATGCCTACATTTTCCACTTGTATCAGCGCAGGCAGGCCGACACAAGCGGCGGAGGGGAAGCCGGCATGGAGGCTTCTGTCAGCCTCTGCAGGCTGGTGCTTCTCAGAGCGCCGGCCTGGCTTCCCTTTGAGGTTGTACTGGTCAGTGACCGTAATAAAAGATTCTTCTTCTTCCCTTTGAGGAGGTGCAAACGTGCTTTATGGTGTTTGCGTTTGCGAGCCTCCCAGACCAGCCCAAGGGATTTGGGCTGGCTGAACTCAAGGTTAGGATTGCACCCATAGTTATTTATGTTTTGGATTATACAAATTCAATACTACAAACCAAGGAGGAAGCATGAACAGAGGTTTGTTTGTCCCCTTCAAACAGGTGTCGCAGATGGAAAAACTTGGCAAATGCATGTGGATCAGACCCAAGCAAAATCATGTTTGTTATAAAACAACATGAGGCAGAGAACAATGTTTCTGATCACAGCAGGCTCTCTAGTAACGAAGTCAGTGTGAACAGCACTTTCATAATGTGATTTTTTTCCCCCATCGAAGTTGAACATCTGCTCTCATTTCACTGAATCCACATAGTCACACTGGTGGATATGGAACAGATGCATGCACCCAAGCAAATGGTCTGAGTTTTTCATCTACCTTATTGTACAACAAATTCTTGCAGTCATTGGTCAAAAACTTCCATCTGAGAGGAAAGATTGTAAGCAGGACTTGATAAATGGTTTGGAAGCGGAAAGGGAGACCACTGGATGTTTTGTGTCTTTTGGAAGATGAGGAGTTGGGTGAAAGAGAATTCAGTGCAAGCGTCTGCTCCTTGCACAAGGTTGCACAAGTGAATAGGAAGGTGCCTGTGCATGTGTGAAGTAGAAGAGCAAACCAGGATCCAAAGTTAGTCCTTTTAGCAGTGAGAAAAATTAATAAAGAGGAAAATTGTGTTGGTGGTGTTGTAGTCTCTGCTCATATCAACATACTTGTTTTGATACAGTTTAACAGGCATGGCTCTTACCCCCCTTCCCATCTTGTGATTTGTAGTTTGGTGAGTACCGTTGAGAGTCTCTGTCAGGTTGCTCTAATCCAGTGATTTTCAACACTTTTCATGTCATGGCACACTGACAAGGCACTAAAATTGTCAAGGTACCTCATCAGGTTTTTGACATTTAACAAGGCGCACCATGCTGCCAGTGGGGGGGGGGTTTCACATTCCCTATTGGCCCTACTAATATGTGACTTTCCCCCAAATTCCTGTGGCACACCTGTGGACCACTTGTGGCACACCAATGTGCCATGGCACAGTGGTTGAAAATGGCTGCTCTAATCGTATAACCCAGTGGTTCTCAACTTTTAGCACCGGGACCCACTTTTTAGAATGAGAATCTGTCAGGACCCACTGGAAGTGATGTCATGACTGGAAGTGACATCATCAAGCGGGAAAATTTTGTAACAATCCTAGGTTGCAATCCTGCCTATATCTACCCAGGGGTAAGTCCCATTTACTAACATTGTTAAAAGAATATATATAGTAGCTTGTTAAAAGTACAGGTCTGTAACATTTCCCCAAATGCAGTCACATACCATCAAGTCTAATATATTAAAAATAAAATATTGAAATGAATGGGGACCCACCTGAAATTGTCTCGTGACCCACCTAGTGGGTCCTGACCCACAGTTTGAGAAACACTGGTATAACCTTATATAACTACATTTCCCAGGGATTCATGATTAGATATTTGGTTTAGGTTTGTAGTATAGATATCAACTCTGTGTAAGGATTACTACATTATGGGTAGTACATGTGTTCCCTGGCAAGCTAGTCCCCTGACTTGCCAGATGTGTCAGTGGATGTCCTTCCTCTGGATTCTGACTATCAGATAAAGGGCTGGAGATATTTGAATGTTGGGCAAGTTTCACTGCCTAGGCTTTTGTATCCGATACTTGGTCCTTTTTTCACTCAGTGCAACACTGCAGCCTACAGTCCTGGGAAGACTAAAGTTAGCCAACCCTGTATGTTGTCCTGGCCGTGTTTTCATAGAGGTGGTAAACCTAAGCCTGGGATATACCTCTTCAGACTGTGGGTCATGTGTCTGAATGCTCATATATACAAACATACATACATACAACAAAAAAGAAACAAACAAACCCCTCTATATAGAAAGTAGTTCCAGCCTTGCTAGAGTTCCAGCAAGAGTTCCAGCCTTGCTTTTTCCCTGAGTTGACAGTGGAAGGAGTTTTAATTAGATTTGAGATGGATAGACTCAATCATATGAACCCTTGCCAGCGGTCTGAGGTGGCACAGTTCAGTCACTAGTTAACCATCATAGAGAGAACAAAGAGAGAACTGCATCCTGCTCTGGATGGTGTCCTAGACAGAACATCTGAGTAAACTGAATCTGATGTATTTTTTCCCCCATTGGTTTGAAAAAGTAGACCGGGAGGAGAATTCTTGTGTGAAAACAGAATATTTTGACCTCCATTTTACTGGGTGAAAGGGTCAGCGAGTCCCATCATGAAGGCTCAGTATAGAGAGACATTTGGCTTAACAGGGATTTGTCTTAGGTGGTGTTACTAGGTTACTGAACTATAAATCCAAATAAGAATAAAAGCTGGTTGTTTCATTGTTGTGGACTTTTAAAAAGAAAATGCAGATGTAGAGTTGGGCTACTGCCAAGAGTCAAGCTACACATGGTGTCAGATGGTCTTAAAAAAAAAAAGATCCAATTATGGCAGGGTATATTTGGAGTTAACTCTTTTCCTCTGAGTTAGGGGAAATTAGGTTTTTTACTCTGTACTCCGGTATCATTGTCTATCACTTTTACTTTATTGAATTTATTTTTATATGTTTTTAGATAGTTTATTGTTACGTTAAATGTACACTGCCCTGAGCTTTTGGAAGGGTGGTTTATAAGTCTTATAAATAAATGAGAACTTCAGACCAAAAACTTGTACTTCTTTTTGTTTCTTGCCCTCTCTTGCAAATCATTTCAGTTTGGGACAGGAAAATTTTCCAAAATGGAAAATTGTCCTCTGATGTATTTCTGGTTGTGATTATAGAGTTGGAAGGGAGTTTGTGAGTCACTTAAGTCCAAATGCCTGCCACAGCAGGTGTCCCTAGATATCCAACCTTGAATTTTCTTGACAGGGAGTCAAAAAAAGAAAAGAAAAAAAGAAAAAGCAGCTTAATCTCTCCAAAAGGCAAAACAATGGAAGATGATTTTATTGATCACTCTTGCCATTATCTGAAACTCAAATATATGGTGCTATGGGCCATTACACAATGGCCCAGAATTACACAAGTGATTTATTTCAGGGAAGAATAAACTGTGAAAAGTAGGGATTGCCTTCTCCTTGTCTGTGGTGCATTCTGTGGCACTGGCATAGCTAATGATCATGTAGCCCGGTACCAAGCTCAAAATGATGCCCCAGAAGTGATGTCACAACAGGAAGTGATGTCACACTTGGGCTTTTAAAAAAGTGAAAATTGGAGAAAAACCTGCCTCCTCCCCCCAGAAGCTCACCACCCACTTGCTCTGCTGTCTCCCCCCCAGCCAGTGGAATAGCTAACAGCCCAGTCCTATCCAACTTTCCAGCACCGGTGCAACCACAATGCAGCTCTGGGGTAAGGAAACAATGTTCCCATACCTTAAAGAGACCTCTGTGACTGTATCTCCAACACAGGAAACAGTGCATACCCCATAGGCACAGCAGCACAGGCACTGGAAAATTGGATAGGATTGGGCCCTAAGTCATCTATCTGTACCTGGGGTCAAAGAAGATTTTGTAAACCTCCCCCCCCCCACACAACAAAATCAAAATCAATTAATTAAGTAAATAAATAAAAAGTGTTCCCCTTATTGGTTAGAGACACTATGCTGGAGTGAAGAGGGACAGTTATTCTGCCCTGCTAAATATAAGAGGAGCACCACTTGAAAGTACCTCTTTACCCAGTTAGCAGGGGTAGCTGCATTATAATACATGGAAATGATTGCTGACACATATTAATACCTTATTGTTTCCATGCTGTATCATAATAACAACTCATTGGCTCTCAGAACAATCAGTTTCATAGGTCAGTTCTGAGTTAGGAAAATCCACTTTTTGTTCCATCAAACAGTTGTGTAATCATTTTCTGGTTTATTGCCCATAACTT
Source organism: Tiliqua scincoides (assembly GCF_035046505.1). Classification (NCBI taxonomy): domain Eukaryota; kingdom Metazoa; phylum Chordata; class Lepidosauria; order Squamata; family Scincidae; genus Tiliqua; species Tiliqua scincoides. The sequence goes on from NC_089827.1 coordinate 43,360,352, forward strand.
TTGATAGAATACAGATATTCCAATAATATTTGTTTCATTGCATTCTGCATTAAATTACCTTTCCAGTGATATATAACAGTGTTGGTATTATTCGTACATACCAATTTTTTTCACAATTTTGGTCATTAGTGTCAAGATCAACTTGTTGCCCCCCTAAAGCTTGTTGCCCAGTGCAACTGCTACCCTCTGCACCTCCTTAGCTACGCCACTGTAATCTGCGGTGTGTCACTTAAACCTACAGCATGAAGTGATGAAGAGGCCTTATTAGATCCCTGTGGGTTCATTTCCCACTCCCAGGTGGCAAATAACTGAGTTCCTCCTGCCCTGGTCAGGTTATCAAGGCTTCAAAGCCAAATCTAGCTCTTTGGTTAGTTCAGGTGACAATCTGACTTTGGTCTTGTATGTTTGGCTCACTGGGTCTTGCTCTGAGGGTGTCTGCTTGCCAGGGATGGGAAAACCCAGCCAATCTGCAGCCAATCATAAGGCAAGAACCCCCCCTTGGCTCCTCGTCCTGCTCTTAGAATGCCCATCCTTTGTCTAATGATCATCCGTTTCTTCCTTCCTATCAGAGATGGGAAAAGAGAGCCCAGTCCCGTCTCTCCCCCCCCATTTATTGCAAACATTAACCCTTTCCTGCCTCCTGTCTGGAACTCCCTGATGCTCCCTGGTTGAAATGCTGGCCCCATGAGGTTTTTCACGCCTCAAAAACAGTAAGCAAGCGCATCCAGACACAGGCAGACTCAAGTCAGCATGCATGGGGGCAAGTGCCAAGACAGGGGGCCCTGACTTGTGCCTTTTTGAGAGTTTTCCACACACACAACTCACAAGTGGCCAAGACACCCAAAATCACACACTTTCACAAATTGAGTCTGAGTCACTGACTCGAGTTCCCAACCCTGCTGCATGCCTTGCTTAATTCCAGACTCCCAATTTCCCCATTCACTTGACTACCCTTTTTGCCTCCTTGCATTCTTGGTTCCACCCCCTTTTGTATGGACTTCTTAGTTCAGACCCTGGCCTACAATCATGTCAGTTTTGAATTAAGGAAAGCAAAGCCCAAACTGCTGTTTTCCTTGAGAGCTTGACAGTGGCATCACTAGGGTTTTGTCACCCCATGCGGGAGGCCAGCTCCTCACCCCCATGATGGACCTTCTCCCATGCAGTGGGCGGGGCAATGTCCCGGGCATGGGCATGGTGATGCGCCATTGTCCTGCCACTGCAGGTTTTTTTATTATAACTTTAGATAGAATAGAGATATTTCAACACAGTTTAGTTGCATTCTGCATGAAATTATGTATCAAATTAAATATAATATGATGGTATTATTTGAAAATACCAAGATTTCAAAAATTTTGGCCACTAGTGGTGTCTCTCCCCATGTGCATCACTCAGTGCGGCCCGCAACCCCCCTAGCAATGCCACTGGAGCCTGAAACTACTCAGTTATGCCAATGCCTAGTGTACAGATGATATAGTCTGAGGCAAGATGCAACCACTCAAAAATTTTCACAAGGCCTCTCTTTGTAAACAAAGAGAAAGGAAAACTGGGCAGCAAAACACTGTACTCTTGATTCAGTTTGAGACTCTGAAACTTTGGCCCATCGGACTTCAGTCTGGCCTGAGTACCATGCCAGCCTGGACCAGAGACACATTTCAGGACACCACCAAAATTTTGAGGTGACCTCATAACAGTATGGCCTACAATGACTGGTAGTGCTTAACTCGGGTTTCTTACAAAGGTCTTTCCTAGGGATATGTCAGAGATTGAACCTGGGCCTTCTGCTTACAAAGCATTTACTCAATTGATCTACAGCCTTTTTCCATATTTCACTGCAATGTATAGCCAAAGGAGTGGTTGTCTTCTAGGGTTTACTCTTGGTTTGTACAGGGAAACAATCAGGTTTGATAGATCTGTGACCAGCACATGTGTGCCATAGAACATGCCCCAGAATTCTCTGTATCATGCAAGAGCTTTGCAGCACATGCAGGTAACCTGCCTTGGTAATCCACTGATGACTTTGTGGACTCTTGAGGGAAGCCTGAGGTTGAGCTGTGCTAATTTAGACATGAGATGCCAGAAATGGAGTTTGATAAACCAACAGATGCTGAATGATGAACTAAAGATGCTGGATTCTGTGAACTGCTGAACAAGGCCCTGTCTGTGACTGGGCAAGTTTAGCTGGAGATACTGAGTGACACAAGATTTGGAGAAAATTTGCTAAGGGGCATCTGGTAGAATCTTATAATGTCCAGGCGTAATGCCAAAATGTTCAACTGGACTCAGGCTTCAGGAAACAAAAGGGATGTGTGGGTGATAAAACCTATAAGGCTGCTCATGAAATGTTGGATCTTCTCCACAACTACACCTGTGCCTACAACCAGAGAAAGGGAATATAAAAGAACAGCAGAGGGGGGTTCTTGGAATCCCTCTGAGGATCCATCTGATGGAGCATCACTCTGATCATCTCCTAAGACTGCAAAACTGTGCCTGGATTCTTTCTTAACATTTTTTTGGTCAGTGATTCAAGGACTCCACTTTGAATAGAGAGAAGCTGCCACAGCTTTAGATAAGAGACTTTGGGCCCAGTCCTATCCCACTTTCCAGCACTGATGCAGCTGCAAGGAAGCCCCAAGGTAAGGGAATAAATGTTCCTTTACCTAGACTAGAGCAAGCCTCTGTGACTGCCCCCACAATTGCAGGATACTGCACATTGAAGTTAGATTAGACGCATATTGATAGGACAAAGCATGGGCTGTTTGGGATTTCATTTATTGCTGTTCAGGGTGGTTTGCTATTAATTTCTTTGCATTTCAATGTATCTCATTATCTTAACATACTATAAGTTTGTATCTCCACCATTCATGTAATGTTGATAGGCTTTTTTTTTTTTTTTTGCTATGCTATGGTTTTAACTTGTAGAGTTCACCTATTTGTGGCAGGTTGAGCCATATTTTGGTGATCTTATCTATTCTGTTTGGTGTCCTGGGAGCTGTACATTAATACTTGACAATTTTTTCATTTTTCTAAAGTTAACCAATGATGTCCCTGTTCATTTGAGCATGTGTCTTTTTTACCGATCTGGTGCTTCACACACAGGATTCAGATGAACAATACACAAATATTTCTTGGAAGTCTTGCCAATGTGGAAAACATTTCCTTAAAAGAGAGAATTTGAAAACTGTTTGTCTTAGGATTCTTAGATCAAACATTCATGCAACTGTTTATTCATTTATAAAAGTATGCAATATCTGATTCTGGGTATACAATAACTGTCATTACCCTGGCAGTATTATTAAATGTAATGTATGAGCAATTTATGATGACAGAGAGTGAGTGGGTTAGTGGCAATTAAAATGGTTTGAACTTGATGGTGGAAATAAAATTGATTCAGTCCTTCTATGAGTATTTAGAAATAAACAAACATCCTAGATGTAGTGAAGACATTAACCAAAAATATACACATGAAATGAGGAAAATATATACTGTAGGGTAAATTAGGGAAATTGATGGCCCAGTCCTATCGCACAATGCAGGGACTCTGCATCCCACAGGCCAGCTGGAGTCTAGGCTGGCTGGGAAGATAAGGAAAGACATTTTTAAGTTTCCTCCTCTTCCACTTCCTGGTCCCCAATGGGGCTACTCCAATCTACACCAGCTATCTTGCTGCTGTAAATCTGTTAGGCCAAAGCAGGTAAGTTAGGCCCAAATGAGGGCATAGGATCCTGTGATACTACTGCCACTGAGATCCACCCTACCTCGCTCTTGACTTGACCCTGGTTGGGCCAGATCCCCACTTTGGTCCACCCCTGCCACCACCTTTCCTGTGCCAATAAGTGGCCTGTGGCCCGCCACTCCCAGCTTGTGGCTTACCAGATGCCGCACCATTGTCAGGAAGCTGCAGACCATTGGGGTGGATGCGGCAATGGTGGCCTGCATGACGTATGGCAAACCATGAGATTCGCCAGCATAACACATAGATAGGATTGGGCTGTGAATGTACTATTTCTTAATTATTGGAATACATATTGCAAATTATTGGAATAAACAGTTGCTGTTGGAATTGCATGTTCTGAGTAATAATATAGTATATCTGTATATTCTTCACCTTGAAAATGAATATTGGTACACCAAGAATGGACACTGCAGAACTGTGACCACTGCACCAATGGACCGTGATGCAGGTGATATAAGTGAGAACCCTCAAATTTACCGCAGTCATGGTGCCCTGTTATGGCAATGCGATCACCCAGATTTCCGAGGTGCTGCCTCTTGAATCATGTGAGATCTTGTATGATTCAAGAGTGTGGTGCCTGGGAGAGCAGGTAAGAAGGGGCAGCTGGGGAAATTTTGCTATGCCCTTGTAAGGCTGTGAATGGATCAAATGCCTTTCTTCTTTACACCATTCCATTTTCCCATTCTAGCATTTCAAACATAAGCTGGCTTTGCTATAGATTTACTTGAAGCTCCATCTGCCTGACTAACTTGGCTGTTATTCACAATGATCTCTTATGCCTTCTGTATTTATTTTCTTCTTTTGCTAGGTGGTGTACTTTACTGCCACATTCCCCTACCTCATGCTAGTAGTTCTGCTGTTCAGGGGAGTCTCCCTGCCTGGGGCATCTCAAGGGATCCTCTTCTACCTATACCCAGACCTCACTCGACTCAGTGACCCCCAGGTGAGTTAAAAGAAACAAGGAAAGGCTTGGTTGTGCTTCTGTATTGCTTGTGTCAGTCTTTTTCTCTCTCTCTTGTTCAGTTTCATTTCTCTTTACCCTCCTTGCTTGTCTTTTTCAGCCTCCAGATTCTCCTTCTGTTTCCTCCCACGCTTTTGCTTGTAAAATCAGTACATGCAAGGCAGGCTGTTGCAGAGTAAAAGAACTGCACATGCAGCAGGCAGAGAAGAGCTCTCCACAATGTGTGATGTGGTGCTGGTAGGCTCATTAGGGGTGTTAGAGTGTTTTCGCAGGGTGCCTCCTATGAAGCTACTTTCTACTGAGTTGGGCTGTAGGTCTATCTAGCTCAGTGTGGCCTACTCTGACTGGGATTATTTCAGTCTGAAATGCCGAGTTCAAAATGCTCACCAGCATTTCAGACTTGGGGGTTCTTTCCTGCCATACCTGGCAGTGTCAGGGTTTGAACCTGGGGCCCTTTTGTCTGCAAAACAGCTGCTGCAGCCTTTCCTATAAAGAGGCAGACCCCTGTGTTCTGTAGCCTTGGAGCAGACTTGAACTCTGCTCCTTGGAGAGAACCTTTACAAGAGTAGACAGTCCTCAAAGTTACAAAGGCACCTCCCTGTCTCTTTCCCCAGGGTTTCTTCTCAGTCTCCTCTCCTCATACATGTAATTGCTTTGTTGATTTGTGGCATTCTGGAAACACAATAAAGGGCATTCAGCTGTGTTGACTGCCCTGCTTTGCTTTCCATTCAGTTCCTTGCTGGAATTCGAAGGCATCTTGCTTGCCTTTTGTTTCACTGAGTTCTGCCACTGATTCTCTCTGAAGTGGCCTAGCAGTGGTGTTGTACTGGAGCTCCATCTCAGACCCCATTTTCAGTGCAAAGTTTGAACCTTCAGTATGCCAGGAGGCTTCAGAGCCTGTGCAGAGTGCCTTTTCCTCAGTCTTGCCCAACACATCTGAGCTTTGCAGGGACAACATTTCAGGGCAGAGGGTATAGTCACTGCGCACACAGTTTTGTGTTGTGCTGTCAGTGTTGGGGACCTTGGGCCAAAATCCCCAGAGGCCCTCTGCCTACTCCTTCATGGTGCATTGAGTACTACCATTGCCACCCAGTACTGGAGGTTCAATGAGCAACCTGACTGGGTGACCCTCTAATGCATGTCAACCAGTGCCTGACCTGGCTGACCTGTGACACCATTCCTGGGTTTGCTGGCAGGACTGACCTCTCATCTATAACTCATTAACATGACTACTCTTCAGGAAACAATTCTGAGAAATCTTGGAAAGCCTGTCTAAGGTTACATACCACGGCTAATACAGGTTGTTATTATCATAGCTATCATTGTCTCTTAAAGCCAAGATGGTGTAGTGACTGATTTTTCTCCAAATGCATTTCCACATTCCTAATGGGAATGTAGAACTCAAAAGCCTCATGCAGCATTATATCTTCACATTGTGTTGATGTGTTGTGTTGATCAGGCCCATAGGCCTGATCCTGGTAAGAGAGCAACTCTTTTCAGGTCTTTTCAGTGGCTGTTTGCTGGCATTTCTTCATCTGGTTTTAGTTTGAGAGCCCTTTGAGGACTGGAAATTATTTGTGCTTTGCTATGTGAACTGCTTGGTGAAATTTGTTTTGTTGAAAAATGGTATATAAATGATATATAAATACTCTAAACCAGTGGTCCAAAGGCCTGCTTCAGCAGGACAGCGAAGAAAATCCCAGACAAGGTTGGCGCAAGAACACAGCCCTGCTTCACTCCGCTTTGGATGTCAAAGGGGTCTGATGTGGAGCCATCGAAGACAACAGTGCCCTTCATGTCCCTGTGGAAAGATCTGATGATGCTGAGGAGCCTGGGTGGACATCCGATCTTGGGGAGAATCTTGAAGAGGCCGTCCCTGCTGACCAGGTCGAAAGCCTTCACGAGATCTATGAAGGCTATAAAGAGTGGCTGTCATTGTTCCCCGCATTTCTCCTGCAGTTGTCTAAGGGAGAATACCATATCAGTGGTGGACCTGTTGGCTCGGAATCCACCCTGCGATTCTGGATAGACGCTCTCTGCAAGTACCTGGAGCCTCTTTAGTGCAACTCGGGCAAACAGGTTTCCTACAACGCTAAGGAGAGATGCCACAGTAGTTGTTGCAGTCACCCCTGTCGCCTTTGTTCTTGTACAGCGTGATGATGTTTGCATCCCTCATGTCTTGAGGTACTCCACCTTCTCTCCAGCAGAGACAGAGGATTTCATGCAGCTCAGTGACAATGATCTCTTTGCAGCACTCTAGGACTTCAGCAGGGATGCTGTCTTTTCCAGGTGCCTTGCCGGAGTCCAGGGCCACATGAAGTTTTTCTAGGGTTGGTTCACTGTCAAGCTCTTCCAGCACAGGCAGGCACTCAATGTTGTTCAGCGCTTCTTCGGTGACTACATTTTCTCTGGAATATAGCTCAGAGTAGTGCTGCACCCAGCGTTCCATCTGCTGCGCCCGATCCTGGATGACCTCGCCTGTGGCAGACTTCAGAGGGGCAGTTTTCTTCTGTGTTGGACCCAGGGCCTGCTTGATACCATCATACATCCCCTTGATGTTGCCCGTGTCAGCTGCTATCTGTATCTCGGAACAGAGCTGGAGCCAGTAGTCGTTAGCACATCTCCTGGCAGTCTGTTGGACTTTGCTGTTAGCAGCTCGGAGGACCTGCAGGTTGTGCTCACTGGGACAGGTCTTGCATGCTGCTTGAGCTCTCCTCTTTTCCTCAATGACTGGTGTCAACTCCTCAGAGTGGGCTTCAAACCAGTCTGCCGCCTTGTTGGTCTTCTTGCCGAATATGGACAAGGTGGTGTTGTAAACGGTATTCTTGAAATGTTCCCATCTGTTGGATGCATTTGCGTCGGCCGGGCCTGGAAGAGATTCCTCAAGTGCTCGTGCAAATTCCTCCACTTTTCTCTGATCCCGGGTCTTGCTGGTATCAATGTGAGGTCTTCCTTCCTTTTTCATGTGATACGGTCGCTTTGTTTGCAGTTTCACTCTGCTGCACACCAGGGAGTGGTCAGTGTCGCAGGCAGCACCCTGATAACTGTGTGTGATCTTGATGCTGGGAAGGCTGGAGCTTCTGGTGAGGATCAGGTCGAGCTGCTGCCAGTCCTTTGATCTTGGGTGTCTCCAAGAGACTGTATGTTGGGGCTTCGTGTTGAAGAACGTGTTGCTGACACAGAGACCATGATGACAGCAAAACTCTAGCAGGCGTTGGCCATTTTCATTCATCCTCCCAGTGTCGAACTGACCTAAGCAAGTGGGCCATGAACTGTTACTAGCACCAACTCTAGCGTTGAAATCGCCGAGGATGAACAATGGCTCTTTTACAGGGATCTTCTTGATAGTGGTGGCCAGGTCATCATAGAATTTTTGGCTTCTGCTGGAGATGACAGAGTCGGTGCATAAGCACTGATGAGAGTGACAGGTCCTGCTGATGACTGGAGCTGCAGGGACAAAATTCTTTCACTTCCCACAGTAGGTGGGATGATGGATATCAGCAGGGTATTTCTGACCGCAAAGCCAACACCATGTTCCCTGGTTTCGTTTGGTGGTTTTCCCTGCCAGAAAAATGAGAAATTTCTCTCCTTGACAGATCCGGAATCTGGCAGCCTCGTCTCTTGAAGGGCGACAATGTCCATCTGTAGTCTGCTCAGCTCCATGTCGATGACAGCTGTTTTACGTGCGTCGTCTATTTCTTGCAGGTCATCAGAGAAGCCAGGTGTCATTGTCCTAACGTTCCAGGTGCCCAGCTTTAGGGTAGGAGTTTTCTATTTTCTGTTGCATGGTGCAGAGTTGTCGATCCGCTTGTTGGTTTTCACCCTAAACCCCATGCACCCCATGAGGTTAACGGACTGTGGCGAGGCAACACCTTACTGGCTGGGGACTGCCCAGCTTAAGGCAGGCGGTAGCTGCCCAATGAGATGCAATGATCTCTCCCACCGTTGGAAGCAGCCCCTGGCGTCATACTCTACGCCAATCGAGCAAAGACTTATAACTGGTAAACTGCTGCTTCCCGTGTTGTGCCGACGCCGTATGGCGAAGTTGGAGTGTCCTCTCCAGTGTGCGAAGCCTGGGTAAAGAAGGTATGGAGGACAGGCTGTTACCCATGCAGCAAATTCCCCCTCTCCACGTTGCTGGAATGGTCCAATGGAAAGGCAGAAGCCAATATGGTTGGTTCCAGCGGCGTCGCAGGAGTTGCCAGAGCTTGACTGTGTACAGCCGCGAACTGCCTCAGGGACTCCGGCTCCTGATTTTGCCTCGAGGTTGACTCCTGAAGCCTTTTCCACAACTGGATATAGCCACAAGGCAGTGGAGGTTTGAGGTCAGAGTTTCCTTCTCTTAGATGAGTTGCCTTCCTAGGCTGACGAGTGCCATCTACCCGGTATTGCAGAGGGAGAGCAATACTTCCGTTTGCCTCCTCCCTGCTCTCCCTCTGCAATCCCTCCCTCTCCCCCTCCCCCTCTGCAAACTTCCGTGCAAACTGCAACAGAAGGCATCTATCTCTGAACCAGATCAGACGGAAAGCTCTTCAACCTCTCCAGACTGAGAGCAAAGTCCAAAGTCCAGCTGAAATGTCTGCGTGACTTCCTCTTTGCCGACGATGCAGCTGTCACTACCCACTCTGCCAAAGATCTCCAGCAGCTCATGCATCGTTTTAGCAAGGCCTGCCAAGATTTTGGACTGACAATCAGCCTGAAGAAAACACAGGTCATGGTTCAGGATGTGGACTCACCTCCCTGCATTACAATCTCTGCGCATGAACTGGAGGTTGTCCATGACTTTGTGTACCTTGGCTCAACGATCTCCGACACTCTTTCTCTCGATACCGAGCTAAACAAGGGCATTGGTAAAGCAGCTACCATGTTTTCCAGACTCACAGAGAGTCTGGTCCAACAAGAAGCTGACGGAACATACCAAGATCCAGGTCTACAGAGCTTGCGTCCTGAGTACACTTCTGTACTGCAGCGAGTCATGGACTCTTCACTCACAACAGGAGAGGAAACGGAATGCTTTCCACATGCGCTGCCTCCGATGCATCCTCGGCATCACCTGGCAGGACAAAGTTCCAAACAACACAGTCCTGGAACGAGCTGGAATCCCTAGCATGTATGCACTGCTGAAACAGAGACTCCTGCATTGGCTCGGTCATGTCGTGAGAATGGATGATGGCCAGATCCCAAAGGATCTTCTCTATGGAGAACTTGTGCAAGGAAAGCGCCCTACAGGTAGACCACAGCTGCGATACAAGGACATCTGCAAGAGGGATCTGAAGGCCTTAGGAGTGGACCTCAACAGGTTGGAAACCCTGGCCTCTGAGCGGCCCGCTTGGAGGCAGGCTGTGCAGCATGGCCTTTCCCAGTTTGAAGAGACACTTGGCCAACAGTCTGAGTCAAAGAGGCAAAGAAGGAAGGCCCATAGCAAGGGCGACAGACCAGGGACAGACTGCACTTGCTCCCATTGTGGAAGGGATTGTCACTCCCGAATCGGCCTTTTCAGCCACACTAAATGCTGTTCCAGAACCACCATTCAGAGCGCGATACCATAGTCTTTCGAGACTGAAGGTTGCCAACAACAAACCAGTGGTTCTCAACTTTTAGCACCGAGACCCACTTCTTAGAATGAGAACCTGTGAGGACCTGCTGGAAGTGATGTCATGACCAGAAGGGACATCATCAAGCAGGAAAATTTTTAACAATCCTATGCTGCAATCCTACCTACACTTACCCAGGAATAAGTCCCATTTACTATCATTGTTAAAAGCATAACCTATTAAAAGTATTAGCCTATTAAAAGTATAGATCTGCAACATTTGTCCAAATGCAGTTACATACCATGGTAGCATCAAGTCTACTATATTAAAAATAAAATATTGAAATGAATTGGGACCCATCTGAAATTGGCTCGCGACCCACCTAGTGGGTCCTGACCCACAGTTTGAGAAACACTGCTCTAAACAATAAAAATTATACGGTAAGTTTGCTAAGTATCCTTAAGTCAGAAAATACAAAAAGCTCAAAAAAAGAGCATCAAAACAAAATAGAAATAAAAGCACTAGAAAATGAAAAGATACCAGTCTTGCCAAAATTGAAGTGGAAGGAGAGTGTTTTGGGCCCCCACCAAAAGGCCCAGAGAAGGAGTGGGAATGATGCACTTTACAAGGGAGATTGTTCTACAGACTTGGAGTGATAACTGTGAAGGCCTTGCTTCTAACCACAGCAGTACAGCAGTTTTCACTCTGTGCAGAGACGGAAGCCAAAGGACGGACAGATATTGGGTGCTGGCATGCAGGACTATACAAGGGGAAGCTGCAGGTGCAATTTCATCCTCTCCCTCTGGATAATGAACATTCTTAGAAGGCTACATAATGCCTGTGGATTACCATAGACAGAGGCTTTTTGAGTATCATACCGATACTCTTTTTAGAAGTGACTCTAGAACTCTATTGGTCTCTCATGTGTGTTTTGTGTGCATCAGCAAATGACTAATGCTGTTTTTGATGCACAGGTACCAAAGAGAGTGTTGAGGGGCAATAATGCACGTTATTGCAGCCTGCATACTGCAGACTGCAGCATCTGCTCCAAAATAGCAGCTGCTGTAGCCCCAGCTTCCCCAATAGTTTGCACTTGCCATCTTTCCCTTGATCACAAACTGGTCCACTTTGGGCCCCCACCAAAAGGCCCAGAGAAGGAGTGGGAATGATGCACTTTACAAGGGAGATTGTTCTACAGACTTGGAGCGATAACTGTGAAGGCCTTGCTTTGCTCCTAAGTTTCCTTGCCCAACTGCCGTTTTTAATCTCTTCAGGACAAGTTCCTCCACGTTAAATCCTGGTTCCAGCTGAGCTGCTGTACCAGCCTTTTGTGTGGAGAAGGTGTCTCGAAAGGAGATTAAAGGGGTGCCTGGCTAGGAAAAAAAGTAGGTCAGTGAAACCCTTTCTAACTCTCTTAACTCCTCCTGGGCCAGCCCAGAATCTTTATTTGGGTGGTATTTGGCAGCACCAGTAGAGTGGAGATAGCATAGTTTCAACCGGCTGCTCTGCTGTTGACTTCATTGCATGACCAATGAAGAAGCAATCCTGAGACTCAGTCTATCAGATCAGATCAAAAGCAAACGTGGCTTTGGGAATCCTAGTTATCACTTCTCTGCTGGAAGGCTGATGGGGCTAGGTTTGTGTGCACCTGTGTTCGTGTACATACACATTTAGCAGAGCATAAGTGGGATGTGTGCATGCACTTATTTATTTTAATTGTTAAATTATTTCTATTCCACATCTCAGAAGAGGACGCACAGGGCAGCTAACAATAATTATAAAAAACAATAATCATTATGATAAAACCATATAAGTATAACGAATTCCCCCCACCGTTGTCTCCTGCAACAAACCTTTATCTGCAGCCCAACGTCCCAGATGCATGCTTGCGGTGTCAGGTAGGGCAAAGTGGCGAGGTGGGGGGAGTTGCAGAAGAAGCACAGTGGGCAGGAGAAGTGTTAAGCATCCTGCACTTTGTAGCTTTATCTTGGCCACCAGAAGTAAAATAACTCTGAAGGTATATCTATGCCACAGGCATATATTGGTTATGTATCATTTTAACTGGCATGGTTTCCCCCAGAGAATCCTGGAATTGTAGCTTAGTGAGGGGATGATAATTCTTTGCTAGAGTATTATCCCTAGCACTCTCCCCAGCCCTGCTAAAACTATAGTATCAGGAAGGGGATATGTAAGTTTATCAGGACTGATTCACATCATGAGGTGACCTTTGCGGCTTGAGTCAGCGACAGATGATGGAGGATGAGGGTGTGGTGGATTCAGGGTACCCTTCACCCCAAGTCTGCTACTGCCTCTCTCCAGCCCGTTGTAGATGCAAACAGTTGAGTGGGAAGTGGATTGTCTGCTTCCTTACCGACCTCTGTTGTGCAGTTTTTGCAAAGCTGGAAATGTGGAACTTCTGGCTTTATTTACAGGGATGGTGCAAATGAAGCTCCTTTGTTCACACTGTCTCTTTAAATGACATTGGAAGTCCTGATTTTGTGAAACCATGCAATTTGGCATGGGAAGTAGACTCAAGGCTGCATTAGATGGCATACCCAGTTCCGCATCCCTGAACATTGTGTATGCCTGTCTTAAACAAATGCAGTTTCTCTTTCTTGAAAAGCCTCCCCTACTTGTGTCTGGTATATCCTCTTTATCACTTGAAACATCGTCCATTCAAACCTTATCATGGCCTTCATACTGATCAGGCTACCGATCAGAGCCACCCCTTGGGTAAGGCAACTGGGGCTTAGTGGTGTTGCTAAGGGGAGCCTGCTCAGGGATTGGAGCTGCACTGCAGATCTCCAGCTCCTCATGACTAGCAGAATAAATTTGACCAAATGTGTGCAAATTTGCTTGGCTGGCACGATTTCTACAGGCTACAGAATTTGGCTTTCTTGGCACACAAAGTTAGTATCTCTTTAGTATGCATTGACTATTGTATTTATATAATTTCTGCCAACGTTGCACTTAGGAGGATTCACAAGTTATGACTTACAGTCTGATGGACATAATTCAAAAGCAAAAAGGGACGCCAAGAGAAAAAGAAAGGAAGAAAATGGCAGGTGGTTCCATCAGGTCAACCAGGGAATGGGTCTTGCAGAATCACCAGTCTCTAGCTGGGTGGAATTTTAATGTATAGAATATGCACAGTCCCTGGTAATTCTGCCTTCTGATGATGCAGCAGCCACTATTTTCTAAGTTGCAAGGACTTTTATAACAGCCAGTGGGGTGTCATTTGGTTTTAGGCTTTTTACCTTTGGGGAATACTTTCTTCATCAGTGACTGACTAGCCACCATGGCCAAGAAAAAATACTGAACTTTAAGAAGCTACTGGGAAGAACCTTGTCTTCTCTCACTTGGCTGTGTCTTTCATTGGTTTCCAGGTGTGGATGGATGCAGGCACTCAGATCTTCTTCTCTTATGCCATTTGTCTGGGGTGCTTGACAGCATTGGGCAGCTACAACAAATACCATAACAACTGTTACAGGTAACTGCAGTTTGTTGCTAACATGTAGGAGCCTTGCCTTTTCACTTGCTTCTCTCTCTCAAACGCCTCCATCCCTTCCCTTCATAGCTGAAGCAGCTAACTGGGCTGAAGAGTTCCTTCCTGCTCTGTTGGAAAAGGTAGTGCTCTTCCTGATTTCTGCCTTTTTGAAATGAGCTTCCTATTCGTTGCTTACTTTTCAAAGCTAAAGGTGGAATAACATGTTACAAAAACTATGGGACTGCCATCAAATGGTCACCATCATGGTTTGGAGTCTTCCATCTCTGTATTGTGCAGTAAAATTCATCTTATGCCTTGACAGCATGGCATTGTGTGTTTTTGCTGCCATTCCCAATAATATAAAATGATTCATTTATCGCTATGTGGGCTTCCATTTTTATTTTGCTTCCAACTAACAGAAAAGTAATGTCTCTGCAACACTAAAGAGTTTCAATGTGGAAGCACCTGTGAAATGCATTGTGTGTTGATCACTTGCTTGGGGTGTGCAACGTAGGCAACAATCCTATATACGCTTTACTGGAAGTAAGCCCCATTGAACATAATGGGACTTACTTCTGAGTAGACATGCCTAGGTGTGAACTGTTAGAGTCTCATCTAGAAACCAGGCCATGGGTGTAGTTGTAAAAAGAGGGTCATGCTGCAATTGGAAGCTGCTATGCAGTCTTTATGTGGCTCAAAGGACATACATTAGCAGGACCTGCTGGAGCACATGGTTTGGACTGAGGAGCCTCCTTTGCAGATCCTAGAAGAGCCCTTAATGTGTAGTGTGATAGGAGAAACCCATGTGAGCAGGTCAGAGACGTGATCAAATGCCTCTGCATTGTGATGTAGATGACCCGCATTTATTCACAGATCAATGCACAGTCTGACACTTGGTGCTTGCCATAATAATTCCATGGGCATTATTCGTTTAAGGGAGGGCTGCCACAATCAATTCATCTATTAAACTACCTGATCAAAAACCTTTTGATAAATGAATTGAAAATGTGTCCCTAACTAATTAGGCAGTAGAGTCTTTTAGTTGCTATTAAAGTTTTTCAGGTAAGTATTTACAAATCAGAAGAACAATTTTTTCCTTCTTTCTAATAGGACACAGTGCCTCTACTGAGATGGTGCCTGCTGTAGCCCATGCATGTGTCATCTTAAAAAACAGAGAGAAAATGCTTTTTGTGTGTGTTTTTGCAGCTTTTGTTTCATTCATATATGCATTTATGCAGGCATGATTGATTGATCACAACTCATACAGCCTTTGCTTTATCTCTTTTTTTCCTAGGGACTGCATTGCACTCTGTTTTTTGAACAGTGGCACAAGTTTTGTGGCTGGCTTTGCTATCTTTTCCATCCTGGGTTTTATGGCACAAGAACAGGGAGTGCCTATTTCTGAGGTAGCTGAGTCGGGTGAGTGGGTTATGCACATGGCATTATGTTGAGCACATATCCATCCCATCCTGATCCCATTCCTCTCACTCTGAACGATAGCCTTCTTGTGTTTCCTGTCCATGAGAAATGGTGCTTCCCTGAACAATTACTAAGCTGTTAGCCTTCAGCCTAATATTTGCTGATGTGATAAACCTGACCTGCATGTGGGCAATATCACTTCACACTACAGATGCATACTCAGATGATTGAATGCTCTTCTGTTTAAAAAAATCAAAAATCAGTGTATGTAGCAAATTAGGGAAAAAGATTTTAGGCTAGTCATCTTCCTGACATGCTCGCTTTCTAGTTGGAGAGAATTTTTTTTTGATGGAGGAACTGTCAATCATGTGAGTCCCTTCCTGTGGTCTGAAGGGGTTCAACCCAGATACATGTTCACCACCTAAGTGAGGAACAGGCCTATCTTGGTAGTATTGCTGACACACCAACCATCTCTACCACTACTAAATGTAACAATACACCTTCACGAGCTCTCAGATTCAGGCACTTAACTTAGTAATTATCTTTTGGCAGGACCTGGCTTGGCATTCATAGCCTACCCCCGAGCTGTCGTCATGCTGCCCTTCTCCCCACTGTGGGCCTGCTTTTTCTTTGTCATGGTTGTTCTGCTGGGATTGGACAGCCAGGTAAAAATGCTTTGGGATGGGCAGTTCAATTATGTGCTTTACCACTTGCCTGGGAGACACACATCTTCCTATTCAAACTGGATGATGAGTAGTAACATTATGTTTGCAGACTGTCGTAAGGACAGCTTGTGAGGACAGGACCAGATGAGAGTGGCCAAAGTATCAACTGAACCTTGACCTGTGGAATCCTACACACACTGGGAGTACATTCCATTAAACTCAGTGGGGCTTACTTCTGAGTAGACATGCATAGGCTTGCACTGTTAGCTTGTGGTTAACACCCAGTCACCTGTTGAGGATAGGTGGGTGGTGGATGGGAAGCAGGGTGAGTGAAGAAAGGCCCAGCATGTTAGTGTTAACCTTTAATATTGGCATCCAGAGCTGTCCTTCAGTGCATTCATGGCATGTAATGGGGACATGCTATAGTTGAGGACAGTAGAGGCCTGTTGCTGGGGAGAGGAGGGAGAGTCCTCTCTCAGTTTATTTTTGCAGGCAGAAATGGGAAAATGACACCAGGCTAGCTTAGCAGCACCTCTTAGTGAGCATTTGGAGAATGGCAGCCAGCAAAGTATCTAGAATAGCTTCTTTGTGGAATGTGTTTGTTTTTGACTACAGGCTGGAGGCAGATAATTGCTAATCCAATGCTTCATAGACTATCATTGTTGAAAGAAAAGAGGGAATCAAAATCTGGGGAGCTTCTTAGGGAAGAATTTGCTGACATATGCCGGAATTCTCCTCTCTCTAGTTTGTTTGTGTGGAGAGTCTGGTGACTGCCATAGTGGACATGTACCCTGGAATTTTCCGGAAGAAGAACCGCCGAGAAATCCTAATACTGCTTGTCTCTATCCTCTCATTCCTTGTGGGACTCGTCATGATCACAGAGGTATAGCCTTGAGGGAAAGAACCAATATTTCTCTTGCTTGTGTAACTTTTAAAAAGAATTTAATTGAAATCTCTTGAACAGAGGAAAAGGGTGCTGGTAGTATGCATTTTACAGATGTGGAGTGTGATCGCTCCACTTTCACTTTTAGAAGGCTGGGGAGCCCTGCAGACACTCGTGCAGATCTCCCTGCACCCCAGGAAGGCTGCTGCAGGGACCAGTTAGTATATCCCAGTCCCTGCACCCCCCTGAGCGACACGATCCTGGGGATCATGTTGCTGCCTTCCCCCCTGTCCCTGCCCCTTATGGGGGTAGAGGCCAGGGCCCTCAGGCTGGGGCGTCATGACATCCCAGTTTGAATACCATTGGTATAGGCACTTTGTCCCTCTTTGTATCTGGTAACCCTAGCTATGAAGTGTCCTTTGTCTGGGAGTGCAAGATAATAGATGCTGCATGGGGCATTGGCACCTGTGTTGTGCAGCTCACCAGTAGCATAGCTAGAGGGGGTGCAAAGTACTAGGTTTTGCAGGGAGCCTCACCGTAGCATGCAGGGGCCTCTCCCCCTCCCCTTTGGAGTCATTCCAGGCAGGGGGAGCAAAATGGTGGCATATGCTTTGCAGCCCCTCTAGCTACGCCACTGGGGCTCACTCACTCCTCTCACTTACTACATAGCCATAAAGTGACATAGGAGTTTTTATAGATACTGCCCCAGATAGGTTGCATTCCTGATTTCTCTCCACAAGGAGACTTAAATATAGAGCTACTGCATACTTCTGCATTCTCAGAATATAACTTATCTTCCCCACCCCCCCTTCTCTCCTCTGGGTGTAATAAGAAGCTGAAAGGAGAACATTGTTGGGATTGCATTCCAGAGACATCTCCACACCACTGGTTTTCCATCATCCTATGCAATACTTAAGGAATGAGCCCTAAGGTTGCATGTTGACAATAATTTATTAATAGCAATTATTCTATTACTATAGCATCCCTTCAAACACCCACACCACTTAATGGCTGGAGCAGATTACATTAAAAAGTGCAAGATGGTTAAGTGTCTAGCAGGTCATTTCACATTGTTTTTAATCTCTCTCTGAATGCAATCTGGCATTTAGAATGAGAGCAAAAAGGAATGTTGAAAAGGGCCAATAGTAGTTCTTTTAAATGCATATAGTGAATAAAATGATCTTTGGATGCCTCTTCAGGATGAGGAAGATAAAAAGCAATAACCTTTTTCTTTTAAAGGGGCAAATTCCACTCTGTGGGGCCCACCAAAGCAACAACAATAATGGGCTAGCTTGCCAAGATGGCTTCACCATCCCCCATTTATAGGCAGTAAAATTAGGGCTGTATTTTGAGGAGGGAGCAAATTTGGGGTTCGACAACAATCACCTGCATAATCAATACTCCTACCGCCAGCCAATGGCTAGCTGCCACCACTTTATATTGCCCAGAAGCGCCCTCTAACAACACAATGCAATGATGTAGTGTCACTCTGATAGGTTCTTCTGGGTAGAAAAAGTGGTCTAGCCAGTGGTGTTGGCCATCTTGCACAGAAGCCCCAAACTGGAACATAATGTAGCATCACATTAGGAGGCATCTGGGAAGAAAGGTCAGAAAGAGCACTGCTGATGCTGGTGAGTCCCTCACTCCAAATTATAAGTGTTTTCACTCCCTAAATCTGAAATCAAAATTCTCACATGAGAACTTTTGTCTCAGACCTCTCTCCACATCGTAAGGTCATAGCACAAATGGCCACCATAGCAGCTTTCCGATCCTCTATTATTACAGGCTTCTTCGGGGTCTGAAAAGCAAGTAATGTGATATTAAAGGCACTTAGCCACTCAGCATGCAGCCAATGTGGTTGATTCATTCATTTCTTTTGGAATGTGGGAACTACTTCTGTGAAGTCTGGTCCCATCTAATATTTGTGGCTTCACGTGGCTTCTCTTTACAACCACCCTCAAAGTCAGTTTTGACAGTCCAAGTTTTCTCCTTTTCCTTTCTTTTTGGTACATCGATTTGAGAAAGTTTGGGGATGCACTTTCTCCAATTCCCCAGTATTCTCCAATTTCAGCTAGAGCGAGTGAGAGTGAGAGAGGTTTTCTATATTGTATAGAAAAACAGCTAATTTTGTGGGGGAGAAATCTTTCCAGTCAAACACTTTGTACAATTTTTTTCTTCTTCTTTTAAAACCTTGTTTGATGCCATTTTTCCTGCCTGCCAATATTTGGGGGCCATGTTTTCCTTGGTTGCAGCTTCTTTCTGAAATAGTCCATTGGCCATCCCATCCAGCCAGGGATCATGGGATTACATGATAGTGCTACAAAGCCAATTGGATTTGACTGTGTGATGGCATCACAGAGGGTACCGCCTCAGGTGTGCTGCAGCTTTAAGCACCGAGAGCAACCAATAAATAATATCAGCAAATGCAACTGGGCTGGAGTGAGGACTATTGCCATCTTGCCTCCCCATCCATTTCTGCTGCTTAGAATTGCCATGGAGAAGAAGATACAATAGATGGAGACCTCTCTTACTTCTGCAGCCCAATGGAGGCTCAGTGTAGCCTAAGTTCCATTCCTTGTAACTAGGGCTATCCCAGTCAGGGAGCCTGGTTGCTCCTCCCCTGCTTGTAAACTGTCATTTTCTGCCACGTTTCCCAGGTTGTCATTTGATGGGACTGTTTAACATCTGGCCTGCTGGAGTGTTACAAGACAGCAGCTGCCAGAAGATGACTATTTTTTCCCCCTTCTAATTGTGTGTAAATTGCTTTGAGAGGCCTTGATCTGAAAAGCAACTAATAAATAAACCAGATACAGTAAAGAGAACTGAGAGTGAAAACAAGTGAAGGAACTGTAAATAAATAGGTGACTGTATTTGCAAGAGAGTACTGAAAAATGGTTAGGAACAGAGATGCGTTTTTTATGCCTGTGCTAAAAATATTTGCAGGGAAAAGGTGAATCTTTTCAAACCTAGGGAAGGTACAGTTGCTCTGGATTGCCTGTCCAAATATAGGAAGATATTGAATTGCAGCATTCAGTGTAACAAAGGAGAACTTGAAAAATGTTTTGTGAATTTCTATCTGGATTAGCGATTTCTAGATTAGATGTTATGATGTACAGTATTTAAAATTAGATCATCACAGGAAAACTCAATTTTTAAAAGATATTTAGAAAGAGACTTCATCATGAGCTCTTTTTTCTTTCTTTTTCTTTCCACCTCACCATTCTATGTCCCCCACTCCCCTCCTTAGGGTGGGATGTATGTCTTCCAGTTGTTTGACTACTATGCTGCTAGTGGAATGTGCCTGCTCTTTGTTGCCATTTTTGAGACACTTTGCATTGGTTGGGTATATGGTAAGTAAAGTATGCCAGAAAACATGTGCCACTGTCTAAATATCTTCCCTATAGTCCTTGAAGAGGACATTATTTAAAATGTCCATCTGGAGCAGCTCCCAGTGAACCTGCCTTTCTGCCTGCAACTGCATTAACAATCTGGTGCCAATATCTTGACACAGTTTGCAGAACCCTTCCTTGCAGCAATTACAGGTCATGCCTTGTTATCCACTGCAGAACTCCCAGTGGATTAAAAAAAAAAAATCAGTGGATACCGAATCAGCAGAAAAATAGTTTTAAAGACCCACTTCCAGGTTTCTTGCTCCTTCATTGTTGCCTCAGAATGCATTGATATAGACGCTGTACTGCATTCAGCCACTAGATGGGGTGAATAATGGAATGTAGTGAAATGAAATTATAATTCTTTAATAGCGCAAAGGTAGGAAGTGGAATTTTGGTGATTCTTTTTCCCTTGTTACAAGGCATTTAAAGGTGGACCCTGGTATTAGTGGTGAGTCAAATCAGTGGATACTGAGGAACCACTTGTATAGGCAAGGAGAAGCTGGGCCATGGCTGGCTTTCAAGTGGCCCTCCCTTCAGCCTTTAGTTTCAGGCTCCCTCTTCATACCTGCTTTCAGGAGGTACGGGAAACTGCATGCTGATAATGGGAGGCTTTCATGCCTGGTAGAAGCAAGTGAGCAAAAGAAAGGAGGACACATTTTGGTGTCACTCCTCTGTCACTCTGACTGGCCAGAGCAGTTGCAGAGCACTGCCTTGCTTCGGCACGTTTGCTTTTTATTTTATATAGCCTCTCCTTAAACAAATCCCACTGTCCTTATCTTTTCCATTCCGTGTGTAGCAGACTGAGTTTCATTTAGACTGTTATTTTTCCTTTTCACAGGAGCTGACCGTTTCTATGATAATGTTGAAGACATGATTGGCTACAGGCCATGGCCTGTCATCAAGTACTGTTGGTTATTCATCACACCAGCCGTCTGCCTGGTGAGTGAGACATCTTAGAATCCCTTGGGTTGAACCCAAGAGAAAAAAGCACTCGGGCAAATGAGCAGTGTGTTGGGCTGTTCTGCACACAGGGCATAACCAGTCCTTATCAATGCTGTTTCGCTCCCAAGAAGGTGGAGGAGGAGAGTTTGCAACATGGCATTCATAACAATAGGCACAATCCAGAGGAAACATACCTAAGTCCCATTGACAACCGCCAGACTCAAGTAGATGATGAAGTACTTAAGAGCCTGATTTTGTGCTTTTGCAGTACTGAACTGGCAACAAAGTATAGTAGCAGTTGGCAACCTTCAGTCTCGAAAGACTAAGGTATCGCGCTCTGACTGGTGGTTCTGGAACAGCGTCTAGTGTGGCTGAAAAGGCCGATTCGGGAGTGCCAGTCCCTTCCACACTGGGAGCAAGTGCAGTCTGTCCCTGGTCTGTCTCCCTGGCTATGGGTCTTCCTTCTTTGCCTCTTTGCCTCTATCTGTTGGGCAAGTGTCTCTTCAATCTGGGAAAGGCCATGCTGCACAGCCTGCCTCCAAGTGGGCCGCTCAGAGGCCAGGGTTTCCCACCTGTTGAGGTCCACTCCTAAGGCCTTCAGATCTCTCTTGCAGATGTCCTTGTGGTCTACCTGTAGGGCGCTTTCCTTGGACGAGTTCTCCATAGAGGAGATCCTTTGGGATCCGGCCATCATCCATTCTCACGACATGACACAACAAAGTATACATTCCAGAATAAGACTCCTGGCACTGAAAGCTGGCCCTGGCTCATTCATGAGGCAGCAGCAGCAGGAGGCATTGGCACTGGAGGTTTTGGGAAGCGGGATATAAGCGGAGAGGGTGTAAGTTAGTTCAGCAACCTCAGGGCCAGGATGCCGCACTAGCCTTTGTGCATGTTTGTACTGGCACGATGCAGTAGCCTATAGTTTAATTCTGGTGTTGGGGTGACAGTGGGATGACTGGGGCAAGGGATGACAGTTCCATCCTCAACTGGCAGGCTGGCATTTTTGCTATCACAACCCAAAAGCTTGAAGTCAATGGGACATATTTTATTTATTTGAAAAATTTTATATCCTGCCTTTCCCATGTTGAAGCAAATGCCCAAGGTAGCTTACAAAGCTCCATAATAAAATGTACAATGTATCACAACAGCAAGTAAGATAACTGAGGCCCAAATCCTAATCAGCTTTCCAGCATTGGCGTAGCAGCGCCAATGGGATGTGTGCTGCATCCTGCAGTAGGGTGGACTCACGGGGGCCACCCAAGTAAGGGAATGTTTGTTCCTTTACCTTGGAACTGCATTGCCCTTATGCTGGTGCTAGAAAGTGGGTTAGGATTGTGCCTTAAAATAATTAAAATGGAACAAAACAGAAACCCCAAAACACACACCATCGAGCCATTAGGAAGGGGTAACAATTTGGTCCAGAAGGAAGCAGGCAAACCACTACCCTGTTACAGGGACGCAGAGGACAAACACCCACCCATCAACCAGATGAAAAGGGTGTATTTTGAGCCCTTGCCGAAAAGCCACAAGGGAGGCTGACTTTCTCTGGATTGCACCCAGTGGGTTTAATGATACTGTACAGGAAAGTCGGTTTAAGTTATATCTGGGGAGAGTTGGATGGAAAAGACACCCTAATTATAAGAGCAATTCAGCTATTACTGAGGAGGATGTGAGGTCTCCTTGGCAATTTTCAAAAATGGCTGGACATGCTCACCTGTCATTAATGCTTTAGATATAGTTGTCTGCTTCTGGACTTACCCCACTGGCTCGGGGCTGTACATCACCTAGATACACCTCTGGCCCCCACCTGCCATGTGAATTGGTAAAATAGAGCAATTTGCCACCACAGTGAGCACTAGGCCTCTGAGTAAGGAGATCTGTAAACAGTACTACAACGGAGCCTTGCCAGCTTGGGGAGGATGGAGAGTACCTGTGGGATGTGGGTTTCAAATATTTGTACCTATCCTAGATTTCTTCCAATCCCAGAACAGCTATCTCAACTAATAATACCAGTTTTGTATACACAAACCTGGGGAACAGCAAGTGATTTGAATACTAATTAACCGCCCAGTTCATCACCTCTGTAGAAGTATCAGGCTAGGCTGGATGAGAAGTGAGAAATTCATGATCAGATTTTGCAGCATTTCTTGTTCTTTTTCCTTAGCCTTGGGAGCAGCCATGTTGGGCCCCTGAATTGGACTGGGGAGGGTGACTGTTAGCAGTTGTCTCACACAATTTTCTCATTCTAACTTGCATCCCCTGAGGCTGCTGCCTGCCTTTATGAGAAAAACATACAGGAGCTCATGCAGCTGCTTTTAAGAGAGAAAAAAAAAATATAAATGTAAATAAAAATGGCATCTTGTCTAGTGTGGCCCTGACTATATCTGTAGTATATTGTGTGCTGTCTTTTTAGGGAAAGCCTTCCAAAATTGAAATCCAGCTCAAGGCAGAGACACTGCTGGGGCCATTTTGTTTTTCTGAGTATGGAATGAATAGAGTGTAACGTGGCTAATGCTGGTGTGTCTAACCTTTCTGTCTTTCCACCTCCAGGCAACATTTCTCTTTTCTCTGATTAAATATACCCCACTGACATACAACAAAAAATACGTGTACCCATGGTGGGGAGACACTGTGGGCTGGCTGTTGGCTCTCTCGTCTATGATCTGTATCCCACTCTGGATTGCCTATAAGCTTTCCACCATTAAGGGCTCCCTGAGAGAGGTGAGGATGGAGTTTTCTAGAATGGGGCCTTGGATGCAGAGAGGATGCTTGGGGGAGGGAGGCTTGCTACTACCCACATATTGATGAGAAGGCCTTGAGAGGCAGATGCATTGTGTTACAAGATAATTAATGGGGGCCTCACACTAATTCTCCAAAGATTACTCTGTTACTGGCAAGAACTTGTAGCTTTAATGAATTTTGAGTGGGCTCGAGGGCTATGCAGACCAAATTGCTTTCCTGTGTTCTTGTTGCTGATGGTACAGCACTTTAAAAATGTCACCACTCAAGAGCTTTGCTTCTCAGAGTCCTTGTGTTTCTGTCCCTCTCCTTCATATGATTATTGACTGCAGGACAAAATGTTTTGTGTATAATCTACTTGTTATTTTTTCAACTTGTTTTCCACAATTATAAGCACTTAACCATTCAGAGTTATGCAGGGTCTAGTTTTTGTTATCATTGTTGTGAGCCTGATTTACCACTTTGTGAGATTTGGGGCACCATATCAGGTGTCTCTGTGGGGGTGAATTCATAGCAGGCTTACAAAGTTCGGGCCTGATTCAAGAATAAGCTGCCTCCCAGCATGGATTTTATAAGACTTTAAGCCATTGTGAATGATACTTCCGGACTGGCCCCACTTCTGTGTGATTGGGGCACACATGTCCTACCTGCCTGCCTGCCTCCGGTCATGCCATTGCTCTGTTGCTCAATTGTGTGGGATGAATTACAGTAGTATTTAAATTGTACATGAAGGGGTTGGTTTGGTCATACTCCTTCTGAGCAATTAGGTGGCAGTGCCTTGGCACGTTGAGAGGGGTGGCAGTCCTTGTTTGGGCACAAAATGCTCACTTTCCTAATGGTGGGAATGTGGGGCTGCTCAGAAGGTATTGTTCAACTGGATCTTTGTTGGAGTATTTTCTAATACCTTATAACAATCAGAAATAGAGGCCCTCCTGAATAATAATTGCATGTGATCTGAAACTCTTGCACCTGATACCTCTTCATTCATGGCCCCTGGATATGTTTTTATTTATTTTATTTATCCAGGTGTTTATAGGCCCAGGGGGGCTTATAACATTTAAAAAAAGTGCAATACAATAATAAAATAAAATAATAAAATTCTCAGGCCTAGCCAGTTTCCATAGAAATTGATGATTTGGCTCCCTCTGTCCTGGGCACCTGTTCTTCTTCCTCCTCCTTCAGGGCATGCAGATTTCAAAGCTGACCTTGGGGAGTTGGGGGAGGGATGGCACCAATAGTCCTCTGAGGTCAGTGCTGGTCTCCACAGGAGCTGGTCTGGACACACTGTGTTCTAAGGTGATTGCTTCATGTACAGCTTTCTTGGCAGTGGATGAGGCAGTCTAAAGCCAAGGGTTTGGGTCTGATCAAGGTCTGGTGGTCATGCCTTTGTCAGGCCTCTCTTAATCTGTCACCCCATGATTATTGATTCTCTGCATGGGCATGTTCCCAGGTTAACTGAATGAACGTTCTCTCATCTTTTGAAGTGAGAGTCACAGGGCAGATTCCTCTGAAATAGTTTTTCCGAGCTAATTCTTTGAGCACAGATATGTGGAAAATAACATAACTGGTTGGCTATCCATGTAAACTTAGTATAGCAAATCCCATGAACAGAATGCTAGATTCATTTCAATAAGTTTTAAGGAAATTGTGGGGATATTCTGTCCTATGTGAATGTGCCATGAGATTCAGAATGAGCAGCCAGTGATGTGCTGGACTAGTTTGAGTCGAGATTCCCCCACTGGAGATCCTGCAATAATTGAAGCAATAATGCTGCTTGAAAAAACAAACTTTACTACAAAACAAACTCTTGACACATGAGGTACTTGATGAATGAACTCTTAGCTATGAAGCTTCATGAGGTCAGTCTAAGTCAATATCTCTTAGCCAAACCTATTTTTGTTGGTTTGACTAATTGAGACTAAATTATGCTGCTTGGAGGAGAGGTGATACAAAAAAGAAGAATAAATAACATTTATTGTCTGTTTTACACCCCTTCTTCATGAGCTTTTATGGCTAAGGGAGGAAAGGATTTGTTCATAGACACCAAATTCAGATTCCTGTTTGTCCTTGGAGAGAATGACATTCTTGCTTTCCTGCTAACTTTGTATTTCAGAGAGTCCATCAACTTGTCTGCCCTGATGAAGACTTGCCCCAGAGGATGTGTCCAGGTCAGCCCTTTCCTGCTTCCAGAACTGGGCTCTTGATGTTGACTGAATTGGATTCACACTGTTAGAGGGAGTAACGCTCCAAGACGTTGGACAATTTTGAACTTTTCCAGTGGCCAAAGTGGAGAGAGGGACCTGTGAGCTGATATCCCTTTCCGTCCCCAAAGGATCAGAGGTGGCTGCTAGGGAAGGAAAGCTCTCTCAAGATGTTGTGGTGGGAGCAGATGCTGCTTCTTCTTTGAATTGGGAGCTGTATATTCACAGAAGATGGTTCACACCAAAATGTTCCTCTGTGAGTTTGTCGGGAACAGGAAGGACTGAATCCTGGGATGGAAATAGTTATAAGACTACAGAAACATTTATCTTGCATGGGCTTTAGGGAGGTTTCCATTCCATCTATAAAATATTGTTCCTCCCACTTAAGAGTGGCTTTGTTTTGTTGTTTTTTTTAAAAGGGGTGTTGGTGATCTGGTGTGGGTTCCTGATCCATCTCTAGCTTGCAGTTATGGACTATTTGAGACAGTGCTACAATTTTCTATTACTTGCTTTGGCTTTTGATCTGGTCATAACACATGTCAGGATTTTGTCCCCCCTTTTCCTTTAAGGCCTCTTCAGAAGGCAGGCATTGCAAGGTAGAGGGGTATCTGGGTCACCAGAGGACAAGCACATCTGGCAAGTCAGCAACAGCATACCTGGATGGTTCTGACTGAGTTAACCCCTCTGCAATTTTGCATTGTTCATCAGTAAAGGTGTGGGGACCTCCTTTCCTCTAGGTCACTGCTCAGTAGCATCTTCCTCATGCCATTCCCCAGGGCAAGCTGCAGTGGTTTGGTAGGGTAGTGGCTATCTTGATGGCCTATGGAAGCGGAAGGATTAATGACAAGGGCAATGTGGCTGAAATAAATATTCAAGGTCATCTTTGAAGCACAGAAATCCAATTCTGTAAATTTAAACTGACCAGTTCTTCAGCTCTAGGAAATAAGTCTGAGAATGGAGCCCTTGGGCTGGCCTTCTCTGGCCCTGTTTTTGTTTGGCCCACCTGTTTGGCCTATGTCAGGTTCCAGCCCATCACGAAACTCCTGACAATCAAAGGTTCCAGAGGTTCCCATTCTCCAGATGACACCAGAGGTTCCCATTCTCCTTCTCTTGAACCACAGCAACATGACATTCCATGGTGTTCTCATCTTTCATCAGATTCTGCAGGGCTTGGAAGCATATATGGTGCTGATTCACAGAGCTACACAGTGTTGATTCACAGAGCTTCCATTCTTTTTGGCTATCTCTGTTTTAAAATAATAGAGGTGATGAATTGGATGTATAGCTTTGATAAGCAGACTTCTGTCAAAATGTTCAGGCTGAATGAACCTTAGTGCCTTACTATATGTGGTAATAGAGTTTATGACTCTTCCATATGGCTGTAGCTCCACTAGAGTTTCTGTCATATAATAACAGCAGGAAGGGCTCACACACTACCAGAAAAAAATTACCCTGCAGTGACAGGGTGTCCTTGGAGAACCCCACATCCAGGCTAGCCAGTCAATCTAGTTTCCATGCTGCCTTGCACATAGTTAGGTGGGTGATGCAATTACTGTGAATATCACCCAACGACCTCTAAACACCAGCAACAGGGATAGTAATATTTTCAAGGAAAATCATAAACTTTATTCTAACAGCCACAAGGTGTCCCCAGCACTTTAGGTCCTTCAATTGCTATAACTGCACAATACTCGGAATAGAGAAAAGTAATTGAGAGAAATTCTTAGATCTAAGAAAGACTGGCAAATTCAGTGGCAGTGCTGAGCCTCTGGGAGCAACAGGATTCGTGTCCTGAATGTTCACAAGGCAACAAATGCTGTATTATTATGTGCACCCCAATTCCCCATGTTACCAAAAGGGCTGTTTTGTTTAGGGTAATTATTACACTGCCCTTATTAGAACATTAGGATTGTAGGCTGGATAACAAAGCGGCATTATGCAGAGAAATTCCCTTTTGCTTAAAGAGGAGACTGAGAGAAAGACAACTTTCAATAAAAGATTATGGTTTATTTGCAAAAGAACAAAGGTAAGCATAATGCACATGGAGAAATATATTTCTTGGTACCTAGCTTTCATGGTGGTTGTGTGTGAAGAGTATTTGGTGCATCCGAGGAAATCAGAAAAAGGAAGGGGGGTTGTAGAGAAGGATTTTAGGGGTCCCTGCTCTGCCAACCCCAGCTGCTAACTAAAGATGGGGAGAAAAAGGAGGGGGAAGAAGGGAAAGAGTTCCAGGCGCAAGATAGTTACCTGTTCTTGTAGACCAAGTTGGAGGGTGTGGGGGAAGAGTCCTGTGGAGAGGACCCTCTGACACAACACAAATGTGTTGGGCCTTGGAGAGAGAGAGCATGTGAGAGGAAACCCTCTCTTAAAAGGGGTTGGGAGACCCCTTGAAGCTCCATGAGTAGCACTTCCTATGTTTTGGTTTTTTGGTGAGAAAACCAGAGGGTTATGATGTCATTGTACTTTTTGGTTTATTTACAAATATACATGTTGAGCACAGGTGAAAGTAGGCTAACAGTATGCTTTCCTATGGGGCAGGAAGTCTGCTACCTCATATCAGATCCTGCAAAGACACTCCTGCTCCAAAAACGGCTTTGGTCAGCTCTCCATTCAGTCTGTTTCTCTCAGTTTCTCCCTGAAAATGCAAGCTGTAATATCTTCACATGCACCTGACTTCAAGGCCTCTCTTTAGCAGGGGTGGTGGTGATGGTCACAACTGGGGCAAATCAAGTCAATTAAAGTGATGTTTGTATAGAAATACAACTTAACTCTGGCAGGAGGTATTTAATTCCCATTATGATTTCTTGCATATGCATTTAGATGTAGGCACATGTATATGACTCCTGGTTAGAGGAATGACTCTTGGCTCTTGGGGGGAGGGGTCTTTCCACCATTCAGATTATGGTGCCATTTTGATCTCTTACCTATGATGTCCTCGGGGCAAGTGGAGCTGCCACTCTCCAAATGTCAGAAATAACATCCTATGATGCCACATCTTCTTTACATTTTGGAGAGACTTGTCCATGCTTCCTGCTGCACACAACTGCCCATCTTGGGTGCCTAGCTGAAAGTAAAGCAATTTAGAAATGCCAGAATAGAGAAATAATAGAGACATTGTGATTGCAATAAGAATTACCTTCTTCCTGCTGTTATTATCCTGGTTGGCAATCTTCAGTCTTGAAAGACTATGGTATAAGCCTACAGCACCCAGTATTCCCAGGCGGTCTCCCATCCAAGTTCTAACCAGGCCTGACCCTGCTTAGCTTCCGAGATCAGACAAGATCGGGCATGTGCAGAGTAACAGCGTTCTTATCCTACGTGTTGCTTATCCTAAGTGTTGACTTTTTCAGACAGAATTTGATCCCCACAGTTTCCCCATGTATCATAGCTGAATTCGGAGGGTGCTTTAGAATGGAATCTTTGCTGGTCTGGGTCATGAGTTGGACATACAGTGCCATGTGACAACCAGCTCCTTATGAAGGGAAGGATGGGCCTTCCTACAGCGCAGTGTAAATTCTGTGAAATCGGAACAGCAGAGTATGCACAAGAAGAGTTCCTTTATCAAAAAAGGCACCCTTCCCAAGCCCCATTTTCTTCACTACTATTTAGGTCATGTAGACTTCAACGTTGCACTGACAATATGCTGATAGCTTCTGCATGGTGCACTGTGCAGGGAACCCAAAGACCTGCAGCAGTACAGGGACCATTAGCACTGCTGTGTCTGCACATGTGTGGTACTTGAGGGATATTAGTGGCCACCTAGTGCACTTCTATGCCCACATCCAAACTTCTGAGCTGTTGTGTTCCAAACTGTTTCGTCCCAAGATTATTTTGATGATCTCTTGCCCAGATTCCAGGCTCCCCAGGCAATAGGTGGGCTCAAAACAATCTGCCCCTAGTTGTTTAATCTTCCAACCATTTAACAATCTCTATCTTGACATTCAGCACAGACAAATAGCTTGATAAGTGACTGTACTGGCAAACTCTGGTGCTACAGATTTTCCCAGTTATATTTCTCCTCCGCTTTTTTAAAAAAAGAAATTGGTTTTTGTTAAAAATAAATCTGTGAAAGTCTAGGATAGACCACAAACCAGACCTTAAAAAGACACCAGGACCCATTTATTATTTTGCATTTAAAGTTATATTTCATATTATTTTGCATTTAAATTTGTATTTTTTATTATAGCACTTGTTTTTCCTAAGATGCACTATTTGTGTCAAGGGTGTTTTGCAGGGCACCTGAAGCCAGGATATGAACAAGATATGCAATTTTAAGATTTCTGGAGTGTTGTACCTCTCAAAATGGCAATATAGGTCTGACCACTGAGCTTGCCAATAACTCCCATGATGCTCTGAGGATAGCAGATACATGCACCGTATGGATATACAGTCAGGAAATGATTGGCTGCAGTTTCCTGTGTGTATATTCAGTGGCAAGCATAGAATTGCCTCTACTTTATGTTAAACAGCCTACAGATTGCAATAATTTTTTAGGAAATAGGCAACTCTTTTGTGCATGCTTGGCAGGGCTGGCCCAAGACTTCCTGATACAGCATGCCAAATGCTGCCCTCCGCTTACCTGATGATGTGTCAGCCTCTGCTCCCCAATGTTCAGCATTCTCCTCCTCCCCTCCAGATTTCCTCTTCTTCTCTAACCCCTTTTTCATTTTCCAGTTCAGGGAATGGAAGGAGAAGGGAGAACAGTAGAGGGAAGCAAGTGATGAGGGCCTCCCCCCATCAGTCTGCTGTCTGAGGCCCCGTGGGTGGCCATTAACAAGGCTCTGGCTTGTTAATATTCCCTAAAGCCAATTTCATTATCATGAAAGGATGAACCCTTGTTCAAGGCATGCTGATTCATATCTTGACTGTCCAGACAAATTCAAGGTGGCTGACAAAAAGATCAAGGAAGGGAGCTAGAAAAGGACATAGAAGTCAAAGAGAAAAGCACCACAAGTGGGAGTTTGACATTGTCTCTGTGTGGCTTTGTGTGCTTTCCTTACTTCATTTGCAACATAACCCTCCTATGCCAGGAAGGGAGTTCCCTGG
Organism: Tiliqua scincoides; assembly: GCF_035046505.1. Classification (NCBI taxonomy): domain Eukaryota; kingdom Metazoa; phylum Chordata; class Lepidosauria; order Squamata; family Scincidae; genus Tiliqua; species Tiliqua scincoides. The sequence continues at coordinate 43,391,357 of NC_089827.1, forward strand.
AACATCTCCCAATTGATCTTTTTTTACAAAGACACACAGTATAACAAATCAGGTGGGAGGAACAAGAGAAGGCCTAAGTAGTTCTATTAACATTTGCACCTGTTTTGAAAAGAAAAGGCCAAGAAGAATGGGAGGGAAAGAAGCTTTGCCAGTTGGCCAGAAATGAAAAGAAGAGGAGGAGGGCACTAACACAACTGCTTCAATGAGCTTGTCCCCATTGTTAGAGCTAGTTTTTAGTGAGAGTGAAAGAACAGGAGCACAGGGCAGAGAGGTAGCTTAGGCTGCAGTGGGTCTTTCAGCCAAGTCTGGCATGGAATAAGCAGGCTGAAATGGGATGCCAAGTGGGAGCATTTTGGCAAAGCTAAATCAAATGATACCAATGCTGAGTGAGTTAGAGAGAGAGAGAGAGAGAGAGAGAGAGTACGTGCATGCCTGGGGGTGGGTGACTCCTTTTGTGGTATGGTTTGTAGGAGTATATCTAAGATTTTTAGCTATACCTTAAACATGTAAAGTATGGTTCACCGCAAATGAATGCAGGGGCACTCACTGGGGAACTGGGATCCTGTGTTGTGGTGACTCAGTGAAGCTGCTGTCACCAGACAATGACAAGGAAGAAGCAAGACATACAGCTTATGCACACGACCTCTCTTGGGTACCTTACAGAGTAACTGTGGCAGACATGGCACCCTGACGCAGTCTCACAAGGGGTAAATTGCTGCCACCAGGAAGAGGAAAATGCAAAAGGGTGGTGCCCTCCCATAACTTTCCTCCCAATCTAGGACGAGCCCAGTGACCAGGGGTTCCCTCAGCACAGACGCCAGTTGTAAGAACAGTGACCAAGAAGCCAACTGGCCTGCCTAACCTGGTGTTAGCCTGGCTTGGTGTTTTGTTCTTGCCCATTATTCTAGCCACACTGGTGCTGTCAATATGCATGTCATGTGAAGCCTTTCTTGTGGGTAGGTAGTTTACAAAGGACATGATGGCAGGACAGTCAATCTGATTAAGCCAAGCCAGCTCATAATACACATCAACAGGGGCTTCCCATTATGGTGAAAAGTTCCCATTCATCAGGAGCATCTACTTAACATGTAAAAGGCCCTGTCAGCATATTTACCATGCACAGACTTGAACCATCCTGTTCCTAGAAAAGTTGTTGAATCTCTGGGCCAAGCTACACACTGCATGTAATGTATGCTTTGGCTCTTTCCTTCGGGCTTGTTTATTCAACAGTGCATTGCCCCCTTTCCCAAAATGCAGCAATACTTTTCCCCCAGTGATTCTGATTTGAATTTCCCCCTTGGTTCTACAGGTCAGCCCTCATTATCCACGGGGTTCTGATCCTGGAACCCCTGTGGATACTGAAATCTGTGAATGTTTGAATCTGTGGATTTGGAGGGCCCCATTAAACCTCTGAAGGCAAGCAGTGCAGGTGGGCTCACCCCTGTGGGTTCGGAACCTGCAGATGAAGAAATTCACGGGTTCCAAATCCACGGATAAGACGGGCCGCGCATATTTACAACCTGGAAAGAGCTTTGGCTGAAGGCAGATCATAGGCTTTCTTGGGCCAAATAGCTTTATCAGCTCTTTCATTTCCTCCTTTCCTCATCAATTCCTATATAAACATTTTGCTGCTAGTAGAATCCGTGCACCAAACACACCTACTGCATGTCCCATAGACTTTGTTCCTCACCCTCCCACGCTGGGGAGGAAAAGTAGGAAAACCAAAATGCCATATTCTCCAACTGTCCCAAATAACCTGGGATCAACCTGGCAATCTGCTGCTAATGATGAGTAATTAGCTGTCCTTGTAAATGCACATATTTCCCCCCTTCTCATTATCCTCAGGGGAGGCCAGCTAATTTTTGACAGCCAAACATGTCAGCCCAACTGACTCACTTTCTCCTAAATCATGGGACTCAAACCTTCCTGGAAGCCATATCCTTAGACCTACTTTTAACCCTACCCACTGACTTAAGAGCCTCCACCCCTTTAGGAGAACAGGATCCATCCTCTGGACGCATCTGGAAATTGAATCCAGAATTCATCCAAATGAAATCCATTTTCATCTGTCAAATGTTGGGTGGTATGGAATAATGATAGTTCCAACAAATCAGAATATTTTCAATAGAATTTATGATGTTTTATAAAATTTATTTATTCATTAAAGCATTTGGACTCCTCCTCACCAAAACTTTTTTCTTTCTGTTGATTGAGTTCCAGGCACTTCTCAAACAGCTTCTTGCATGTTTAATGTTTGCGGTCTCCAAGCAGTTAAAAAGGCCAAAGCACAGTGCTATAAATCATAGAAATATGTTTGTTCAACAACAGATGTTCTGGAAACACCATGTCCTAAGAAATTAATAGAAGTCATAAGCCCTCTCTACCATACAGGCCAAGGATCCTTTCCCAGTCGATACAATTTAAAATAATTCTGAACGTCCTTTTCCTCTCTTCTATTCCCCTCTATAGGTCTGAGCCAAACCTTCTCTTTCATTTTAGGTGGAGGAGTCTTTTTTTTTTTTTTAAAGGAGTAAAAAACAAGATAAGAAGAATTCCTGGCAACAGCAACACATTAATGAGGTATCTCAAAAGAGCTAATGTGGTAGGCAGAAGGCTAGAAGGAATGACACTTTATTCAGTAAGAGGAATGAGGCAAAGAAAGAGGGTTTGATGGAGCAGGTGGAGAAGAGAGCACAGAGTTACAATTGATATTAGTCAACAGGAAATTGCTGTTAAAGATCTAGCACTGTGTTTCCACACCCTCCATGGATGGTGGTTATCAGGAGTAGAAGTGTAACTAGGTTGGAGCCTGAGGGGTACCTGCTCTGGATGCTGGGGGGGGGGATATGACTGCCCCTCACGTTCTGCATTAATTTTGAAGAACAAGTGAAGGACAATTTTGAAGGACAAGAGGCACAAGGCAATCACTCCCAGGTTATCCACAGAAGGGGAGGTGCTGGTAGCTTCACACACTGGATTCCTTCTCCTGCAGAGGCTTTCCATGAGAAGGAGCGGGGGCATGAAGCCACAGCAGCAAGTGCTGTCTCCTCCGGGTAGAACCTGGAAGTAACGTCATGATGTCACATCATGACACAGGCTCTGGGGCAGCACTTTAATGCCTCTGAGCAGGAGACCCTGCCCCACCTGGTCAAGAAATTCTTTTAGAATTTCAAATGTTGTCAGAAAATTAATTGAAGAATTAAGGAGGAAAATTATCTTATTACACCATGTGAATTTTGAAGGTAGAAAATCAAAGGTCGGCAGATCAGGGTCCTAATTATCTAGGCTGCTTTGGTGATTAAGAGCCATCTGCAGCCTTTGAAAGTACAGGGGCCCCCCTGCATCCACAGATCCTGTATCCACAGATTCACTTATCTGTGAATTGGGTCTACAGGCCCCCTGCAGACCCTCCTGCACGCACGACCCTCTGCTCCTCTCGCCCTCAGAAGGTCTTCTGAATGCAGCAGAGGCAGTGCATGTTAGAGTGAAAAACATTTGACTTCCGAATTTTTTTGAAAAACCAGAAGGGATGTTTTAAACGCTTTATAAGGCGTTATAAGACCTCCCAATGCCTTACAAGGCATTAAAAATGTCACTTCCAGTTTTTTTAGGGGAAAAAAGGAAGTCACATATTTTTCACTTTAAGAACTAAAAAACATATTGCCCTGCTACAGTGGGCCCAAGGCTATCTTGTCCAGCTTCCTGTATCTCACAATGGTGCATCAGATGCCTCAGGGAGCACACAAGACCACAAGATACTTGCATCTCACTGCCACTCCCTTTCATCTGGCATTCTATTTACCCTCACCACCCCCCCCCCCCAACAAAGACACTAGACTGCACTTGGGTTTAACTTGGGCCACTTTATCAAACACAACTGTCCAATTTTGAACATAGGAAACCTACTGAACACATCTTCTCTCCCTTGTCAGTCTGATGTAGGTGAAAAAACTGCTATCCAGTCTCTAAGGCTCGATCTGAGCCCGGCAGGGGCTGCAGATAGTTGTGTGCTGCCTCTACTGGGCTCAGACAACCCTCTGGAGGTGAGGGGAGGAGAGCTCCCCTTGCCTGTGGCGGGTGTGGGGGGGCAGCATTTGCCCGTATCTGTGATTTCACTTAACCATGGGGGGTTCCAGAACAGAACCCCGCTGGATATAGATGTGCCCCGTTTTAAAACAACTCTACTTATCTGCCTTGCTGACCTCATGGTTACGCCTGAAACTGTCTTCTTGAGTTGAAGAGCCCTTTCCAAACATTCTGGCACTGTCCATACAACTGAATCCCCAGCTTGGAGCTCTGCCCATAGGTCTAGAGATTCGTCTAGTTCAATTTTGAAATCCCTTTCTTCAAATTTCCAAAGCCTTAGCAGCAACTGTTACCCTGCACATGCCCGATCTTGTCTGATCTTGGAAGCTAAGCAGAGTCAGGCCTGGTTAGTACTTGGATGGGAGACCACCTGGGAATACCAGGTGCTGTAGGCTTATACCATAGTCTTTCGAGACTGAATGTTGCCAACCAACCTGGCAGCATATTTGCTCTGTGCTCTGTTAATATTTAAGAACAGCAGTAACTCTGTATCTTCCTGCATACCCAGATGTTCTAGCAGGACTGGCCATAGGAGCTGCAGGGTCCAATTGGAAACAGTTTTTTGCAGGGACTCAGGTTCACAGCCAATGCAGAATCTTAAAGATATAAATAAAAATTTTGTATAGACTTTATATCTCAATGGTAGCATGGAAAGCAATCCAAAAGTGCATGTGAGTTAATGGACCAAATGGATCAAAGCACATTTAAATTTAACATTGCATAAAAGACTAGAGTAGATCAACCTAGTGCGTGGGTGGGGGGCTCTTAGGTGTGGGGCTCAATTGGGAGCAATTGGTCCAATTGGCTTAAAGCCAGCCCTGTGTTCCAGTATCTCCTTTGGCAACTGGAACAAAAAGGGACAGGTACTCTCAAAGACTTAGAGATGCCTAGTAGGATTGTTTTTCTTTACTGTTGTGTATGGAACAGCAAACCCCATGCCATATCACAAACTGAACATGGACCAGCCCTGACCTCCTGACACCTGTGGTGGTATGCCAGATGCTACTCTCACCCAGTGGTGTGCCAGCCTCTGTTTGTCCCACTCTCCAGTGTCCTAGCTCACCTCCACATTTCCTCTTCTCTGTCCCCCTTTCCTTTTCCATTTCAGGGAGTGGAAGAAGCAGCAGCAGTGGAGGCAAGTAGGTGATGAGCATCCCTCCCACCAATCTGCTGCTTGAGGTGACTACTTCAGTTGACCCCAAAACTCTTCAGAATTCTAGCACAGCACTCTCCTCTCCTGCCCCCCTCTTCCTTTTCCAATCCAAGGAGTAGAAAGAGGAGCAGTGGAGAAGAAGACAGATGGAGCTGGATGCCCCTGGCTTGCTGCCTGATGCATCAGCTTCGGTTGCCCTCATGGCTGGGCCAGCCCTGGATGCAGCTCTCAATTGCAGCACACCTCTGAGTTAATCTCATGTTTAACTCAGATGTTTGAGCTCAACATTCTGTTCACTGACTGACAGCAGTCTTCCAAGGCTTCAGACTTGGGTCTTTCCCAGTTCCAGTGGCGGACCTCCCCAGCCCCAGGGCAAAGGTCCGAGATGGCTCCCCTCCGCTGGATGCTGCTGCCCCCATGCACAAATCTGCCCCCTCCCCACTCAACTGAGTCTCATAGATGGAAGCAGTTTCTGATCCTGTCGGGAGCTTCAGAGAGGCTTCCATGGGGTCCTAAAGGCTAACGCCTGGGACATTTGCCCCATCGTCCTTAATGGGAGGTCTGCCACTGCTCAGTTTTGCCTCAAAAGCCAGGGAGTGAACCTGCAATGTTCAACCTGAGCCACGCATGAATACTACAGAGCTTTGGCTCTGATAGAAACTATTTCTGAAAGTGCCCTCAGTTTCAAAAGTTGATGGCCAGGTGGACTGCTGTTCAAGAAACATCAGCCCCAAACCCTCTTAGTTAGGCCTGTGGAACTAGTTGCACAGACTTTTGGATCCTGGCCACTGGGAATGAAGGCATCATGCAGCTGCCTGGTCATGTGAAGTGGCCCAGGCTCCTCCACCCTTATTGTTAACTTTTTAATAACATTTATTGAAGGTACTGGGAAGTGATACTGTCAAGGTGCCCTAATGCTGAGAGTTAGGAGAATAAAGTGGGAGTGATTGCTCAGCAAACTGTATGGGTGTGGTGCAACGAACAAAAATAAATAATGGGAAAATTATTGTATAAAGCATTTAACAAATCAGAAAGGCGTGGGGCTGCTCTTATTGTCTGAAACAGAGTCCAATTTTTTTTAAATAAAAGGCCACAGTTTCTGTTTTCATAACCCACAGTGCCCTTCTGGAATGCTGCCTATAGCTGATAGGCACTGAGAGCTGTAAGATACTGAGCATGCTGGTAATACAGAATGCTGGGTTTGGATTGGGAGTCCTGGACTCAAGCTCCTGATCAACCATAATCAAAATTCTTTCAGTGTCTTTTGGAAAAGCCACTGTTTTTGGCTTCATTAGCCTATAAGAAGAGCCTTACAGGATGAGGACTAAAGTGGGTCCATCAAGCCCAAATTCTCCAGTTCTGGTCGCCACATCTCAAAAGGACATAGTGGAAATGGAAAAGGTGCAAAAGAGAGCAACTAAGATGATTATGGGGCTGGGGCACCTTCCTTATGAGGAAAGGCTACGGCGTTTGGGCCTCTTCAGCCTAGAAAAGAGACGCCTGAGGGGGGACATGATTGAGACATACAAAATTATGCAGGGGAAGGATAAAGTGGATAAAGAGATGCTCTTTACACTCTCACATAATACCAGAACCAGGGGACATCCACTAAAATTGAGTGTTGGGAGAGTTAGGACAGACAAAAGAAAATATTTCTTTACTCAGCGTGTGGTTGGTCTGTGGAGCTCCTTGCCACAGGATGTGGTGACGGCATCTGGCCTGGATGCCTTTAAAAGAGGATTGGACAAGTTTCTGGAGGAAAAATCCATTACGCGTTACAAGCCATGATGTGTATGTGCAACCTCCTGATTTTAGAAATGGGCTATGTCAGAATGCCAGATGCAAGGGAGGACACCAGGATGCAGGTCTCTTGTTATCTGGTGTGCTCCCTGGGCCATTTGGTGGGCCACTGTGAGATACAGGAAGCTGAACTCGATGGGCCTATGGTCTGATCCAGTGGGGCTGTTCTTATGTTCTTTCCCATCGATGGCCGAACAGAGGCCTCTGGGAAAAGCACTTGCAGGGCTTGAAGGCAGGAGCTTCCCTGGCTAGTACTCCTTCCAGCAACTGGAAGCCAGAGTACAAGATGGATCTTCCCACCCCTCAAGAAAGTGATGAGCATGTCACACAGGAGATAGCTAGCCACAGAATTGTCCGAATTCATGGTAATGTGAAGTATTTAACTTTGGCTGGATGGTGCTGTATGTTTGCATTACAAACCAGAGCGTTTTCACATGTGAGGTTTAAAACAGTTTCATCATTCAGAGAGCGATTGCAAAATTTACTCTGTTCACTATTATTTGCCTTTCAACAACATTCATCTAAGAGCCAAGTCTTATCCAATTTTCCAGTGCTGATGCAGTTGTGCCAATTGGGTGTGTGATGCATCTTGTGGCGGTGGTGGGGGCAGTCATATAGGCCTCCTTAAGGTAAGGGAACATTTGTTTATTTTCCTTGGGACTGCATTGCAGCTGCATCGGTGCCAGAAACTTGGATAGGACTGAGCCAGAAGTGAATTGCTGGGAGAGGTAATCCAGAAGTTTGGACTGAGGTGTTACCAGAATGCTGATGGTATCCAGTTCTACCTCTCTTTTTAATCTGATTCTGGGGAGATGGTGCAGGTTCTGAACCACTGCCTGAACTCAGTATGAACTGGTATGTATGTGGGCTAATATGCTGAAACTGAATCCAGACTAGACAGAGATCGTGCTGGTCAGTGCAGAGCTGACTTGGATTTGGGGGTTCTAGATGGGGGTGATATTCCCGCTGAAAGAATTGGTTCGCAATTTCGGAGTGCTCTGGATCTGGTCTTAGTAGTGGTTATGAACAGGAGCAGTTTTGCAAAGTTTCAGTTGCTGTGTGCTAGCTGCACTCCTTTCTATGAACAGCAGATCTAGCCAGTGTAACATGTTGGGAAGCCTTATGTTCTGTGAGTGGTGGTGCTGGATGCCATAAAAACACTATAAAGTGAGCAGTGCCAGTGGGGAAGTAGTGCCAGCCTGAAAGCCCTATGGGGCTCCTTGATTTTCATCAGTGATTTAGCTGGCCCAGATCTGAGTAGCCCCATTGAGCGGGCTGTTCCCTTACCCTGAGAAGACCTCCAGCCTGTTCCGTTCCAGCGGTGGATACAGCATGGGTCCAGTGGCACCAGTGTTAGATAGGATTGGGCTTTTAATCACAGTTAGGCTGGAGTGTTGCATTGTGCTTTGTGTGGGGCTACCTTTGAACAGCTGCCTTGATCCAGAAGTGTCAGCTGGTACTCAGTACTGCTGCATGAGTTCTAGTTAAGAGTTTGTGCATGGGAATAAATTACTCCTATTGCGTATCTCTTGCACTGGTTACCAGTGTGCTTCTGGGCTCAATTCAAAGTGTTGGCTAATGGTTATAACCTCTAAAGCCCTTACTGGCCTGGGATCAGGATATTTAAAAGCCTGTCTCTCTCCATATGAACCTGTCCACTTTTCTTAGCATTGAAAGCCCTGCTTCATGCCCCCCCCTCCTGTGAAGTTTGGCTGGGGGTGGGTGGGAAACTTGTGATAGCACCTTTTTAGTCATGGCCCCCAGGCTTTGGAACTTCTCCAGAGGTCCATTTGGCCCCGTCATTGGTGGTTTTTCATCAGATGGTGAATACTTGGGGTTTTTTGTTTGTTCTTTTGTTTAAGCAGGCATTTTGTTAATTTTATGTCTGTTTGTATTTTTCTGGTTCCCTGCTCTCTAATTGCTTTCTCAGTTCAGTTGGTTTTCTGGTTTGGGGGTTTGGAATTGCTTTTTAATATGATTTGATTATTGACTTTGTGTATTTTAAATGTTGTAAGCTGCCATAGAGGCAGGTAGGTGGGATATAAATCTCTGAATATACAAATACGTAACTAAAATGTGGCAGTCGCCCTGAACAATTCACTGACTAACCAACCCAGTTAGAACAAATGATGTAATTTGGTAGACTTTAGTTTACTACATAGTATCTCAGTACAAGTGGCATGGGGGATATCTGTTATGAAAATAACAGATTTTTATATAAATATATGCATTTGTATATCTTGAGAAACCATCTTAAAAGCATCGCATATAGGAACTTTATTACAATTTCATCAGCACTTTTTTTTTTTCCTGTAGGGAACAGCCCCCATTTTATATGAACATATTTATTCTACCAGTGAGAAAACCGAGGGGCTGATTCAAGCTTTCGGCCTTAATGCAGCCACGTACTTTGTGAAGCTATCTATTTACTAAATACCATGGTAAGGTGGAATCTTTATTAAAGATACCCAACATTTTTTTCATCATGTGCAAAAGCCTGTAGATATAAGCTGAATTGCTATGTAATGTGGCTTACCTGCCGGTGATACTGATTTTAGAGGTGATATAATTCTCACAGCCTTGAGTGGAAATTCCATCTCCCACCTATACTAGTTTACAAGATTGAATTTTTAAAGCTTTAAAAACCAAAGTATGGGAGATGGAGATGAGTAACAATAAAAAAGTACTGTTATGCGTTTGCCTTCAAGCAAGGATTTTCAGTCTCTTCCCCCACCCAAGTCTTACTGCCACCAGAGACAGCAGCTGTGTACAGAAGTGGGGGGCTTACACCACAGGTGTCCTTGCGGCATGGATGTGGTTGTTGCTGCCTCCTGATCTTTCCTCTCCACTCTTCTTGCCTGATCTGTGTGTGCCTCTTTTGAAAAGTCAGGCCGCCACACATCTACACCCTGCTACTGATACTATCACCCAGGGCTGACCCAGCCAACTGAGGCATCTGCCACAAGTAACAGATTGGCAGAGGGCACTCATCTCTCTCTGGCCACTTGTCTCTACTCCTCCCCCTCCCCTTTCCATTCCTTGGACTGGAAGAGGATGTCAGAGCAGAAGAGAAAGTGTGGAAGAGAAGAGGGTGGAAAGTCTCCTCTCCATAAGAACATAAGAATAGCCCTGCTGGTTCAGACCATAGGCCCATTTTTAAAACGAAAACCTAGTTTTAAATTATGTTTTTAATGTGTGTTTTTATTATTGTTGTAAGCCACCTTGGGTCCCTCGAGGAGAGAGGCGGGATATAAATAAAGTAGACAACAACAACAACAATAATAATAATAGTCCATCTTCCTGTATCTCAAAGTGGCCCACTAAATGCCCCAGGAGCACACAAGACAACAAGAGACCTTCATCCCGGTGCCCTCCCTTGCATCTGGCATTCTGATATAGCCCATTTCTAAAATCAGGCGGTTGCACATACGCATCATGGCTTGTAACCCATAATCCTCACACTTCCACTCCATCCCCTTTTCCTTTTCCAGTTCAGGGAGTCAGAGGAACAGTATCTGGCACACCACCAAGTAAAGGGGGGCAGCAGTTGTCATGCTGCCTGGAGTGCTAGAAGGTCTTGGGCTGTCCCTGTTGTCACCCCACTTTTGGTGGGGCCAGACCAGGAAGAGGAGGGCCAGGCAGAGGGATCAAGTGCTACCTGTTATACTGGAAAGCACGACCAGTGACACAATTTCTATGAAACACATTACCTGAAAGCAATGCTTGAGGTTTGAGATTTAACCAAAGAATGGTAATGTTCCTAGAGAGTCTGATATTTCTTTCAGATAGTATATTGCAAGAAGATAGTTTGCAGTGATATGCTTAAGTCCCTTAACCCCAAGTCTTGAGTCAAGTCTCAAGTGGAGTCTCAAGTCCTTGCACAAATTCTCAAGTTGAGTCACAAGTCTCTGACCCAAATTCTTTGAGCACCTCCAATCTGCTGGGCGGTCAGGAGCCAGCACCCAGAAGTGCCTTCTCCTGCCACCCACCTGATTGGCAGCAATCAAAGGATGTAGGCAGCTTGGAGGTCCAGGCTTTGCTTGGTTTGCAGCCTGGAGGCCCAAAGCCTGGGCTTTGCTCCCCACCAATCAGCTGGATGGTGGGAGAAGGCACTTCTGGGCACTGGCTCCTCGCTGGCCAGCTGATTGGCGTGATTAAAAAGTCAGCAAGAACATACACACACAATACACATAGGAACTCTTACAGTTCTAAGTCGAGTCTGAGTTTCTGATGGACGCAACTTAAGTCTGACTTAAAACTGAGCTGTGGGACTTGAGTGCACATCCCAATTGGTTTGTGAAATGTTTGAAATGTGAAAAGCCACTGGTGTTTTGGAAGGGACCATTGCTGGCCCCCAAATGACTCTCCCATTTTTCCTGGTTCTTTCATGGTTGGAAAACATGGGGGTTTCAAGGTACTTTGCGGGGAGGGGGGAAATGACCCACAAAAAATGGCAACACTTGAAGGGCTGCTATTGTCACTGCTGCTGCTTGCCATTACATGCTTTTGTGAAGCCAGTCTCTTTCACTTGTTGAGCACGCTGCTGTCCTCCTCTTTCCCTGTGCCTCCAACATTTCAATCACATTTCGCCGGTTCCCATGTACCCAGCCATCCCCCGAACCCCCTCAAATGCTCATATGATCCAAATATTTGCCATTTTATTGTAGCATAAGCTTTTGTGGAGTCCCAAGCTTTTGTTTCATGTGTTGTTGTCATGAAACAACAGCATCCAATGGGGTCCCTAAAAGATCATGTTACAAGAAATGTGTTAGTTTCTTCAACGTGCCACAGGAGACCTGCTTGTTTTTGCTGCAAGAGACTTATTATCACAGCTACTGTCTGAAAAAAGAAGAAAAAAAAATGCCCAAACACTTTTACCACTCGTTCCTGTGCCTATTGACTCAGGCGCAATTCCCAGTGAGTTCAGTTCTTAGGAAGTCAGTTTATGACTGCAATCCTAGTAGACCCATGTGTGAAAAACGCCCCCTCTGGGTTGTCAAATGATCACTGGCTCTCCATATATGGTCTGCCTCTAGTCTCTGTCTCCCATTCACCGCTTCATAAAGAGAAATACTCTATTATCGAGAAGTTAGGGAGAAACAGCTTGCTCTCTCTCTCCCTTCTCCCTCCCTTTGAGGATCACACACCCTCTTTCTACTAACCCTCCACCCACAACAAAACTCTGGTGATAATTTGTTTGGAATATTTCATAGAAGGGGAGGGAAAGGGGGAGGAGGAGAGAAAGAGAGGAGGAATTGTTTGCTCTATCTTGATTTGTGACTTGATTTTTTGTTTTGCATTCCCAACTGGTGTCTGGTAACTTAGTGGGACAAGACGGAGCTACCTCTGGGACCTGAGGTGGGTGACTATTTCCATTTGTCTGTTGCTTGTTTGGTGCCCTGCCTCAGTCAGAAGTCAGAGAGAGCGAGGCAGCATGGGAAGTCATACCAAAGCAAATTTGTGCTTGGATTTGTACCAGAGAGAGGTTGCCCACAAGATATGAGACAAAGAACGTGAGACCAAATGACTTGGCCTTAAAGGAAACTTCCACTGGGAATGCTCTGATGCTTGTTTCCTTTTAGTGTGCAAGGCACTGCAGCTGTAAATCAGCAGCAGAACATAGAGGCAACTCTGGGCACTAGATGGTTCTGGGCACAGCAGTGTGGCATGAGAGGACAGGGACAACAGCAGCAGCTTAGAGAGGGAGCAGAAAGAAGGGTGTGTGCACGTGTGTACGGTTTGTGGTGCTGTCAGGAAGAGGCAACAAGAGGATTGTGAAGCACACACATACCTGAAGAGTGGTGAAGGGGGGCTCGGCTAGGAGGTCAGGCTCCTGGAATTTGTTTACACTATGCTGAAGCTGAGCAACCACTTTTTTTTTTTTTTAACACCTCTCATCTTCCTGAAGAAAATACTGTCATGTTGAAAAACATGACTTTTGCAGACTGCTCTCAGTGTGAAGGCAATTTTGTGAGGCTGTGCTCCACATGAAATCACTAGGCAGGAGTAGCCCCGTCTTCAGAGGTGCCTCGAAGACACCTGGCTCCTACTGTGTGAGTTAAAAGAGGCTGTGTATCCTGGCCTGAGATGCCCTTTGAAACAGAAGACTGGCAGTGTCTAGGAATCAGATTGTCACCTTCCCACTCCAGGGGCTACTTTACTTGTAACAGCTGCATTTTCTAGGCATGGAGAGGCAACATTGGGGGGGGAGGGCAAAGCTTGTCCTCTGACACTTCTGCCTATTATGCAGATGTTAAAGGCACAGGAACCCAATGCCAAAAGCTTTCAGCCCTAGGCATGAACCAGTACTATAAAAGACACACAGTTGGGCAATGGAATGTATACTTAGATAAGAATCAGAGGCTTTAATCTGTGTTTTAATCCGCAGCTTAAAGACTTGAGCAACATATTAAATTATGTTTCAAACTCATCCAGCCACGAAAGCCTTAGTATGTTTGTACTTTCCATAGCTTTTTGTGCCCATGTACCTGCACACTGGTGTGTACACCTCTTAGTCCTCAGTCTATCTATATATGTGCATGCAGTGGGTTATTTAAAAGAGTTCGTAAAGGAAATTCCTTATCTTCTTTATAGAGATTAATGTTGCTGTTGTAAGCATAGCCTTTACACTTCTCTTACTGACGATTGCTGGTGCTCAGCCTTGAACTTTACTACTGGAGCAGTATCACAGCCTGTCCTGGACATTGGCTAAAGGAGTTGCTTCCAGATATCCATGCAGATTTTAACTTGGCGGGATGTCATTGGAGATAAGCTGTAATTGCATTTAGTGCTTAGCAAATTTACTCAATTACCTATGTTCATATCATCAGGTGTGCAGCAAACCGTGAGAACATTTCCTGTAAAACAGAATCACAGGTAGCTGCACTCTCTTCCGTGCACTCCGAACTTTTTGATCTTGACCAATGTCACCCTCTGGAACAAGGGTTACTCTACGCTTTCCTTTGCAAATCTCATTTCAAAGGTTCCTCCCCACCAGCTATCCTTCAGACTAAGCAATTTAAAACCTCCCGCCATTTTTATTACCAAAGCAGGTCATATTTTGATTTGCCCTGGACTCAGATGAGCTAGAATTAAAATTGTTGCTTTATTGCTGGTCAACAACTTTTTTTCTGTATGTTAGTTTGATGTTTTGTGAGATTTTTTAGCAGCAGATATTGGGAGGCAAACAGCAGCTTAGGGGGCAATTTTTGGCAGGCAAATAGGCTCAAAAGGAAAGAATTAACCACTTTGTGTGGTATGAACTTGGTTGCCTTTCCCACCGGGTGTTTTTTTTTTGTTTGCTTTTGAACTGCTTCCGCTTGGAAATATGCCTCCAAACATGGTGTTCCCATGAACACTGACTTTGATGTCTAATGAGATTTTACTGCAGAATGTTTTTATTGTTGGTAAGCTGCCTTGAGGGCCTGTTTAGGTGAAAAAGTGGATCCTGAATGTTTCAATCAATCAATATCCCATGGTGCATTTTGTACTCCCTAAACAGATCTACTCAGGTTCCCTGCCTTCCATTTTGGATCCTGTTATTATTTATTTCCAGAGGAACTAAAGGGAGTAGGTGCTACCCATGAAACCTGAGCTGCTAGCTAGGTCAGACTTAAGATCTTGAAAACAGGCTTTGCAATGCCTGAGAGCTGAGCCATTCTGCAGTTCAGATTTTACAATGTATTGAATTGTCTGCCACAGAATCATAGAATGTGAAGAGTTAAAAGGTACCTTGGGGGTCAACTAGTACAGTTGCTTCCTAAATGTAGGCAACTGCTGCAGCATCCCTGGCAGGTGGCCATCCAACCTCTGCTTGGAAACCTTTAGCAAGGGAGAACCCACTACTGCAGGAGGCAAACTCTTCCAGTGCTGAACAGCTCTTACAGCTAGGAAATTCTTCCTTCTGTCCTGTCTGAATCAGCCTCCCTCTGGCTTCAATCTATTGGTTCTAGTCTGCCCTCGGGAACCACAGCCAGCAAGTCCTCTCATTCTTCTATATCAGTGGTGTCCAAACATTTTGGCAGGAGGGCCACATCATCTCTCTGACACTGTGTCAGGGGCCAAGGAAAAAATGAATTAATTTACATTTAAAATTTGAATAAATTTGCATAAATTAATTTATTAGAGATGGAACTTGAATGAATGAATGAATGAAGATCTTGCAGTAGCTCAAGGCCTATAAAAGGCCTTGCACAAAGCAAGGCTATCCTGTCCTTCGCTGCCACTGCTGCATCACAGACATGAAATAGCAAGTAGTGGAGGGAGCCCTTGTCCCACAGCTCAGGTGAGAGGTCGAACAGTTGTTCTCTTGCTGAGAGCAATTGCATTGGGCAAGCAAGGGCTCCAGCAAGTCTTCGGAGGGCCAGAGGCTCATTGGAGACTGGGGGCTCCAAGGACCAGATTAGGAGCCCCTGAGGGCCGCAAGTGGCCCCCAGGCCGGGGTTTGGGCAACCCTGTTCTACATGACAGCCCATTAAGGGCCAAATCCTATCCAACTTTCCAGAGCCGGTGCAACTGTGCCAATGGTACATGCGCTGTACCCTGTGAAACAGCCACAGAGGCCTCCTCCAGGTAAGGGAATATTTGTTCCCTTTCCTCGGGGCTGCATTGAGGCTGTACTGGCACTGGAAATTTGGATAGGATTGGGCCCTAAGGCTGCAATCCTATCCACACTTACCTGGAAGTAAGCCCCATTGACTACAATCGGACTTACTTCTGAGTAGATATGCATAGGATTGGGCTGTAAGATGGCTATAATATCTCCCCTTAGTCTTCTGTAGGTTAAATAGACCAAGCTCTTTTAGCTGCTCCTCATTAGACTTGGTTCCAAGCCAATGTTCCCTGTAAAGCAGTGTTTCTTAAACTGTGGGTCGGGACCCACTAGGTGGGTCACAAGCCCATTTTGGGTGGGTCCCCATTCATTTCAATATTTTATTTTAATGTATTAGACTTGATGCTACCATGGTATGTGACTGCATCTGGGGAAATGTTACAGTTCTGTACTTTTGACAGACTACTATGCATATGCTTTTAACAATGATAGTAAATGGGACTTACTCCTGGGTAAGTGTGGGCAGGATTGCAGCCTAGTACTGTTCAAAATTTTCCTGCTTGATGATGTCACTTCTGGTCATGACATCACTTTCAGTGAGTCCTGACAGATTCTCATTGTAATAAAGTGAGTCCCAGTGCTAAACATCTGAGAACCACTGCTGTAAAGGGTCTGCTATGTGACACTGTCTTTAGATGCTCAGCGATTATGTCATACATCATCACCAAACTTCTGTGTTGCCAAGCTCTGAGCTGCTCAGAGCTTGGCTTTGAGCTGTGGCTGCACACCTGAGCTGAAACCGTGTTCCAGACCTTTTGCCATCTTTGTTAGTCTCATCAAAATCCATTCTAGCTTATCAATGCCCTTCTTAACATGTGTGCCCAGAACTGGATACAGTATTCCAAGTGAGGTCAGACTAGTGCAAAATGCCAGTTTCTGTGCCCTTGATGAGTCTTGGCAACCTCTCTTTCACATCCTGGGTATGTGCACCACAAAGGCAACCCACTTCCAGTGTCAGCATAGCTTCATTCAAAGTGAAAAAGTGGGCAGCCAGCCACTCTGAGTGACGTGCAACCACTCCAAGTGTGGAGTGACAGGAAAACCTGCCCCCCTTGTAGACACTCAGAACAGTTGCACATTGCTCTGCGCTTTTTTCACTTTGACAGCTCTGAGTGACTGCAGGGGGGCAGTGGTTGGCGGCAGTGCCCCTGTAAGTATGCCACCCAGGGTCACTTGCCCTCACTGACCCCCTCCCCAGGTATGCTAGTGGACTATGATTCTTCTAAATGGCTGTGGCTGTTGCTCTGTGAGCTGATTATGCTACATGACATCATTTTCAGCCCAATCTTACTAAAATCTCCCCATTAAGTGCCAGTTGCTACACAATAGCACTTTCAGATTAAATAGCTGCTAGGGGGAACTTCAGTGGGAGCATGCTGTGGAAATAAAGGGTTAAATTATGTTGCATGCGGTTTGGTCCCATAGACTGGGATGGCCCAGATCCAAATCCCCACTCAGCTAGAGCATTCTTTAAGCTCATAGGGTGACCTTGGGCAGATACTATCTCCCAGCCTAGCCTACCTCACAAGGTTGCCCATGTTTCAATGAATTAATATGCAATCAATGAATGAGCGAGGGATGGTGTGTTTCAAGGTTTTGGAGGTCATCATTTCAGTGCTTTGCCAGAAGTGTTGTGTTATCATAATCTAAGTAAATAGTTATAAAAACAGGTTGGCAATGTTGATTGGCTTTATTGTCATCTCTAATAAGAAAGTAAATTGAAGCTAAATAATCCACTGTCAGCCTATAATGACATCGCTAATAAGCATGGACAAAAGCACTGTTATGCTGGGCAATTTGCATTTGTGGCTTCCAATTGGAACTCAGGGAGAGACTGTGACAGTCCGAAACAGGTTTTGTTATGAAGCACTGCCTTTCATTCATTTGACAACCCAAAGGAACTCTGCTGTGTTTTGACACTGATGAAACAAGGAGGAATATGTGCTGAACAACCATTTTGCACAGCTGATGAGCCAAGTAGCAAGCCTACAACAGATCTGGTAATGTCGGAAGACTCTCTAGAAGGATCTTTGAGAAGAGGGGTGGCGATGGGTAGAAGCTGATCCTCAATACAGCAGCTGCAGATACAGCCGTATCAAGAAAAGTGTGAGTTGAAAAGAAAGATCAATGAGTCCGTGTCAGAGAACAAATATCTCCATCATTTGGGGGAAAAGCATTCATTGAGGTACAAGTCTGGAAAAAGATGTGACCTGAGACAGAGAGGAAGTTATATGAACAGAAGAAGCTATCTGAAGTGAGGGCTGATCCCATGTTATATCCATACATGGGTTTACATTTCCATCTGAATGACTGTACATGGGTTCTTTTTACAAAATCAATAATGAATGTACAATGGGACCCAAATCGTACCTGCACTGAATGGAAGATGTGAATAACTATACTCAGGTGCAGATTAACAATTAGTATACCAGATACATGGTTGAACCAGAGATGGGAACTTAGCACCATGGCGAGACTTGAGACAGTGCCCGAGGGTCCACTCCTGCAACTTAAAATAATAATAATAATAAATAATACAGGTATTTATATACTACCTTTCATGGTCGTCAGATTTCTCCTCAGACTTTATTTCAAGGCGGTTTACATAGGCAGGCTATGCTAAATCCCTATAGGGATTTTTACAATTGAAAGAAGGTTCTATCTTTCATGAACCACAACGTTCAGATGTTTCTTCCTGATCTGGTTTCACATTCTGGCCTCCATCCTCCCACGCTCAGAGCAGATGGAATAACTTGGCTCAGCTTGTCAGCTGATTCAAGGTCGCACGGTGCCGGTGGCCTCGAACTGGCGATCTTCGGATGTTATCTTCAGGCAAACAGAGGCTCAACCCTCTAGACCAGACCTCCTGCGCTCACAACTTGACTTGTGCAGGAGTCATAGCAAGTGCTTGTGGCAACTTGCACCCCCGCCCCAATTCCTGAGTCATTTTGACTTTTGGAGTCGTTTGTGAAGCAGGCAGCTTAGGTCAGGCATGCCAGGGAATGGACCAAAAGGGACTGGGCAAGGAGGGAGGGGTGGGATGGACTGTGCGAGAGCAGAGACAGAAGTGGCAAGCAGGAGGAGGGTTGAGCCCAGCAGCTGGGAGGCTTACCAGTACAACCCAATCCTTTGCAGCTGCGCTCAGAAGTCATCCCATTTGCTCCAGTTGCTCAATGAGGCTTCCTTCTGCCAAGTAACAGAGCCTACAGGAAATATGAGGTTGGAAAGTGTGATCACTATGAATCACCTCCCCCCGGCTTCCCCACCTCCTTACTCCCCCTCCCTGGGCTTCTCCAGCCAATTCTAAGAGTCCCCTTGGTCTCCTCCTTCTGTCCTTCCTCATCCAAAGAAAAAAAATCAGACCACCCATCCTTCATCCAATAACACAGGCCTACAAAACTGAGGGTCAGAAAAGTTTTTCCCAAACTTTACGGTGATTTGATATGAATTTGGGGTGCCGATTCCAAAAATGGCATCCGTTTTGCCCTATCACGTTTAGTTTTGGAGATATAGTATAGCCTCATTAGTGAATGGTTCAAGCAGCTTTCTCATGAGGAAGCTGCTTGAACCATTCACCAAAGAGGCTATGCCGTGTCTCCAAAACTAGATGTGATAGGGCAAAACGGGTGCCATTTTTGGAATCAGCACCCCAAATATACCCAGGAATTTGTGTAACGTTTAAGGAAGCAAAATGTGTATTGGCCTGTGTAATCATTGGTTCCTTCAGAGATGGACAAGAGAGCCATCTCTTGCCTTGCTCCTGCCTCCCTCCCCCATCTCCTACTTGTTGCAAACAGAAAACATAGCCCTTCCCTGCCTCCTGACTGGAACTGCTGGCTTCTAAATGGTCCCACGAGGTGTGTCCCCCCACAGAAAAAAGTAAGCAAGGAAGCACACCCAGTCTTGAGTTGATCACATTTGTGACTCATTTCAGAGTCAGTGGCCTGAGACTCAAGTCAGGGGTCATCAACACGGGTGACTCGAGTGTACAAGAGCCAGAAAAAAGCATGTGTTTTCGCGACTTGGACTCGAGTCACCTGACTCAAGTTCCCATCCTTCCCAGGTATAATTTAACATGTGAACAGTTCTACTGTGAGTCTACTGAGATATGGCTGCAGTTTTTTCCCAGCCATATCTGGCAATGTCTGCCAATGAAACTCAGAGTTTATGCATGCAAAAGAAAATGGCTTCCAACTGAATAGACATTTTACAAAAAGGAAAAAAAAAGACAGGAAAGAAGAGAACAGGCAAACTGAGGTACTGTGGCCACCACAAGAGATATTTTCAAGAGAGGAAAAGCAGTTAGACCTAATTTGGTTGATCTGATAGAGGGGACGTTGCTGTCACGGACTTCTTATGAGACAGTAAGGAGGAATAGCTGCTGATGGAGACTGTTCTGGGAGAGCAGGACCTGAATGGCAGCTGCTTCCAGCCAAGCCAGTGGAGAGAGTTTTGCTGATGCTCAGAGATGGTTGAACGGCCACTGATGGAAGATGTTTTGAGGGATGGGGGAAGGAAGGAAATGGCAGTAGATCTCAGCTTAGCCAATGGAGAGGGCCTCCTTTTCTCACCCCTCTCTCAGATGTAGTTGGGGGAATGGCTGTTCAAGGAGACAGTCCTGGCTGGGAAGGACTCCTAGGACATTTTGACCCAACAAGGCTGATGGAAGGGGTCTCACTGTCTCATCTGGCCTTCAGATGCAGCTGGGTAGAATAGCGGCAGACAGAGATAATTGTGGGAGGAGAAGAGCCAAATTGGTTGGTCCCAGCTGGGTTTGTAGAGGACCCTCACTGTCTCATTCCTTTTTTTGAGATAGTAGGGTGGAATAGCTGATAAGAGCAAGATGGCAATCCCAGCTAGACTGATGGAAGGTTTTCTAATCTAATCTAAGGTCTAATCTACATTAGATTAGACACCATGAACACGCTCATCCGGTCTCTCTGATTTTGTAAGCAACAATATAATTTTGTGCACCTCAGCTCCAGATATATAAGATTATTTTGCACTGGTTGCTGCTAGTCCACAGGACTGAGAAGAACCCATGCAGGACCAGTGCAGACTGTTGCTGCATTCTCCCTTGGTCCCTTTCAGTGTTTCTGGGGGTCTGCTACAGGGCCAAACCTTGAGCAAACTGTCAGGACAAAAAAAAAGTTTGATTCAAAACCTACGATAACTTCACATATGATGTGATCTGCTTTTCTCTTCATCTTCCCCCACCCAACAGAGCCATGGAAAGCAAAGGACCTTGGGATGGGGAACTCAAGGGAAGCATGATTGTACCAGAGGTCAGAGAAAAGCAAGGGAAGGAGAAGGATGAGCTGCAGGAGAGAGGCCAGTGGAGCAACAAAGTGGAGTTTGTACTATCTGTGGCTGGGGAGATTATTGGTCTGGGCAATGTCTGGAGATTTCCTTATCTCTGTTACAAGAATGGAGGTGGTAAGTAAGCACTCACTCTTCAGTATTTTTCAGAAATTACTTGTGACTATTGGTCATTGCAAAAAAAATAAAAATAAAAAAGCCAGAAAATTTTTTGCAACAGCAAAAAATATGCAATATACAGAAACACCTATTATAAAATTTACAATGTGAAAGTGACTAATCATAAAATCATCAGATGATAGCCTGATCTATAAACCATTAGATAACAAACATGAGCTTTGTAACGCATAATCACATTTATGCAACATTTTAAAAAATCTTTTCCAGTGCCAATGCAGAGAGAGAGAGGCGCACATATTTGCCTCTATCAGCAGGAAGATAGCAAATTGTCACAGCCTTTCATATGTTAGGCATTCAATCTCGAAATTCTGCCAAAATTCCACTAAGGGAAATGTCTGCCATTCGCTAAACAGATAAATGACAAGATCTTCTTGCTCTGGAAGGCCATAAATACAAACCCAACTGTTTACAGTCGGTCTTTGCATCCCTCCCCTCCTGGTGAGTATCTCTGGAGACTGCCTTGCATCTGCTGCATTTTTAGAGGGCTAAATGAGAAGTCATGTGCTTGAGAGATGCAGCAGTTGAGCAAGGAGCCTGCAAAGAAGGAAGATGAACTTTTAAAAACGTACAGGATATGTGTGCGTGCAGTGGAGTAGAGGAGGGGTGGTGGGTCAGAGTTCTTCTTACGTTATCCGTTCTGTCTGCCCACCTGCCTGCATGCTGTCTAACATCTGCCACCCTTTCTTTTATTTTTAATAATTTTTTTATTGTTTTCCATAAACAAAACAAAACACACACACACAAACATACGTAACGACATCTTCCACCCTTTCTGATTATCCCTGCTGCTGCCCCTTCCTTTTGAAAGGACAGGGACTGTGGGAAAGCAAGAGAGACCAGGGCTGATGGCCAAAATGCAGATGCTGTAGCCCATCTCTCTAGTCACTACAGCTCCCTCATTTTCATCTTCCTTCCTGGCCCCTGCTTTCCAAAAGACAGAGAGTGGGAAGAAGGGGAGCCAGCCAGGAAAAGGAGCTGTGGTTGTGGCATTAGTCACTGCTGCACGTATAGCAGAGGTACTCAAACTGGGGTATCACAACACCCCAGTCTACGAAGCTCTGTCTTTGCCCCTTTAAGGGGCAGGGAGGGGGGAAATGCAGAGCCGTGATCCTCAGGATTGCACCACAACCAGTGGTGACAGGGGCTTCATTTTATTCACTGGTAGCAGCAGCAGCCTCTGGATGGTCCAGGGAGCCCCACAGAAGCCTCCTCAGTGCTCCCAAAGTCTCAAAATCCAACAATAAAGATTGCAACCCACTTCTGGTTTTCAATCGCAAAACCAGAAGTAGGTCACAATCTTTATTTTTAGATAAATTTTTGGTTTGGGGAGTCCTGAGGAGGCTTGTGCAGGGCTCCCTGCACCCCGCTGGGGGCTGCTGCTGGTACCGGTGAGTAAAATGATTGCAGCAGCACAATCCTGGGGATCGTGACACCGCATTCCCTTCTCCCCCGCAAGGACTTTCAGCAGCTCTCAAACTCCTGGAGAGTTTGGGAACTGCTGATGTAAAGAGTTGAGGGGTAGAAGAGAGAGAAAGAGAGATGGCACGGAAAGAGAGATGAAAGAGTCAACATGAACAAAGGAAGGAAAGAAGAAAAAGGGGGAGGGAAGACAGCAAGCAAATGGAGTGGGGAGGAAGCAAATCCTGGGGGAGAAAGAAAACAAGCAGGGGAGAAGGAAAGTACCTGCAAAGTAGGTGAGTATGATTATTATTCCTGTATTGTAGATGGGAATTTTGGGGCTAAGTGGGGAGTGACTTCCTTAAGGCCACCTAGTGCAGGGGTGTCAACCCCATTTTGTATAGTGGGCCGAACAGCATTCATGGGGCGTGCTGAGGGTCAGAAGTGACATCATTAAGCAGATGATAGCCAGAAATAAGCACTTTGTTCTCACATAGAAACTCCCATTAGCTGCAAATGACAGAAGAGAAAATGTGCAAATCTTGCTCATAATTTCAAGATTAATCTTCCACTATGGGAATGAACCTCAGCCAGTATGATTGTTTCTGGTGTTGGGGAAACAGCTCCAGGGCCCAATCCTATACAACTTTCCAAAGCTGTTTATCCACATTGCAGCCCCGAGTTAAGGGAACAAACATTCCCTTGCCTTGAAGAGGCCTCTGTTACTGCCCCTCTACTACCAGAAGCAGCACATGCCCTATTGGCATGGCTGCATCAGCACTGGAAAATTGATTCGGATTTGACCCCCAGAGGCTCAATCTAGGATCTTCTAGGAAATGGAGCATGACCCATTACAAACAGCTGTATCTCTGGAATGAATTGGGTTGGTCAGGGAAAGCATATGTTTCCACTTCATTTGCATCTGGTGGGATTTCGTCAATGCAGTTGAGACCGTCTGCTGTTTTCTCAGCATTTGTTGTAGACGTGAGAAGCAGCATGCAAAATGTAGGGTCCAAATGTTCTATACAGAAGTCTCTTGTAGAGATTGTATATTGTGTAGTGGTTAATGCTCCAATCCTATCCCTTACCAGTTTATGCGTTGGAGCTTTGCTACTAGAGCACACGCTGTATGCTATGTTGGGGGTGGGTGACTGGTTGACCAGACATCCTGGGAGTAAAATATTGTTACTTATCTCTCCATAGGTTTCCTGGTTGCCAATGGGTGTCTTCAGACCTACACTGGCTATTTAACTGAAATAAAACCAGGGAGCCTCAGTGGGCATGTCGAGCTGGGAAAAGGGGATAGGATCTTTGTGTGTGCTGGTGCCACCAACATCCACCCCTCCCAACCTCAACCCACCCTGCTCCTGATCCAATCCTCCCCCAAACCATCCATAAACCACCTCTGCTATCACTTTACTGGTTCTGCCAAGGTTTCTGCATGCCATTGTTGTACAAAGGCTGCTTTGGGAGGAAGGAAACTGCAGCAAGATTGAATACTTAAAAGTAGTTCGCTTTATTAACATAGCATCAAAATTCTCCAGGAACCTGGAGGTCCCCAAAAGTCTTGGAACGTCTTGAGATTCTGAATGTTAACTGAAATTTTTATGCCTTTGCAGAAGCGTTCTAAGAATGATTGTCTTGGAGAAATACTTTGGGATAATTACACTTTGGAACAAACTCCTTGTGATTTTTCAGAAATGATCCATAAACAGGAGAAGCTGTGGTTCGTAGGTCTTCCCTAAAAAAATCCCTGAGGATTTTCAATCAGCCCTCCTCTGTTTTTCCATTTATCAAGGGCCAACAGAAATATTGTCAAAATGCAGAAGAAGGTGATGTTCATAATATTTCTTTGGGAGAAGAATCAGCATTTTGATTAGGCTTCCTTCTTTGAGAAAGAATCTTCCAGATCTAAAAGAAGCCTCATTAGTTTAGTTTGGACCTCCCCACTTTTGACCCATTAAGTCCAGCACAACTCATTAGGCTAATATTGTGGCCTGCTAGTTACCTGACCCCAGTCCTCCCCATTTTTGCAGGCAGCAGAAAAAGCAGGTTCCTCAAAACTCTGACATGCCACCAAACTTGGTGGGCTGCATTCAGCTTGGTGGCTTCCCTGCCGCATAACCCTTGCTCCAGATGAGCTGTATAGGCTTGGGAAGCAATTTCCCCAGAGATCACATTGCTAGATAAGCAGAGCATTGTTGGGTTGGATCAAAGGTTGGTCTATTCCAACGCTTCCTAGTCCAAAGATCCATCAAGCCTATCAACTTTCTCTATACCTTGCTAAATGGATAAACTTCTAGTTTCAGTATGTCCCTATTTCATGGTCAGAAAAGCCCCAAACACTTAGCTTTTTCCTTGCAGGAAAGATGTTCCAACACCTGTTATCCCACAGTTGCTTTCTCCAGGATCATGCCTACTGGGGCTGATCGGGTTTTTTTTTTTTTTTAACTTACCTTCTGCAGAGCTGGCCTCTGGAGGGTGCAGGAAGCCCTGTGGAGTCCTCTGCAGGGCTCCCCAAGCCTCTGTATGAATAAAAGATTTCACTTTTGATTGTTTATCATGAAACCGGAAGTGGTTTTCAAACCTGATCACTTTTTTTTTTACTAATACAGAGGCTTGGGGAGCCCTGCAGAGGGCTCCCTGCATCTCTTGGAGGCCAGAGCTGCAGATGGTAAGTTAAAAAGCCCCCAATCAGCCCCAGCAGTGGCACGAAACTGGGGATCTCGTCAGTGCCTTTACCCCTCATCCACAACAATTTATAGCCAGTTCCCAAACTCCTGAGAGCTGTACAGTGGAGTTTTCCAGATAATGAGAGCACAGCAGAGACCTCAGTTTGGTGGGGCCCAGTTCTCTTAGGTTACCTGGAGATTAACTACCCATTTCATGTGAATGCATATATTACAACAGGTGCCATGGTTTCTTTATAGACATGATGCTTTGGGATGAAGGTATTTGCAAGTGGCAAAGTGGGGAGAAGGGGTGCTTAAACCTCTTTTCTTGCCTGCCACCTTTCTGCTTCAAATCCCTTCCAGCTGCTTTTCCTTCCATAGTGCTCTCACAACCTGTGTTTGGAACCCAATACTGTGGGTGTATAGTAAGGGCCCAATCCTATCCAGTTTTCAAGGGCCGGTGCAGCCATGCCAATGGGGTCTGCACTGCATCTTGTGGTGGGGCAGCACTCACAGAGGCCTCCTTAAGGTCTGGGAACATTTGTTCCCTTGCTCTGGGGCTGCATTGTGGCTGCATCAGGGCTGGAAAATTGGATAGGATTGGGCCCTAAGTTGGCCACCTCCTGAAGCAGCTTTTGTAAAACAGTGTCAGAGAGCTAATATCCCATATGTGTTTCTGCACAGTATGTTACTAACCTCTTATGACGAGAGTTAACCCATCCTTAAAGAAGAGGGGTTATTGTTATTATTTTTTTAAGAGGATTTAATATAAGGTTTTGCCTCAGTTCCTCTATTTCTTTTCTCAGGTGCCTTCTTCATTCCATATCTCATCTTCCTCTTTACCTGTGGGATTCCAGTATTCCTCCTGGAGACAGCCCTTGGGCAATACACCAGTCAGGGTGGAATCACTGCCTGGAGAAAGATCTGCCCTCTCTTTGAAGGCAAGTCATCGGTACATAGAAAAATCCTGGTAACTTTTCATCAAGCACTCAGTGTACTTATTTGATGTAATTCCCTGTGAGCTTCCAAGCTACAGGGCATGGCTCAGAGCCAGATGCTGATGTACCTGTTTCAAATGATGGACTAAGTCAAAAGTGTGAGTCATTCCAAAGTGTAGGCAGAGCTGTTAGACCACACACAGCCAAAAACAGAGCCAGAGAATGGCCCCTAGCAACCTATGATAGAAACCATGGTCAAGGTAGGTGTATAAGGCATTGAGCAAAGAAGGGATGAAAGGGCAGCCATTCAGAATAGGAAGCTGGAACAAGTTCAATTGTGCAAGTTTTGTGTGTGTGTGTGTGTGTGTGAGTTTCCAACATGAGAAGCAATTCAGAATTATAGTGTGGGTGGAAGCAAAGTTAAATTAAAAAGATTTGTGAAGGCAAAGTTTATATTTGGAAATTGTAGCCCACTAGGGTCCAAAAGAAGACTGGTCTGATCAGAGATACAGTACACAATGCGTCCAAGTCAGATTATGTGCAATGCACATTTGTGTGTAATTTTCCATAATACTGTATTTTACTTTGACAAAACTCAGGTTTGGAGACTGTAATTCTTCAATGCAGCCCTAAGGCAAGGAAACAAATAGGGGGAATCTTGTCCCCTTTGGAACATTTCTGCTAAAAATCACCCCCAGGAACTGCAGGGAAAAATGATACAAGTACTGGACTCTATTTTTTTCCCTATGTTGGGAAAAAAATACAGCTGGGGAATTTTTTTTTTCAATGGAGCTATTAAAACATTGAGAGAGGAAAAAGTAAAGAGAAAATGAGATGAGACTAAATATCCCATGTAGTTTGGCCCTCAGAAAGCACGACCCTCATCTGACCCCAGGCCCATAGGCACCCATAGGCACTTCTACCAGCCATACAGTCATCATAACAGGTTAGTTTCATAGTAACTTCTGAGATGGTGCCAAGGAGGTAAGAAGTTGAAAGCTGTACAGACAGATTCCTGTAACTGTGAGAGCACAGATTTACAGATTCCTGTAAATGTGGGAGCACAGTGACCAAAAAGGACAACTTACCCTGTAATTCTGAATTAGATGTATCTAGGACCAGTAAACCCGAGTAGGATGGTTTGCGTTTTGGGCATGAAAATTATACTAGAATAGACTTATATGGAGACATTAACCAGTAAGTCTGTTGTGCATAGTATTTTGTTCCTGCTATATTTGGGAATACCATGTCTTGATATCAGTCTCGCTAAATGAAATGTGCTGTTTTCTCATGAAAACAGATGCAGTCATCATCCTTTCAAAACATATTACAATCAATTCACATGCATTTGCTCCCCAGCTACTCTGCATGGGTTTAAAATGGAGTACCCACCTATCTGCATTCAACAAGGGACACTGTGTCCTACTGCTTGTAGGCAAAGGCTGCGTGGGTGTGCCAGTGTTATGCCTCAGAAATCTTGTACAGAGAGAGAGAGAGAGAGAGAGAGAGAGAGAGAGAGAGAGAGAGAGAGAGATGGTAGATTATTCCACAACACCTGCAACAAGCTATTGTGCAGCAAGAAGTTGGCAAACCTAAACTCATGGCTCTTGCAAACAATTTTTCTCATAAATAAATGGTTGGCAACCTTCAGTCTCGAAAGACTATGGTATAAGCCTACAGCACCTGGTATTCCCAGGCGGTCTCCCATCCAAGTACTAACCAGGCCTGACCCTGCTTAGCTTCCAAGATCAGACAAGATCAAACATGTGCAGGGTCATAAATCAAATCTGAAAAACAAGGATTTTTAAAAATCCTTTATACACATAAACTGATCTCACTGAGTGGCCTTCACTGCATTTTCCTAAGTTCAGTCCATTCTTTGCTGTTTCTCTGCTTTTTATTCCTGTGTGCTACTAGGCTCATACGCACCAGCAGCAAAGAATCAGGTAGAATCAGGCCTTCTCCATAAAGGCACCAAATCTGTGGAATTTGCTCCCTCTTAGAGCCCAATCCTGAGCTTGGCAGCACGGCTTCATGCCACTGAGCCTCTCTGCTGGGCTCCCGCTTGTGCTAGCCCAGGTGCTGGTGCTGGGATAGCGTGTGGTGGTTGCCCAACCTCCGTGGCTTGGCAGTCTCCACGGCACAGTAAGCGGGGGCGGCGGCGGGGGCGGGGTGGGGAGGAGCCATTCTGGGGAGGGGGGAGGTTAGCTGGGGGTAGAGAGAGGGCGGGCAGAGGCATGACGAGGAGTGATGCAGTGAGGGGGGCAGGCTGGAGGCGTGCTGGGGGAGGGAGGGAGGCAGGTCTGCGGAGCTCTGCTCAGCAGGATCCAAGGCGCTCGTGGAGGGCTCGGCGCCCTACACAAGCGCCTTTACTTTACCGCTGACCTTTTGGTCAGTGGTAAAGTGAATAGCCCTATTGCAGGGCTGCTTACCTTACCCAGGGGGAGGGGATGAAAGTCTCCTTCTCCCGAGGTGCCTCCCGCAGTAGCCCAGGGTGTGCAGGATCCGGCGGCAGCCGTTTTCGGTGCCGCTGAGCCTGGGCACCCCGGGCAGTTCAGGATTGGGCTGTAAATTTACAAACCGCTCTCTCCTTAGAGGCTTTCTGGTGGAGCCGAAAAACATTTCCTTTTACTCTTCCAGTGGTTCTCAAACTTTTAGCACCGGGACACACTTTTAAGAATGAGAATCTGTTGCAACCCATAGAAGCAATGTCATGATCAGAAGTGCCATCATCAAGCAGGAAAATTTTTAACAATCCTAGGTTGCAATCCTACCCTCACTTATCTAGGAGTAAGTTCCATTTACTATCATTGGTATACATAGTAGCTTGTTAAAAGTACAAAGCTGTAACATTTCCCCAGATATAGTCACATACCATAGCATCAAGTCTAATGTGTTAAAAATAAAATATTGAAATGAATGGGGACCCACCTGAAATTGGCTCGCGTGGGTCCTGACCCACAGTTTGAGAAACACTGCTCTAGTCTTTTGAGGTTGTTTTTTTTAGTGAAGATACCAGGGTTTTTTATGCTTATTAGTTTTATGGTGCATTTTTTAATTTTTTAAATTAAAAATTTAAAAATTTATGGTCTGCTACTGGTTTTTCTGCTTCTGTCACTCTTGGCTTTGAATGAGTTTTTTTAGTTGTTTACTAGTTTTTAGGATTTTTAAAATATCTTTATTTTTTACAAAATTATAAAGCTTGTATTTTTTTATTTGGAAGCTGCTTTGAACTTGTGGGAGGGAGATAAATTGGGGTATAAATAAATAAATAAATAAGGTAACTTCTATGACTTTTGAATAGAAAATATGGTAGACAAAGCTACCTTTGCCCAAGCTGGACCATAGATCTGTACTGTCAGCCCTGATTGGCACCAGGTCTCTAGGACAGCAATTTCAACCACAAGTGTGCCATGGGAGTTTGGGGCAGGGTCATTTTTTAGTAGGGCAAATGGGGCATTTGAGCCCCCTACCAGCAGCATGGTGTGCCTTGTCAATGGCCAAAAAAATTGTGTCTTGACAACTTTAGCACCTTGTCAGTTTGCTGTGAGATAGGAAAGGTTGAATAATTGCTGCTCTAGGATGTCAAGATTTGGGGTGTTTCCCAACCTTGCTTGGAGATCCCAGAAATTGAACCTTGGCCCTTTTGTATGTGAAGCAGGTCTACCACCCCTTCAGCAAGGCCTCTGGCTTTGATGAATCTCTGGTCTAATCAACACTTGCTGCAGCATGAAGCCATTGAAAAGGAAGTCCCAGAAAAGGAGAAACATCATGTGCATCATACACACCAGATCAATGGAATAAATTTTGGTCGTGAGTGAGTGGAGGCTGAGTATGAACCAGTGGTGTAGCCAAGGGGGTGCAGGGCATAGCAGTTGCACCGGACATCAAGCTTTTGCCACTAGTGACCAAAATTGTGAAAATCTTGATATGAATGAATAATACCATCATGTTATATATCTTTGGAAAGCTAATTTAATGCAGAGTGCAATGAAACAAACGGCACTGGAATATCTGTTTTTTATCAAAAGTTATGGCCAATTAACGAGAAAATGAAATCACAACTGACTTGTGGAACAAAAAGTGGATTTGCTTCACTCCAAACTGACCTATGAGACTGTTTGTTCTGAGTGCCAATGAGATGTTATTATGACTCAGCATGGAACCAATAACTTTTTATTTATTTACTTAATTAAATGTGATTTTATCATGCGGGGGGGGGCACAAAATATTCTTGTTTGCAGATAGATGCCTTAGCTATGCCACTAACTGGGGGGAGGCAGCAGAGCAAGTAGATGGTGAGCTGCAGACAGGAAGAGGTGGGTTCCTCCCAAGTTTCACTTTTTAAAAAGCCTGGGTGTGATGTCACTTCCGATTGTGACATCACTTCCAGGGCAACATTTTGAACTTGGCACCAGGCTACACGATCATTAGCTACACCACTGTTATAATAACTTTATTTGATTATGAACTTGTTGAATGATTGTGGATTTTATGGAGATAACAACCAGTTCTTTCTTTCTGCCTCTCCTCCTCTAGGTTGAAATAGGTAGTGAATGGGGAGAGGGCTTTCTCAAGGCTCAATCCTATTCAATTTCCCAGTGCCTATGCAACCACATTGCAGTCTTGAGGCATAAGGGAACAAATCTTCCCTTATCTCGAGGAGGCCTCCTCGACTTGCCCTCCCCCACTGCAAGATGCAGTGCGTGCCCCATTGGCACAGCTGCACTGATGCTGGAAGGATGGATAGGATTGGGCCCTTAGTGCCTGTCTGTGAAATTTTTTCTCCAGGGTGGTTCACCAGGTATTAATGTCCTTTAGGTACCAAGTGAAGACCTTTTAATTTTCCCAGACTGTACTCATCTGATAAGATTTTTTAGAATTCAGAATGGGATTTATGCTTCTATTTTTATATTTCTGGTTTTAAGAATGTGGCTGTTGCAAGGTTGAAAGAAAGCAAATCAAGGAAAACTCGGCACCCAAGGGTGAAAGTTTGCAGGCTGTTTATTTTAATTGCATGCAATGATAGCCCACGGGACTAGTGTCCAAAGCAAGGGAGCAAATCTCAGTGGCGTCCTGACCAATTTATACAATTTCTGGTTCTTTGTCCCAAATCTAGACATCCCATTGGCTGAAATTTTACATCAGAGATGGGGCAAACACCTGATAGGTTACAGATAAGGTACAATTTGCATTAAAGATGGGAAATAGGTGGGCAAGAGGTGGGCAAACAATTGATTGGCTACAGGTGGAGTTTCACCTTAAAACCTATTACAAAGTTTCTAAAGACCAGCAGAGAGCAGTATAACACAAAATACTTAAAGACAGGTGTGAAGACCAACATGACTTTATGAGTGATATTTTCTTGGCAGAACTTCAGGCCCATCTTGGCATACTCATCCCTCATTAGGGTGGCCTGGTACGAGCAGCCTATCTTATCTCTTCTGCGTTCCTTTTCTATGTGTTAGTAAAGCACTGTGGGGCCTTCTGCAAAACTAAGGCGTCTTGTCCTTTTGTTAAAGAGGTTTTTAAAAGCTTTACTAAAACCAAGCAATTTGGTTTCTATAGCTTAATTTTATATAACTATTGTGACCCTTTTACCTTGGGTACAGTTTGGCATCAAGGGATTACTTGGTTTCCATATTACATGTGTGTGCTTTTGCTCTAAAAGCATAAAAGTTACAAAATTACAAAGCAGGTGGATACATGCATAAATCAGTCCAAGGCGTGAGTGCCCATTTCTCTAGCAATTGCCAATTGAGGCCCCAAGCCCCAGCTTCAGTCAGACTTGCAATATTACTTTCTATAAAAATCCACTAAGCAGCCTTTTACCATCTTATGTGTTGCTATGCTTTATACTAGGTTATCTACCCAGTGGCCTCTACATGTGGGTTACAGTCTAGGGTCAAAAGTCACCATGCCTTATGGCTATTCTATTACTTTTTTTTTTTCCTGAAACAAAAACAGATTGTTTTCTGCTATTACATTATATATGAACCACTTCTGAGAGGCTCAGACTGAACAGTGATTTATAAATGACCCAAATAAATTATCTGTCTATCTCAGGAAAAACACATTTTGTACCTATCAAAATCTTCTTCAACTATGGCAAACTGAAAAATTTGCAAATACTGTACTGACATATCTAATTCATTTTCACATCAGCAAAATATAACTATGGACTTTGTAAATGACCATGTTACTGGATTAATGTGGTAGTATCTGAAGAGTCTTGAGCTTGTTCATAGGAAGAAGTACTCTAGAAACACCTGTGAATACAGTGTCATGTTCCAGCATATAATGCAACTGGCATTACCTAGAGACATTGTCCAACACAACAGAAGAAGGACTCTTCAGAATATAATATCAGAGAAGGCTCAATTGGAATGCAGTCCCTGTAAAAGGAGAGAGAACAGAGAGGCTTTTCTGCAAATGCAATATTTTTAAAAATTTACTCATACAACACCATCATTTGCCTTTAGACCAGGGGTGCTCAATAGGTGGATCGTGATCTACCGGTAGATCACGAGGCAAAATGAGTAGATTGCGGAGTGCCGACCCCCCCCCTTCAGGTGCCTCTGGGAGGAAACGCCGGGAGTAAGGCCCATTGTACTCAATGGGGCTTACTCCCAGGTAAGTGTGGCTAGGATTGCAGCCTCACAGCCTAATCCTAGGCATGTCTACTCAGGAGTAAGTCCTGTTATACTCAGTGGGGCTCAAGGTACACCAACATACATTGTACACATAAATGTTATATGTTATGATGGCGCGAACATTGTAAAAAAAACTCTGGTAGATCTCCGGGCCTTGCTGGGTTTCAAAGTAGCTCTCGAGCCAAAAAAGTGTGAGCACCCCTGCTTTAGACCATATGCTGGACTATACAGTTGGCTGTCAGGGCCCAATCCTAAACCTTCCCTGCACCGGCACTGGATGACATAAACATGCCATAAAGCAAGTTTATGGCACTGGGATAGTAGGGAGGGTTGGTGCTGGGCTTGTGCCAGTCAGGTGCTGGCCCCAGCACCAGCAGGAGGAGAATGTGCTGCTGCCGGGGTAAGTGAAACCACTGGGTGATGGTGTGGCCTCTAGGGAGCGGGGGGAGGGTGATCAAGGGTGGGGTGCAGGGAGGAACTGGGGTGGAAGAGGGGATGGGATCAGTAGAGCCCTGCTCTGCTGGATCCTGAACTCTGTGTCAGGCTGAAAAACCCTACTTGAAGGATCTCAAGTCTGTGCCAGCAAAATAGTCAGCTCAGACTTGAGAAGCCCCATTGGGGGGCTTCGGGCTTTCCCTGGGGGAAGGAGATGAAAGTCCCCCTCCCCCTAGGAGACTCCCAGCAGCTTCATAGTGCCCACTGGATACAGTGGTAGCCACTTTGGTGCCACTGGTTCAGCGAGTGTCAGGAAGCATAGGTTTGGGCTGCCCATGAAGAGAACACAAGCCAAGACGTTGGTCTTTTCCATTTTCTCTTTGATAGAAACCTGTGACTCTCCTTGTTTTTAACCCTTTGTCTGTTTTGTCCAGGAATTGGATATGCTTCACAGGTCATTGAATCCTATCTGAATATCTACTACATTGTCATTTTGGCCTGGGCCCTGTTCTACCTGTTTAACTCCTTTACTGCTGTTCTGCCCTGGGCCAGTTGCAGTAATCCTTGGAACTCAGGTAAAACTCTGAGAATATGATGTAACTTCATGAATGGCTTTCTGAACAGACAGAACAGTAATTTTTGTTACTGTATTATGGGAATGGGTAACCAAGAGACGTTTGGGCACCTGAAGTGGTCATTGTAAATTTCACACTCAGTTATAAAAATGCATTAATAAATAACTCACAGTTTAGAAGCAGTTGTGAAAGATGTATGTGAGAGACAGTTGGAACAGCCAGTTCTCTCTCTGACCAAATTCAAATGTTACACTTGTGGTATGCAACCAGTGAAACCCAGGGATAGTTTTTTGATAGGTGCTCTATATTGTACATGCTCTATATTGTACATGTACATGATTTGTGTGTGAATGACTACCTCCTTCTGTTGTAGAGCAGGGGTCTCCAAACTTTTTGGCCAGAGGGCCGCATCAAATATCTGGCACAGTGTAGAGGGCCAGAAAAAAAATTTAAATATAAAATTTATATAAGTAAATTAGAGATGGAACTTAGCTGAGTGAATAAATGAATGAATGGGCTCATTCATTCAACCTCTCTGGCCCTTAGAACACCCTCCAGATGCAACCAGAGCACAGTTCCAATTATGTTTGGGCAAGTGGGCCAGAGGTTTTCAGGGGACAAGAGGCTGGCCATGGGCCGGATAGAGGCTCGCCGTGGGCCGCATCTGGCCCTCTGGGTCGGGGTTTGGAGACCCCTGTTGTAGAGCAGGGAAGTGCAGGAGGAGAAGTGAATCTCCTCTTTCTCATTCCCAGTAGTGACACCACAAGATTTTTAGAATTCTAAACTAAATTCTGAAATGCAGAAACCTGGGAGAAAACCAAGAGTGGGTTTTTGTACGAAAGGATGATGAATCTAAGTTCTGGAACTGTAAACCTATACACAGTTTTCTACATATGCTCAGAGGCACTTAATTTTAAGCATATGTGTCCACCACCACTTTAAGCCACTGCTTTGGAGCTGACTTTGATTGCTGGATCTCAGGGGAGTTCTCATAATAAAAAAGCAAGATAAACTCCACAAGCCAGAAGTCTACTGTCCCTCTTTGTAGAGTGTTACCAGTCATAAAGTCTGACTCTTATTCTTAAAGGCTGTGTGTCTGCCTGATTTCCGACTGTGTGGACAGCCTTTCTGAGAGCTGAATTGCAACTCCTGATCTCATGAGTGAGTGGATAAGAATGTTGCACCACTGCCCTTGCGACACTTTCATCGCATGCAGCACAGCCTGCCTGCCTACTCTTGCTTTCAGAGCAGAGTCCCACGCGGTGGGCCTTGAACTGCGCCTTTGTTTAGCCAGCCTTTGGTTTATTGCATTTTGTTCAGAATCTACAGTCCCCTGAAGAAACAAGGCCTCTCTACAGAGGTTCCTCTTGACCTCTGATCTTCTGTTATACTCTATTAAGCATACTCGTTCTTGCTTCTTTCTCCACAGACCAGACGGAGTGTTTCAGCATCATTCTTTCCATTTCTTTTCCTTACTAGAAATGTTTGATTTTTTTTTTTTAACACATCTTTTGGGCTGTGTTCTCTTCTGTAGGGAGCCTTCCCTGACACATCCCAAGCAGGCCTCTCTGAACTGGGATGGGATCTCATGGCATTCATAGACAAGGGTGTTTTTGTGCAGAATGCCAGAGAATTCCTTTCCCCCAAGCTATTTGTTCTCTCATGTTTAACATTCTATACTTCTCAGTTCATTTTTCTCTTTTTCCCTTTGGCATTCTTTTTCTTTGCGTCTTGCTGGCCTGGATCATCTGTTTCTTCTGCATCTGGAAAGGAGTCAAGTTCACAGGCAAAGCAGGAGCAGATCCTATGCTTTATAATTCCCCTTTGGCATTTTTATTTTATTTTAAACCATTCTTAATACACATTCTAATTAGGGTTAAAGTAAAAAAAAATTTATTAACTTCTTTAACCAACACTCCTATATGTTTTTGTGCCGTCCCCCTCTCCATGTCTCTAGGAATTTTACAGATAAAGCACTCTCTCTTGGGAGCTTCTGTTTATGAGGGTGGGTTTGGATGACTGCAGAGCAGTTGCAGAGAAAGGAAGAAAGGAGAAGGGGGAATTGGTATCTGATATCCAAGATGATTACAGTTGGTGTTACTGAATAATAACCGGCATTCCACAGACATCTGGCTTTCATACAGCTAAAAATCAACCACATACTTCTGGAACTCTAGTTGTTCTTTGGCTGGAAGGACTCCAGTCTCAGGGTGTTTGAAGAGGGCCTCTGGCTCTCACAGGCTCATTTTCCTCTTTTGCAGATCACTGTGTGGACTTTTTGAACAGCTCAGTTTGGGAGAACAAGACTACACCAACTAATGCCACCTCCTCAGTCATAGAATTCTGGGAGTATGTATTCTGGTGCTCCGAATCTGTTCCTTTGCAGTGTTGCCAGACTTTGAATTTGGCCTCTGTAGCATCCAAGGAAATTCTAAGACCGTGTGTTGGAAGCCCATGACCACGTCACCCTATCCATAGAGCTGCCTGAAGAGTCATGTGCCCTGAAAAATCAGAAACGGGACAGCAACATGACAGCACTTCAACCTTTCTGCTTCCCAAGATGAAAATGCAAACTGGCCACTCTTGCCCATTGACTGCCTTCTGCCCCCCACTGCCTTCTTCATTCCCTTCATCTGGACAGCCACCTTCTGTATAGGATAGAAAGAATGGCTCTTAAGGACCAACACATTCAAAGTGTGTCATTAACATGGACAGACTCAACTTTTCTTTCAAGCATAGCAACTATCATGGGGGGGAGTGATCCAACCCATATTGGGACTATGGTGGAGGGAGGTGGACATTAACCCTTGTTCCTATGTCGGCTAATTTTGAAAGAAAAGTTAATGTAGTTAAAATGTATCCTCAGTCTCGGCCCTTAGATGCTGCAAGAGTTGTGGGCTTTGTAAAACAGGCAGTCTCCCTACTCACTTCCATCAGCACGAGAGGACGGAGCTGATGAGGTTAGGTTGAAGGACGGCATCTTTTTGACAACATATGTCTAAATTTGCCTCCCTTAAATTGTGTCCCAGATTTGAAATCTGCAGTCTGATTGAGCCAGTCTTACTTCCCCCACCTTGCTATGCCCTCCTAAGAGGAGAATTATGATTGTCCAAGCTTTAACAAGGAAGGTTAAAACTGAGCGCCGAGGACAAAAGGAGAGACTTCCGGAGAGTCATTTCACATTGGCACGACAGAAGTGATGGAATCTAAGTGAGATATATTTTGGGGTCTAGGTGAAAATAATTAGGAAGGTTGATGTGGTCTGGCACGGAAAAATCAGGCTGGGACATCAACCTTCCCATCTTTTTCTCTGCACTGGCAGGAATCGAGCCCTAGGAATAACGGATGGTATACATAATCTGGGCACTGTGCGGTGGGAGCTGGCTCTCTGCCTCTTGCTCGCCTGGATCATCTGTTACTTCTGCATCTGGAAAGGGGTCAAGTCCACAGGCAAAGTAGGAGCATATCCTGTGCTTTCTAATTCCTAAAATGTATTAATATGTCCTATTAACTTCCTTGTGTCAAAGACAGGCCAGGAGGAGAGAAAGAGGATATTAGGGTCT
The DNA here is from genome assembly GCF_035046505.1 of Tiliqua scincoides. NCBI lineage: Eukaryota > Metazoa > Chordata > Lepidosauria > Squamata > Scincidae > Tiliqua > Tiliqua scincoides. The sequence goes on from NC_089827.1 coordinate 43,428,740, forward strand.
TGTTGAGATTTGGCACGAATGAGTATGCACCGGAAATAAGTGGACGGAGCCCACTTTGGTTAAGACTGAATGAGGTCTGCAATGGGCTGCATCAGATGCTCAGATCAATTGTCCCCCTATCTGGCCTATCATGTGGTCTGCCCTCCTTGTCCACTCAGCCTTTCTGCCCCACTTCCATTACCCCTGTGATATCTGTCTATCTATTTAGCCATTTGTACCCTGCCTTTGGGTCTTTAAAAGAGTCCAAGTAGCTTACATCAGTTTAAAATACAGCCTATACACTAATGCTCCAATGACTGTAGGTAATTGCACATTTGATTACTGGATTTTACTGAAGAAATTGGCTGTGTAATTTTGGCCCATGTAATTTGACCCCATGTAATTTTGGCCTATGCAAATTGAATTTTATTTGAGTAGTCTATGGGATGTTGGAGGTGGGGCAGACCTACTGAATGGGTAGGGAGAACTGGTGCTCATTCAGGGCCCAGTCCTATCCAATTTTCCAGTACCAGTGCAGCTATGCCAGTAGGACATGCACTGCATCCTGTGGTACAGTGGTTCTCACACATTTAGCACTGGGACCCACTTTTTAGAATGAGAATCTGTCAGGACCCACTGGAAGTGATGTCATGACCAGAAGTGACATCATCAAGTAGGAAAATTTTTAACAATCCTAGACTGCAATCCTGCCCGCACTTACCCAGGAGTAAGTCCCATTGAGTATCATTGTTAAAAGAATATACAACATAGTAGCTTGTTAAAAGTACAGGTCTGTAACATTTTCCCAAATGCAGTCCCATACCATATATTAAAAATAAAATATTGAAATGAATGGAGACCCACCTGAAATCAACTCACGACCCACCTAGTGGGTCCCGACCCACAGGTTGAGAAACACTGTTGTGGTGGGGAGGCAGAGGCCTCCTCAAGGTATGGGAACATTTATTCCCTTACCTCGAGGCTGTATTGTGGTTGCACCAGTGCAGAAAAGTTGGATAGGATTGGGCCCTCAGTCCCCCCTACCTGATGGGCCTCTACAGACTGGAGCAGGGGTGTCCAAACATTTTGGCAGGAGGGCTGCATCATCTCTCTGACACTGTGTCGGGGGCTGGGGGAAAAAAGAATTAATTTACATTTAAAATTTGAATAAATTTACATAAATGAATTTATTAAAAATGGAACTTATATGAATAAATGAAGGTCTTGCAGTAGCTCAAGGCCGATAAAAGGCCTTGCACAAAGCAAGGCCAGCTTTTCCTTCACTGCCACTGTTGCATCACAGACGTGAAACAGCAAGTAGTGGAGGGAGCCCTTGTCCCACAGCTCAGGTGAGAGGTTGAACAACCATCCTCATGCTGAGAGCAGTTGCATCAGGCCAGCACGGGCTCCAGTAAGTATCTGGAGGGCCAGAGACTCATTGGAGACTGGGAGCTCCCTGCGGGCCAGATTGGGAACCCCCGAGGGCTGCAAGTGGCCCCTGGGCCGGGATTTGGGCACCCCCGGACTGGAGGATAGGCATTATCTGATCTAGCCCAAGAAGAAGAAAAAAATCAAGTAGGAACCTAAGATCACTTTTGTAATGGGATCTCCCTAGAAATCATTTGTTTTATCACACACAGAGGCCGTGGTTGCAAAGGGTGTCTTCTTGCCTACTGTTTCAAAATGTAATAATTGGTCACACATTAATGTTATCACTCAAGTAGATGGAACTGCATAGGGATAACACAGGATGCTGCTGAAAATGGCATCATCTTCAGTGGGAGAATTAAGACCTAGTTCCATACTTCTTTGTTGCAGCAGAGATGTGTGTTGCTAAACTTTGGAAGGACTCGAGAATACCTGTTGTTAAGACCCGTTTACTTCAATAATTTGGTCTGACAGCAATGGAAAAGATAATTTATATGCCAGAATGTAAACTGAGGTGTTTCAGAAGAAAGTATGTTTCTTGCTATAGGCACTATCCAATAGGTGTCAGCGGTATGCATGCATACAACACAGGATCACAGTCCTGTAGGCTAGTTTTAGACTTTTTCAATGACTGCCAAACTGGTGGAAAGTACACACACAAAATGAACATGTGTACTGTGGGCAGTGACAACTGTACCGTATGAACACCCCCCCCCCACCAATTTCTGAAAAGCAAGTGTTTGCACACAATCTGACAGCCCACCCCCACCCCATTTTGCCCTTCCTGCCCACTCCTGCCACCCCTCCTGCCGACTTATTTGCTCCGGTGAGCAGCAGAAGAGGCTGGGAGCAAGCGGGAAGGCACAGGTGAATGTTGTTATTGTTGTCCAGCCAGTGTAATACATATATGTTTAACTGAGTTCTCTTCTGCTTGTGGTGACTGACAGTTCTGGTGGCCAAGGGGACTTTCTCCCCCATGTCATATTTTCACAGTTGTTTTGACCACCGTTATATTTTAATACGGACTGTGAAACTGAAGCCATGTTCTGCTTGCTTTCAGGTTGTCTATTTCACTGCCACATTCCCCTACTTGATGCTAATTGTTCTGCTGGTTCGGGGAGTCACACTGCCTGGTGCCACAGAAGGGATCATGTTTTACTTGAGCCCAGACATTTCTAGACTTGCCGATCCGCAGGTAAGTCATGGCTGTTTCTGATCCAGCGAGGTAGATTGTGTTGGGTAGATTTCAGATTGCCTGCCTGGGAGATCAAGAGGAGTAAACATAACAATGCTGCAGTAACATGCCCGTGCAAGTATAAAATATTGCTTACTATTTATTTGTTGTGAAATGCATTTATGTCCCACTTCTAATAAAAGAGTCAAAGCAGCTTTTAAATCATATAGGAAATAGTTGCCGATTTTAAAAAACAGACATGACTTACTAAAATAAAGCATGGCAGAGGGTACAACTTCACTTGACAGAATAACTTAGTAATTCAGATATCATGTGATACAACTGGAGTTATTGCTCAGTGGTAGAGCACATGCATAAGCTCCCAGCTTCAGTATGGGGCATCTCCAATTAGAAAGGTCTCAGGTAATGGGACTGGGAAAGACCTCTGTATGGCTGGCCCAAGATCTCCTGGCAGCTGACGTGGTGTGCCAAATTCTGCTCTCCCCTACCTAGTGATATAAATTTTATGCCAGGATATTATAGCTCATTACTCATCAGAGATGAAGATTGTTGGATTCTGGACAAGGCTACCTCAGTTTCCTCCCAAGCCTTTCTTAGCTTTCCCCCTTCAAGGCAATAACCCATCTGAAAGGGCAGCTGGAGTCTTGCTTTGTGGGAGCAGTGCTGTTCGCCAGAGCAACATAAAATATGGACACACTCGGCCATTGCCACTTAAGGCGCAGCAAATGCGGTTGCCTCTATTAAATATTCAGCACTTGACAGATGGTTTTGCCGAGCCTTAAGTGAAAATGATTAAAAAAGAGAAAGATAATGTCTCTTCTAATTTACTGGGATCTGGCTTGAGTTTCTCATAGATAACATCAGAATTTCCCCAGAGAGGCCAGAGTTCCTAGCAAAGAGAACCCTGTGAAAATGGCATAGTTATCTTGTCAGCTGTGCACTGTCAAGAGTATCTGAAATATTGCTACATATTCTGCAGCTCCACAGTTACAAACCTATAGACCAGGGGTGTCCAAACTTTTTGGCAAGAGGGCCACATCATCTCTCTGACACTGTGTCAGGGGCCGGGGAAAAAAAGAATTAATTTTCATTTAAAATTTGAATAAATTTACATAAGTTTACATAAACTAATATACTAGAGGTGGAACTTATATGAATGAATGAAGGTCTTGCAATAGCTCAAGGCCTATAAAAGGCCTCACACAAGGCAAGGCCGGCCTTTTTTTTTTTTGCTGCCGCTACTGCATCACAGATGTGAATCAGCAAGCACTGGAAGGAGCCCTCATCCCACAGCTAATGTGAGAGGTCAAACAGTCGCCAAACAGTTGCCCTCATGTTGAGAGCAGTTGTGTCGGGCCAGTGTGGGCTCCAGCAAGTTTCCCGGAGGGCCAGAGGCTCATTGGAGACTAGGGTGTCCCTGAGGGCTGCATTGGGAGTCCTCAAGGGCTGCAAGTGGCCCCAGGGCCAGGGTTTGGGCACCCCTGCTATAGATCAGTGAAATTAGCGTTTACTGTACATTTATGATAAAAAGTTGAAAGTTGCAGGGTGTGTTCATTAGATAGCTAGACAGAAAGTAAAAAAATAAAAAAAATAAAAAAACTAGATTATAAAATTATATCCAGAATGTTATATGGGATTGGTTAATGGCACTGGGCAGCTACACTTCATGGTGAAGTGATCTGGAGAATCCTCAGCGCAGGAAAGAAGTAAGCCACGCACCCTTGGGTGCCTTCAAAAACCAAAACAGGACAGATGCACTGCTCCCACAAAGGAAGTTTTCTCCCCAAACCATGGTAAAACAGAGGGAGGGGCTCTTTCTCGTCCCATTTGCCATCTAGGAGTGCTTCCATGCAGAGGGTCCCTTGGCATGAACATCAACTGGTATAGGAGCTATCTGGGAAGCCAGTTGAGCAGGCATAAATAAAAGTATATGTGGGTGCTAGGGTATTTGCATCCTGGATGTTTGTGTCCTGGTCAAATGCATCCCAGTCTTTGCAGTCCCTGGACATTTGCATCCCACTGTAACCAGGCAACAAAACCCATGTTATATATGCTAGGCCTCTTATCCGAGCCCTAACGCTAACCCTAAACCTAACCCAACCTTTGTTTTTTAAAAATAAAAAATTAATTGAATATAAAGATACATGTATTGAGACACAAATGTCTGGGACGCAAATGACAAATACTGGGACCCATTTGACAAGGACACGGTTTTCCAGGAGGCAGTTGTCCCGTCACTGTATACATGATCTCAGTAATCCTTGCAACACCCCTGTCAGTTAGACAAGTAACCTCCTTTTCTCCCTTCCCATTGCTAGGATGGGTAGGAACTGTGGCTTCTTTTCACCGAGAATGAATCTGAGTGAGGGAAGAGCTTCCCACACTTGCTCAAACCGCCATAGTCCCATGGGTACAAACAAGGAGTGAGCACAGCAGCTGTGTGATTGGGATCTCACTTGATGCACTCTCTGTCAGGCCATTGTCGTTTACGTGTGGAAACAAATCTGGAATTGGTTGTCTTTTTCTTCCTGCAGGTGTGGATGGATGCAGGCACTCAGATCTTCTTCTCTTATGCCATTTGCCAGGGATGCCTGACTGCTTTAGGCAGCTACAACAAATATCATAACAACTGCTACAGGTAGGAAAACAACTGCTACCTCTGAATTTCTGCAGACCGTCCCCTAGCCGCTTTTGTATTTGTTTGTTTTAAGAATGTATAACCCACTTTCCCAGTTGTTTGCAGAACTGCACAAGGCAGCCAACAACCTAAAACAATTACAATAAAGGTAACGTGAGTTAAAACTCCATCTCAGCATAATTCATCAGGCAGCGAATAAAGTATCCATGCAAAATAACATGGCAGCAGGTTAAAAAAAATGCATTAGAGCATATTGGCGGAGAGACCGATAGGAGTCACAATAAAATAGTCACAATAAAAATGGCAAAAGCAAATAAACCAGTAAGAGGCAAAAGTGTCAAAACATCATAAAAAAAGTGAAATCTTTGGAACTCATTGCCTAAGGGCTAAATTACACAGTATGATAAATATGTGGTTTGGGCACATGTGTGTTTTTCCTAACTTAAAGGAAGGCACCAGAATCAGGACAACAGGGGAGGGAATTCCATACTTTATCCCCTTCACAGTAGGATTACAATCACCTGATTCTGTGCTGCAGCCAAGGCTGATGAGCTCTCCTGCCCTTGTCCTGGAGATCCAGAAATCCTTGCTGTCAGTGCATCATTCTTGCCTTAGGCTGACTACCTGTGTTCTGTGTTCAAACACCAGCCACACACATTCAAAGAACAAGGCAATCTGCCATTGCAAATGATTCTTTTGATTTCTCTCTCTCTCTCTCTCTCTCTCTCTCTCTCTCTCTCTCTCTGGATTTACTTCAACAGGGATTGCTTTATGCTCTGCTTCCTCAATAGTGCCACCAGCTTTGTGGCAGGGTTTGCCATTTTCTCTGTCCTGGGCTTCATGGCACAGGAACAGGGGGTGCCCATCTCAGAAGTGGCTGAATCAGGTAAGCATATGGTAGCTACTGTAAGGAGAGTATAAGCCACAGCCTGGCTTTGAAGGAGTAGAAACCACCCCTCTTGCTTCCCTCCCCCCACAGTGATCCTAAGTAGGGCCCAAGAGCTCCTGATACCTGTGGTGACATGCCAAATACTGCCCCCCTACCCAATATTGCACAATCCATTGCATTCTCCAATGTTCTAGCTCATCACTCTCCCCCCCACATGTTGTAATCCTCTCTGTCCCGCTCTTCCTCTCTCTCCTTCATCTTCCAATCTAGGAAGTGGAAAGAGGAGGAGGAGCACGGGGAGGGGGGGCAGAAGGTGGACACAGATACCCCCCACTAATCTGCTGCCTGATGGCAACCACTTCAGTTGGCCTCATGGATAAGCTGGCCCTGGCCCAAAGCATATCAACAAAAGTTGTCAGGGCTACTGAAGGAAATGTCTTTCGTTGTATGTCAAACAGTTTATGTTCTCAGGCTGCAATCCTAACCATACTATCCTGAGAGTAAGCCCCATTGAACAAAATAGGACTTACTTCTGAGTAGACCTGGTTAGGCTTGTGCCCTCAGGCTCTAACTTGATTGGAGCTGGCCCACCCCCGCTTATTAGCCAGTATACATTTTTGTGTCAGACCCAAGGCTGAATTGGGCCCAGGCAAGAAATCCTTGGCCCCTTTCTCAGAGCATGTGCTTCATTTTGTAAGTGAAATGCTTGGGTTTCCCTGACTTCTGTTACGGACCATTATGCAAGCCAGTGCAGTGTAGTATGGTATAGTGGTTAAAGTTGCTGGACTCAGACTGGGAACCCAATGTTCAAATTCACCCCTAGCCATGAAGTTCAGTGGGATGATTTTAGACCAGTTGTGACCTCTCAGTCTAACCTATCTCGCAGGGTTATTGGGAGGGTAAAATAGCTGGAGGGGTGGAAACCTAAATTACAACCCTTCTAGTTCTGCAGTGGCTAAACAGATGCCATGAGGAAAAAGCAGGGTTTGGAAACAACAAAATTCCCCAGCAGCAGGTGTTCAGAGATATGCTGCCAGGAGGTTCAATTTAGCTATCAGGATCAATAACCCCTGCTAAATCTGTTATCCATCTATCTCCTTTTGAATCTATCTCAGCCAGTGGCCATCATCACATCTTGTGTCAGTGAGTTCCATATGACAGTCCGCTGTTGTTCCATACAATGTTTTGATCTCCTTAAAGGTGCGGTTCTCAAATGTTTTGGTCTCCAGAGCCTTTTAATCTTAAAAGGAGTTGTGCGGAGGGCCACTGACACAGACTCCAGGGGAGCCCCAGAGCACTGGCACATGCATAGAGTGGCTCAACACCAAACCTAATGTCAAATACTGGAAAATTGCCCTTTGACACCTACTCCCAGGACAGATCCTTGGGGCACACCATGGTGAAAATTGCCCATTGCCCACTCTCTGTTTCCTGGTCTTCAACCAGTTCTCAATCCAGGAGAGGACCTACCCTCTAATTCCCTGACTGTGGAGTTTTCTCAGTAGCCTTTGATAACTGGGGTAACTCAGTAACTCCCATCTATCATAGCAAATGTGGGGAGGGAGGGTACTTCTCTCCCTTACAGCATGGTTGTAAGGATTATTGAGATCATCTATTCAAAAGAGCATTGGCCATTTTGGGAAAATATTATTTAAATATCAGTTAGTATTTTATTTTAACAATTTTCAGTATCACAGTTGCATGGGGAGAGAGCAAGAATCTCAGAAACATGCATCATGCAGATTATGCCTGCTACACACTCATCCTGCTAACTCCATTTGGATTGGCAGAATTCATTCTCTAACGGCCCCCAGGAAAGAAATGTGGAGGACTTGGATAGAAAAACAATTTCCTTGTCATCATTCTCACTATCTTGTGCCTGGAAAGGCAGCTCCACACTAAGTGAACATTTTTCTGAAAAATGTCAGTCCAGTTTTTGCATTCTTCTGGAGATTGATGGTAGTGAAACTTGTGTTCTTTCACTTTTGCTTGATTGACAGGTCCTGGCCTAGCCTTCATCGCCTACCCAAAAGCTGTAACAATGATGCCCTTGCCTCAGCTCTGGTCTTGCTTATTCTTCCTTATGCTGATCTTCTTGGGGCTGGACAGTCAAGTATGGAAAAAAAAACACATTTCTTTTCTCAGTTTCATCTAAGCTCAGGTGCTGTACTATAGCTTGCAGATCTATAAAGAGGAACTTCATGCAAGGCTGGCCCATCCATGAGGCCAACTGAACCAGGCAACAGATTAATGGAGGATTACCCATCTCTGTCCATCTATTTGCCTCCACTGCTCCTCCATCTCCTTCCACTCCCTGGTTTGGAAAAGGAAGAGGAGGACAGAGCAGAAAGATGGCAGACAGTGCTGAGCTAGAACATGGAAGAGTGAAATGTGAAACAGTAAGCAGTGGAAGGAGCCCTCGGCCTGCAGCTCAAGTGAGAGGTTGAACCAGGGCCTAGGAAAGGGGGGTAAAAGAAGTAATTTGTATCTGGGCCGAGGGACAAAAAGGGGGCCATGAGCCAAAGGAGGGGGCCCAGAAATTTCCTGAGATCCTACATTTTCCTATCTACTCAGACTTGTTGCCCACACGGGATGCTGGGGACACTACGGATTCCACATGGGTTGGTAGACATGGGCTCCAAAGAGTTTTCCAGCTGTCTCCACCCTCCCCCATCCTGTTTCACCCCTCCCTGCCCCCATTCTGCTTGCCCGTCACCACCCTCCCCCTGTTCTGTTTCACCCCTCCCCCTTTGTAAAGGGACCCAAAAGAAACTTTGTACCCCCTGATAAAATTCCTCTCAGAGGCCCTGAGTTGAACAGTTGCCCTCATGCTGATAGCAGTTGCGTTGGGCCTGCACAGGCTCCAGCAAGTCTCTGGAGGGCCAGAGGTTCATTGGAGACTAGGGGCTCCCCGCGGGCCGGATTAGGAGTCCCTGAGGGCCACAAATGACTCCTGGGCAGGGATTTGGGCACCCCTGCTCTAGGGTTTCCCAGCCTTACCTCTAGATTCTGGAAAATGAATCCAGACCTTCTGCATATGAAGCATGTGTTCCTACCAATGGGCCTTCCTTGACTCCCCAAACACTTCAGTCTGTAGCAGGACAGTCACATACAATTGGTTGCACAAAGAATGCAATCCAGATTCCTCTCTGGTCTGCCACTTGAAAACTGTTGCTTGTATAGGCCAGATCCTTCATATGCTGACAGATGCGCAGACAGAACTTCTACCAGAAGATACACCTGGGAGCAACCTAGGGAGGTTCTTCATTCTGTGCCCCACTCCCCATGTGCTGGAAATGTATGTATGGAGAGGCCATCACTGAAAGAAAAGGACATTGGGGAGAGGAAGGGTCAGGAAAGGAAAACAAGGGCATTTGGGTTGCCTCCTAATAGTAGTTATCTCTTCCATAGTTTGTCTGCGTGGAGAGCTTGGTGACAGCCACTGTTGACCTGTTCCCAGAAATGTTCCGCAAGAAAGGGCGTAGGGAACTGCTGATCCTGGCCATTGCAGTGATATGTTACCTGTTTGGCTTGCTACTGGTCACTGAGGTAAGCCATTGAAGGCAATAGGAGGTGAGTAGAAATGTTTGTGAAAGATGCCCATCATCCAGCACACCCTGGCAGAGTACAGCAAAGTTATTATGGACCTCTCTCCAGCACTTTAGATTGTGGTTAGAAGCAGTCATGCAAATTACATTTGCATGTGCTCCATCTGTCCCATTTTTCCAGCACCTATCCCAAGTAAATGACTGTCCCTTGGTACTTTGTCCCCATTATGGAGAGGTTTGGGGGATGCCCTTCAAAAGAAGAGTTAGTGTTTACTCACCAGGAATCAGGGTTTTCCTGGAGCAATCCTGGAGTGTGAGCTTCTCTCCCTTTGAAAAGTTACACCTCCAAAGGGTAGTGTTTGGTGCTACTTGATGCAAATGGGCATTTCACTGAGGTTCATTTTGAACAGAACTGGGATACTGCTCTGATGAGCTTTCAAGCAGCGAGCCAGAGCCCAACAGCAGAAACAGGTAGCAGGTAGCTGGAGGGGAGCAGGCTGCAAGGAGAGTCTCAGGTGAGATATAGGGTGCCACTAGACCTTGGACAGCTCCAGAGGCAGCAGCATTCTAATAGCTTTCTCTTATAACAGACTCAGAGGACCGCAGAAGCGTTATAGCTGAAGTGTGGTGCGGATGTCTGCTCCATCCCTCAATGGAACACAAGGCCCTTCAAAGCCAGACCATCATAGCAGAGACAGGGCTGGCTTTAGACTTGGGGCTGGAAGGACATGGGCAAGAACATGGGCTCAATTCCTTCTCAGCCGCAAGGCTCACAGTTTGGTTTGGGGCAAGCCACTCTCTCTTAACCTAACCTGTCTCACATAGACCTGTGGACTGGGTAAAACTTCATGTATTATTCATGTATTATGTAAAACTCAGGATTATTGAGTGCCTCCAGGCTAAGTTCAGAGTAAACTGAGCTATTACCCTACAACTCAGGAAGCAGCTTATTTCTGAGCCATCCCACCCTGCCACCAATGTTTTTCCAAACTCCTTCCACTGACTTATCCTGCTGCTGCCCTGGCAGCAACAAGTGGAAGGGATGGAGGGAGGGCTTTCCTTTGTAGTGTGGCCAGTGCAGGTGATCCCTGAGAAATATAGTTTCCCTGTGAGCTGCTTGCACCGAATGCTCACCATTCTTCTAAGCTCCTTGGAGGTAGGGCTAGCTAGATAAGGAGAAGTGACTGATGAATGTGAACCATTTACAAAGTGGTTGTTGATCTTAGCTGGTTGCAGGGGTGTACCATGGAAAACTCCAGCTATGGGACCAGAACATGCAACTTGTGTCCCTTAACAAAGATAGTGGTTGTGGAATCATAATGATATGTGTATGTGTGCAGGGAGGTGGGAGGGTAATGAACCTCTCCACTGAGCGGGTAATACCTAAAAGCAGTGATGATAACAGTTACAGTACATAACTAGGCATGCGCAACACTCAGAAATGAGTTATAGCAAGACACCTTCTTCTGTGCCTGTTAACAGCCCAATCCTGAGCTGCCCAGAGCGCAGGGCTGCCACAGTGGCAAAAATGGCTGCCGCGGCATCCAGCACTCCCTGGGTAGCCACCGTCTCCTCAGGAGAAGGGGACATTTGTCCCTTTTCCCCGAGGAAAGGAAGTAGCCCCACAATGGGGCTACTTGATTCTACGGCAGCTGTGGAGCTGTTGCAGAATTGGAGAGCTCCATGCTGGGCCACGGGACCTGACACGGAGCTCAGGATCCAGTGGAGTTCAGCTCCACCAGTCCTGCCCTCCACCTGCTCCACTCCCTCTCCCAACACACCTCCTCCTTACCCTGCACCCACCTCCCCCGCCCTAGAACACCTCCTCCCCACCTCCCTCACACCCCCACCTCCCTCTCTTCCTCCCAGCAGTTCTGGCGACTGCAAAGTGATGGAGCAATGGGCATCCCCTGGTGCTATCCCAGCAGTACCTGGTGCTGGGCTAGCTTATGCTCAGCCAGTGCTGAGGGCCCACAAGCGTGCCTTTTGGCACTTTTGCGACCATGCGCACCGCTGCTGAGCCGGTGTGTAGTGTTTAGTTTTGGGCCCTAAATCTCTGTAGCCCTTCTGCCTCTTGCCATGTTTGGCTCTGGTTTTCTGCAAATTGTCTTTTTCTTACTGGCCCCCTTTGATGCTCTTGTAGGGTGGAATGTACATCTTCCAACTGTTTGATTATTATGCAGCCAGCGGCACGTGCCTTCTCTTCCTTGCGATTTTTGAAGTCATCTGTGTTGGCTGGATTTATGGTAAGTAGAATGTAAAGTCTGAACTACCACAAGGGAGATGTTAAAATATCCTTCTAAGGAGTAGAGTGTGTGCCTCATGCACCTGGATGTTCATCTCAGGGGCTTGCCTACAGTGTAGAGACTTTCCTTTAAGAATCAGGACCATTCCACCCCTAAGAACATAAGACTATCCTGGATGCATCAGACAAAAGTTCATCTAGTTCAGTAACTTGTTTTCTTACCATAACCAACCAGATGCATGAAGGCAGTAAAGCCTTCCTGCTTGTTTCCCTTCAAGCAGCATGTTTTCAGTGTTATACTAGGGACCTGGAGGGTCTATTCAGCTCTCAAAACCAATAGTCTTTTTATAGCCTGGAAGTACCCTTTTAAAGCCATCTCTGGTAGTAGCCATCACATGAATTAATTACACATTATGTGAAGGAATATAATAATAATAATAATAATAATAATAATAATAATAATAATAATAATAATAATAATAATAATTTATATACCGCCTTTCTTGGTCATCAGATTTCTTCTCAGACTTTAATCCAAGGTGGTTTACATAAGCAGGCTGTTCTAAACTCCTGTAGGGATTTTTACAATTGAATACAGGTCCAGCCTATTTATACACGGATTTTTTATACATGACTTTGACTCAACATGAATGGCCCCTGCAAATGAGAAAGAATGTGCTGATCCCTGGAGAAGGGGAAAAAATGCATCCCTTTAAAATCAGTTTTAAAAACTGAACAGTCCTTTAACAACAGCCTCCTTAATGAGAGAGAGACAGGGCAGCAGGCCAACAATCTGTCAGTCCTTCTCTCTCCTAGGGACCCCTCCCTTCCCCCAGCACGTGAAAGAAAGGTGATCATTTTGCATTGGTGAAGGGAGGGGCTGAGTGAAGTGCTGATGGATTGTCTTCTTAATGACTCTTATCTTAGAGTCAAAAGGTCAGCAAGGCTGTTTTTCAATCACTGGAGCAAAGAAATTTTGTTTTTTAAATTGATTTGCTATAGTGCGTTTTTTAAAATCCAAGTGAGTGCTTGGAACAGAACCCACACAAATAATTAGTCTCAACCTGTAGTTCTAGTCTTTCATAGAACATTCCAGCTGGATTCCTTCCCAGTCTGGCCTCTTGACGTCAACTCCTCTCTGCCACCAAGGGTCAGCTCATCAGTATATCAGCATGTCCTCAGTTTTCAGATACTTCCAGTTGTTTCAAACTGACAGCCTCAGATCTTCAGGCATACAATGTGGCAGCTCTATCAACTGAGCCAGACCTCCTGCCTCCCTTCTTTTTGCCTCCCCAGATCTGCCTTCAATCTGTTTTAGTGATAGTTTTCTGCTGTCTTGTTATTGGCAGTAATTTCTAATGTTGGGAAGGATGTATTCTTTATTTTAGAGATTCAATACCTCACTTTTCCAACTGTGGAAGAGGAAGCTGAAGGCAGTTTGTGCATTACTGTATGATTACCATGGATGGTAACCAGCTGTGACATTTCTATCAGCTGGCTTAAATGTGATCTCATCTTTTTTTACTACACTTTGGAAAGGCTTGGTGATGGAATTGAGAGCAACCAAAGCTTCCATAGGCAGCAGCTGTTACCCTGCACATGCCTGATCTCGTCTGATCTCAGAAGCTAAGCAGGGTCAGGCCTGGTTAGTACTTGGATGGGAGACCACCTGGGAATACCTGGTGCTGTAGGCTTATACCATAGTCTTTCGAGACTGAAGGTTGCCAACCAAAGCTTCCATGCAAGGTGGCTCAGATCACCTTGAATCAGACCTGAGCAATACTTCTGGATTTGGGACGAAACAGATTCTTCTCCAAGCCTAAAGTTGAACTCATGAGACTTTCTTGGCAATTCCATCATCACAACCCGGGTTCTCCAAATGCAATTCTCTGAGAGTTCTTAAAGCCAAAGAGATGGTTAATGAACTTGTTCACATACATTCTGCCTTAAAAGCACCATATGAAAAATACTCTCCCATCCCATAACATCCCAGAGGCATCTGCTGCTATTACTTATGCAAAAGAAGGACTTTAGCAAAGCCAGTAATGTGCTCATAGCTATTTTGTAATGAGTTGGCACAGCTGGAAATGATAAAGAAAGATCCCCTGGCCTGCTGTATGCAAGCCGTAAACAATTGTATAAGAAGAGAGTGTGGTCTTCACTTTTCACCCATGCCCCAAGCATCTTTCCCCCACTCCTCACTATGTTATGAAATATCAGGTTACAGTGGACAAAAACTGTAACTCGTGCCCCCAGAATGCTGCTTCCTTCAGCCCCAGGATCTGTGGATTGGCAGCCCAGATCCTCTTTGCTTACACTGCAAAGTATTATAGCAAACATTGCGAATAAAGACACATGTTCCAAGCTGGCCTGTTGCCATTCGTGACGACGCCACCCACGGCCTGGCAGCGTTCCTCCTGCCTGTCAGGCAGACTTTGTTGCAAAGATTTGAGGATTTCCTGAATACGGCTTTATTTCAATGAAAGGATCATGCAGGTTGCAGCCAACTTGCTGCTGCTTTTGCATTTGCCAAAAGGAAGAGCCTAAAGGGACTGGGACAAAAAAAAGAAAAAAGATCCTGCTTTAAAAAGGACAAATCCAGCATGAATTTATGGGCGGTATGTTTCGTTTTGGTGTTTGTTTTTAGATTAGAGGCCAGATGTCATCATAACACAGTCCAGGGAATATATATATATGTGTGTGTTTAACAATGGCAGTGTATACAACTCCGAGATTAGCTGTTCCAAAAGAAATCTCATTGACACTCCTCCTACTGGAGAAGAAATTGGGTTAAAGCTATTAGAATCTTAGATAACCCGGGCTGGCATAGGGTGAAAGGATGCTCAAGGCAAGACTGTAGGTGGCCTTGGAATGAATTCATGTCCTGTCTCATGTATGTTTGAATCAATGTATCTATCTTGCACAAACACACCCAAACAGACCAAGGCAGATACAGAGATCTGGTTAAGTACAATAGCTAACAGCACAATCCTACACATGTCTACTTACAAGTAAGTCCCACTGTCTTCAATGAGACCAAGTCTGCACTCTTACCCACATTTTCCTGGGAGTGAGCCTCATTGACTATAATGGAACTTACATCTGAGTAGACATGCCTAAGATTGGGCTCTGCAAGCCCGATCTAGTCATAGGCTGCCTGCAGGGTGCAGCGATTGAGCATAGGTCCTGCAGGTAGCCAGAAACCATGGAAGGGCAGAGAGGAAAGTAAACATTTCTTTAATTTACTCCTGCATGACCCATTTAGCTGGTGCAAGTAGAAGCAAGGGAGCATGTCAGGGCCAAAACACAGCGAAGGATATCGGCAGAGCCATTGCTGTTGATACGCACCCTCCACATCCCCCTCCCATTTGGTCTTGCGGTGAGTCTCTGGTGCCACCACAGTTGATGGCAGTGCTTCTAAAATGTCTGCCAGCAATGTGCTCTACATGCCTCCAGAAGCCATTTTACCACAGCAGAACTGTGCTCCACTGGCCCAGTTAAAGCTGGCCCAGTTAGAATTGAGCTGTTACTCCCAGATAAATGTGTTTAAGATTGCAACCTAAGAGGGTGAACTATGGACCATTAATTAGAAAGCCTTCAGTTCATATCTTAACCCAGCCATAAAGTCATGTGATTGTCTTCGGTAAGCCTCAGCTTCCTGTCTAGAGCCCAGCTGGATCAGACCAAAGGGCTATCAATCCCCTCTCCCACAGTGGCCAACCAGATGCCTCCCAAGAATCCCAGAAGTAGGGCTTGAGGACAAGAGCCTTCCCCTATTGCTGCCTCTTCCAGCAACTAGTATTTAGAGGCATACTGAAATATGGGGAAATGATCATGCTGGTCTCTGTTTAAGAGCACTTACAAAGATGACTGAGAAAGCACTCATTGGAAATTTGTTATAAAATGCTAAGTATCACTATTATAGTATTTTGGCACCCATACCACAGGTTGACCATGCACACTGTAAGCCAGGGGTGCCCAAACCCCAACCCAGGGTCCATTTGCGGCCCTCGGGGACCCCCAATCTGCCCCAGTCTCCAATGAGCTTCTGGCCCTCCAGAGAGTTGCTGGAGCCCATGCTGGCCCAAAGAGACTGCTCTCAGTGTGAGGGTGACTGTTGGACCTCTGGCATGAGCGGCGGGCTGAGGGCTCCTTCCACTGCTTGCTGTTTCACATCTGTGAAGCAGAAGCAGCAAAGGAAAGGCCAGCCTTGCTTTGAGCAAGGCCTTTTATAGGCCATGAGCTATTGTGAGACCTTCATTCATTCATATAGGTTCCATCTCTAATATATTCATTTATGTAGATTTATTCAAATTTTAAATGTAAACTAATTCTTTTTTTCCCTGGCTCCGGACATAGTGTCATGGAGATGATGTGGCCCTCTTGCCTAAAAGTTTGGACACCCCTGCTGTAAGCCAAAGGTAGACATAAAAGCTGATCATGGTATACTAGTAGACTAGGTTAAACAGACCACAAAGACCACTACCTGCTGGCTGCTGAAATTCTTGCAAAGCATGCCAGACTTGGTCTGATCTTGCTAAGATGCTTCTTATGTTCTTAACAAAAGTGTCAAGACAGGAACATTTAACAAAGACTAATTATGCCTTCATTGTTAAGAGATCCTTAGTATGCTCTCTTGCTGTGTACATTTAAAGCACCATGGGGATTGCAGTAAGGAAAAAAACAGACTATGTAAGCAGATATGCTCAGCCAATCCCTGCAGTAGGCAACACAAATGGAGACCAGATAGCCTGCAGATTGTACATGGCCAGAGTTGCTATAAAGGGGTATTTCAGAAGTTCTGCAAAATGCCTACAAGTTCTTGCTTGTATTGAAAAGAGTCACAAGTCAGATCTGATAGATGAGTTCAGGTTATAGTCTCTGGAGAACCGATTTCAAAACGCATGTATTTGCAGACAGGGTTCATGAAGAAAACGAACCATGTGTAACATGATTCATGTTGTGGATTTAGGATTAGGATTGTCACTCTTGAAACAGTGCAACTGGGCTGTTGTCAGACTGGGCATTTTATTTTCATGGACTGTTGCTTTATGCCGCTGTTTCAGCTTCTGTGCCTTGGGTGGTCCAGGTTAAGAGCAAACACCTTCATCTATTTAAACAAAACTCTCCCTAAGGAGTCATTCAAAGCCCTTTTCCCCAGCAATGTTCATAATCTTTTCAAATAGATGACGGGGTGGAAAGAGTAGTGCATCCTTCCTCCAGCTTCTCTGGAGCTGGGAAGCAGTGTTGACTAGCTGAACTGATGACTCCTTAAGCTTGATTAATTTTTTCATCATCTTTTGAAATATAGAGCATGCCAACCTCCTGTTCAAGGACTCAGTAAATCCAGTCATGTCAGGTTTTATCATTTTCTCCTACTACTTTGCTATCCTTGCCTTCAGTGGGTTTGCTGAAATACAAGCATTTCTGCACAAAGTGGATTAAGAAAGTGCTAACAGTGCAGCTAATTGGAATGGAACATAATACGAATTGGTGTATATTACACATAAAATTTGGTCTAAAATATAACTTTTCTTTTCCTAGGGTTTCTCATCCATTACTAACAAGGGGCCTGCTAGTATTACAGGCTGCATTTTTATTCTTCCACCTTGTCTTCTAGCCTTGCTACGTAGTTGCAATTGGCTAATCTGCCCTGATGTCACAGCATTAAGATGGGAGGGAATCATAGCTTGGCTGCCATTGGCTTAGCTGCACTGATGTCAGGCATAGGCCAGGTAGACAAGTACTTGAAACCTAGAATCTGAATTCCAACTCCATGAATAACACTTACTAAATTGACAGTGCAAACCTATGCATATTTACTCTAAAGTAAGTCCCACTGTATTCAGCTGGGCTTACTTCCAGGAAAGTGTGCATTGGCTTGCAGCCTGAACGCTTTAACTTCTGTCCAGATGTCATGGGTTTTTGAACAACACCCGTAGGTTTGGGTCTATCGTATAGTTTAAGGCTTCCTGTTAATGTTCTTACTATGTCCTTTTAGTGTTCAGGCTGCCTGCCTGCATGTCACATTCCTGTTCTAATATCTGTAAAAGCAAGAAACCTGCCTGTTTGCGAATGACAAAAAGGAAGGTGATGGGTGTGGGGGCACGGAGAACGGCAGATACCAAATTCACAGATACAGGGGGATGCCTGTGTATAAGTTATAACCAGTGGCTTTGCTAGGCGAGTGCGGGCCGCATCAGGTGATGTGCACAGAGGAGGGGGTGACACGTACACGTGACCAAAATCACTAAAATTGCGGTTTGTAGGAATAATACCATCATATTATATACCATTCTATGAATAATTTACAGCAGAATGCAATGAAAAAAAAACCATGTTGAAATATCTGTGTTATTCAAAATGTATAACCAAAAAACCAGTGGGGCAGGGCAATGGCACATCACCACATCCACCACCTGGGTCATTGCCCCGCCCACTGCATGGGAGGAGGTCCATCATGGGGGTGACACGCTGGTCTCCCATACCAGGTGATGCTAACCCTAGTGATGCCACTAGTTATAACCCAGGGTTGTGGTTTTCTTGGTTGTTGTTTTTTTTAAACAGTTTCTCTAACTTTTGAGCTGATTTTGAGAAGATAGTATCATGAATTTGTCACTGTTAGCTTTGAGTTCTGAGGGAAGCAGAGCCACAGCTTACAAGTTGGTTCAGGGAGCAGGTGTAGATTGCTGAATCAGCAGAATCAGCAGGCACCTGGGACTGACACACCCTGGGTGTGACCAAGCCAGCACTGATTGGCTAAGCTAACTACATAAGGTTAGTCTGCTGGAGCTTCCAGTGCAGCAGTAGGGGTGTTGGAGATAACTGTGGAACTGCTGCCAGTGACTGAGGAGGCTGGATACTGTATGTATATGTTATTACTGACTTATGGACTGAACCTTTGACTGTGTATTGTTGGAAACTGATTTGGATTTGTTATACTTTGATTGACTGCTCTTCATGCTGACTCTTGGACTGCTAACTGACTACTCTACTTGTGATATCCCTTGCTCTAATACATCTGCTGAAAGTACTCTGCTGTATTTGCTGGTTTTCTTGTGATCTGCTCACATTGGGACAAAGCAGGGATCCTACACCAACCAAACTAACCTTAACAGTCACATGATTTTTTTAAAAAGTATTTTTCTTTATGGTATGTCCAGGAGCAGATCGTTTTTATGACAACATTGAGGACATGATTGGCTACCGGCCGTGGCCGCTGGTTAAATTGTGCTGGCTCTTGTTGACTCCTGGAGTCTGTCTGGTAGGTACACAGTGTCTTTTGTATAATGGTTCAGTTAATCAAGGCAATCTTGAACTGGAATGAAAAAATGGAACATGGGTCTCAGAGCATGATTGGAGGTCACATATTGCAGCCATCTTGCTTGGAGCCATGCAAACCTGGTTCTGGTCAGTGCCCGAATGGTTGACCATCTGGGTACCACATGTCTGCTGCTATGAGCTCTACAGAGGAAGGCAAGCAGGATATAAATGTCATCAACTAGAACTGCTGTTCAGAGCCTTCTGATCTTCGTTAGTAGAATTTGGTATGTTTATAAAGTGCATCTGTATTCCAAACTGGACCATCATTATTATTCTTTTATATACATAGTAATTTGAGCCAGAAAAGAATGCTGCCTGCTCTCAAACCTGGCTGTGGCAGTGGCAGAAGAGAAATAATCTTCTCTTTCTCCCTTCTTCCCTGGTGCTTGATACCCTTTCTCATACAAATTTTTGCCAAATGATATATTTCAGCCTACCCACAGCCCTTGGAAATAGGGTGAATAAGAAAGCTTATGTAATAATCACCATGCATTCAGTATCATAGCAGAATGTTTGTGTATTTATTCGGAAAAGGTATGTGCTGCTTTTCAACAAAAAGCATTCACGAAATGGCTTACACAGCTAGATTAAGAAATGGTTCCCTGACCCCAAAGGGCCCACAGTCTAACAGGTGCAGAATATGGTATTCTACACTTGCTGGGTCAACAGAACCATATTTTCTGTTTGCTGTACCTCAAGCTGCAGCAGCTGCCGTCAGGACAGCATGGCCTCTGGATCTACATTCAGGTATAGCTAACCTGTGATCTTGACTGGCCCCTGAAAAGTTTCAGCTTTGACCATGCCCTTACACATGCTCTAAAAGCACTGTTGGCACTGGTAGCATAAAACCTACCATATTTTTCGTTCCATAAGACGCACCTGACCATAAGACGCACCTATTTTTTAGAGGAGGAAAACGGGAAAAAAAAATTCTGAACCAAATAGTGTAGTAAAATATTTAATAAACTATAACAGAATAACATTTGAACCATCCCCCCCCCTTCTTAGGGTGAATGGGATCATAAACTGGCATGAAGATCCCTCTCTTTATTAGGGTGAATGGGATCATAAACTGGCATGAAGATCCCCCCTTCATTAAGGTCCCCAACGTGCACTCTTTTTTTGCAGTATTTGCTCCATAAGATGCACACACTTCCCCCCCACTTTTTGGGGGGGAAAAAGTGCATCTTATGGAGCGAAAAATACGGTAAATCTGAACTGAGGGCCTGATCCTATCAGGCCAGCCAGCGCTGGCCCAGCACCAGTGCTGAGTGTTTCAAACATGCCATAAGGCACACCTGCATCACTCACCGCTGGGCCGGCACCAGCTCAGCAGAGGCCTGCGCTGAGCCAGTGCTGGGTGGAGGCCATTTGCATGTCACTCGGAGCTCTGGGTGAGCGCCAGGCAGTGGAGCAATGTTGGGGCAGGGGGAAGGTGTTCTGGGGTGGGGGGAGGATGGTGGGGCAGGGGTGGGAGTGGGGTGGGAGGAAGGTGGGGCAGGTGGGGGGTGGAAGTGGTGGCAGACTCTGCCACCATATCCTAACCCTCCTCCCAGCCTGGGAGACCCGACATGGGTCTCCTCAATTCTGAACCTTCTCAATAGCAGGTGCAGATTCGAGGAGAACCATTGAGGCCACCTGGCCACTTCATGGGGTAAGGGAAGATACCTTCCCTTACCCCGAGGAGACCTGGCATTGCTTCCCTACCCCACTGAATGCAGCAGTCGCCGTTTTGGTGCGGCAGTAGCCCTGGGCGCTGAGAAGCTAGGACTGAGCTGCGAATCCAGTGTGTACTGATGGAACTCAGCACTGGCTGATATTTCCCCATGGCTCAAATAGACAGGGTAAGATGCACCCAGTGAAAGAGATCAGTACAGTGCCTTTCCTCCCCTCTATCTCCATGTTTCTAATTTACCACTTATCATAGCTGTCATGCTGTCTGCTTTTATCGTCTTCAGGCAACGTTCCTGTTTTCACTCATTAGATACACACCGCTCAGATATAACAACGTATACGACTATCCACAATGGGGCATCGCAGTGGGCTGGCTGATGGCATTGTCCTCTATGATCTGCATTCCCCTCTATGTTGTATTCATCTTGCTGAGAACCAAAGGGTCATTAAAACAGGTAAAAGAAACTGTGGTCTAAGGTCACAAACTAAGGGCCCAGTCCTATCCAATTTTCCAGTGCTGGGGCAGCCTTGCCAATGGGGTGCGCAATGCATCCTGTGGTGGGGAGGTAGTCACAGAGGTCTCCTCAAGGTATGGGAATATTTGTTCCTTTACCTTGGGGCTGCATTGAGGCTTCACCAGAGCTGGAAAGTTGGATAGGATTGGGCTCTAAGTTGGTGATTGATTAGGGCTGTCCTCTGGCTCTCAGGTACTGAAATGGTTGGTTTCTTAGTACCGAAAATCCTTTGTTTGCTGTGTTACAAAATCATTGTTCTCCAGTGTCATCATGAGCTGTGAAGTGATTTTGTTGAGTATCCATGATGATATCTCATTCTGTAAGAGTAGGAACAATAACTCTTTATAATGAAAGAAAGCCACTTGGGTCTCTATCACATTCTGAGATGAATTGATGAATGAAAGATTTGGCAACTGGTGATTCCAGAGCACCCAACTCTAATTTCTGCTTAATTTTAGGGCCTCCAAGGCCTTAAGAAGCACTAGTATTTTTAAAAGCATAGTTGGTTGCATGTACATCCTATTCCCAATCAACACACAGATTGCCACCATATTGCTCACCTTGGATTGAGCCTGCCAGATACCAAACCCTATAAGGTCATGGAAAGACCATTGTGTCAAGGAAATGGACAAGGACTACTATTTTGCTTTGGGAAAGAAAGACCATTAAACAGCATTGGCTCTATTCAGATATGATGCCAACCCATGGTTAAGGAAGCTTAACTATGGTTTACTATGATGTCTGAACTGAGTTTGCAATTGTTTGGTAAACCAGAATTTTAAAGAATCTGTGTTAAGAAGTGGGTCTGCAAATTGTGGTTTGTACCAGCTATGGTTTGGAGTGATGTCTGAATTGACAAACCATAGTTATTGCCATTGTACAAGTGTTGATGGAAAACTTTCTCCACACAGTTCCACAATGTATTACAGTGTGAAAAACATGTATCAGTTTCAATAATTTAGTACATTCCTCTTCAGTACTGACTTTCCCAACAGCTAACAGCATAATTTAAAATCATATAGTGGGTCATTAAAAAAAAAAAAAAAGCCTTGAGAAAGAGCTGCATAAATGGAGAGTTGAGGTCACTTTTCTCATGAAATGCTCTTCTGCTGGATTGGAAACAGTCTTTGAGTTTAAGAGGACCTTTGGAGTCAAGCCATTGCCTTTTTTGGCATGGGTCTTCGATTCAAGGTCATTGTTATTGGTTCAGTGAAAACTAAGGCTGAGCTGAAAGCCCCCTCCCATTTTATCACCCACTCACAGGTAGCAAGGTTGGGTGTCATTTTGATTATTTGCAGGGACAAAAGGGAACCAAAAAGGGGGGTACTATCTATAATCCTGGCAATAATTTCCAATTTTAAAACCCAGAAATTCCCTCGGAATGATGCTATATGATGACATGGTGTTACTCTGAGAGAACTTCTATGTTTCAGTTTGACTTTAGTAACAAGTGCAGCGTATGGAATGATAGATAATTTGAGAAGGCTACAACGCAAACTTATAGGCATAGTTCTCATGGGGTATGCATGTGTGCTTGTGTGTGTGTATGTTGTTGAAGAAATTCAAATCCCAGAGACACAAAGGCTGGGGAATCTCACACAAGCACCGAAAAGAATGAATGTTGTGAAGGGTGCCCTTCCCAATGTTCTGACCTCTGGGAAGGTGATATTCTGCTCACAGGCCCTTGTTTACTGACTAGAGATTCTAACATGATGAGAAATGACAGGCTCTGTGGTGGCAATGATTTAATGTCCACCTCAGGTGCATAACAAGTTGTGAGGCAAAGCCCCAGATGGAGAAAAGAAAAGGAAGGAGAGCTTTCAGCAAATCACATAGAGGAGGCAGAGGGCACAATCAAACAAAACGTGCAATGAGCAGGAAAGAGAAATGCTGCATTATGGCATAGTTTTTGCAGTTATGTTGTGGGGGTGCACCCACAGGTATGTAGTGTACAGTGCTACATTTTCATGCATGTAACAAGGAGGGCACCTATCCGAGGAGAAAGTATGAGGTGGATGTGAGTCTGAGGAATGCAGTTCGCTTGACAGGGACTGAATTTCTTGTGCAATTTTTTTGACAAATGGCTGACTTCTGTGGCAGATCTTAGCAGAGGAAAGATGATTTCGAAAGACAACCTGGCTCACCTTGATGGTTCTCAGGACACCTTAGTAGATTACAGTTCAGCAATGTTCGGTTGACCAGATCAAAGAAGCAACCTCGTTGAGATAACGTGCCTTATACTGAAAAACTGGAACTAAAAAGAATATCCAAAGCAAACTCTAAATTCTTGTTTTGAACATCATGGCGTTTGTTAATTATTTGTTAATTCATTAATGGCCCACTCCTACCTGGGCTGGCCATTGTCAGAGTGCCTCTTTTGCTGGCACTGACTGCCACAAAGCTGCCAGTGCCAGCCATAAAAGATGCTTTGACAGCATGTGCAGTGGTGCCCTTCTGGAGCACCAGTGAGAAGGCTGAATCCTTCCTGTATGCTCTGGAGCAGTGTGAAGGTGCCACTGACAGAGGTAAGGTGGAGGGGTGGGGTGGAGGTGGGGGAGGGAGGTACAGGGAGCATTTAACAGGTAGGGGTGGGAATGGGTGGATTGGGTCCAGGAAGGGGGTGGGTTCTGCAGCAACTGTAGCCACCAAATCCTGACCCCCTTCCCAGACCTGATTCTTCAGCGCAGGTCCTGCACCAGCCAGTTAGCTAGCATAGGTCCAAGTGGAACTCTCACATTGCAAAGTCTTACCCCCCCCAGGTAAGGGAATGATTGTCCCCGTACTCAGAGACCACCTCTGTACCTCCCCCCCCTTGTAGGATACAGTGGTGTGGTGGGCGGGGGAAGAATAGAATTGGGCATCCAATAATCCACTCCCTTTGTGATTTGTTCACTGCATTGAACAAATCTTCACCATGTCTGTGAAGCTCACTACGTTATTATTTTGTGAAATCTGGTATTGAAGCTTCCACAGAGGAGGGAGAGGCTGGTTAGCTGAGGTACTCACATGCATCAGTCTCAAAACCCTGTTCCTTCTCCCCTGGACTTGTGCCAGCAAAATCGCTGGCACAGATCCGGGGAGCCCACTGAAGGAGTGGAGGGTTACCCCAAGGTAAGGGAACGAAAGGTTCCATAGACTCCCAGACTACTCTTCCTCCTGCTGGATGCAGTGCACACGGGCAGCCCAATCCTGAGAAGCCCAATCCTGCTGCTGCCAGATCCTGCACCTCCTGGGCTACCGAGGGAGGCGCCTCGGGAGAAGGGGACTTTCATCCCCTTCTCCCAGGTAAGGTAAGCAGGCCTGCAATGGGGCTACTCACTTTACGTAAGGTAAAGGCACTCGTGTAGGGCACGGAGCCCTACACAAGCGCCTTGGATCCTGCAGAGCGGAGCTCTGCGGACCCACCTCCCTTCCACCAGCACACCTCCAGCCCACCCCCGGCACGCCTCCCCCTGCCCTCTCTCCACCCCCCGCTGGCCTCCCCCCTCCCTGGAACGCCTCCTCCCCGCAACTGTCCCCGCCCCGTCTGCCATGCCACAGCTCGGCAGTCTGGGAGACTGCCCAGCCATGGAAGCTGGGCGACTGCCCTGCACTAGCCCAGCACTGGCCGGCGCTGAGCTAGCACAGGCGGGAGCCCAGCGGTGAGGCTCGCAAACAGTGCTCAGCAGCACGGACCCTGAGCATGGGCTCTCTGTTGGCACAGGGGGTTAGTTAGGACTGGGCTATTACAATCAATAATAATAAAGGTTAAAGTAATGTAAACTATAAAATACAGTTAACAATAAACTATTATAAGCTATGGTTCTTCTTGTCCTAGCTGAAGGCCATAGCAAAGAACACAGAATATAGTTAACAGAGGCAGGTGGGACAAGCTTCCCCAAATGAAACAAAAATACAAGCAGATCAAATGTCTAAAATAAAGCAGTTACTCAAATAAATGTCATGATTAAATGTTTGGCACAGAGCAATCTTGTATAATATTTAATCAGAAACATACAAAAATTAATACAGCACAATTTGACAATAAAGATCTCTGATTTGAAAAAAGAAAAAAAAAAGACATTTCTTTTTACCAACTCCTCTTTGTGTAAATCAAGGCCTTTAGACCCCTTGCTTCCCCCTTCAACCCTAATGTAATTGCTGGTGCTACTCAGTACTCATGATAATCTTCTACCTTCCCAGTTTCTTGGAAAAATATAACACACCCATTAGCCTATATGTGAAGTTTTGATTTTTTGCCCCAATGTGCATGACTTTACACTTACTGACATTGAAGCGCATCTGCCATTTTGCTGCCCATTCTGCCAGTCTGGAGAGATCCATCTGGAGCTCCTCACAATCACTTCTGGTCTTCCAGACTTGGAAAAGTTTGGTGTCATCTTCAAACTTAGCCACCTCACTGCTCAATCCTGTCTCCAGGTCACTTATGAACAGGTTGAAAAGCACCGGTCCCAGGACAGATCCTTGGGGCACACCGCTTTTCATTTCTCTCCATGGTGAAAATTGCCCATTGACACCCACTCCCTGTTTCCTGGTCTTCAACCAGTTCTCAATCCATGAGAGGACCTGTCCTCTAATTCCCTGACTGTGGAGTTTTTTCAGTAGCCTTTGGTGAGGGACCGTGTCGAACACCTTCTGAAAGTCCAGATATATAATGTCCACGGGTCTTCTCCCGCATCCACATGCCTGTTAACCTTTTCAAAGAATTCTAAAAGGTTCGTGTTGAAGATCATTTAACAATAGATGGTAAGGACAAGGCAGTTGTGAAGAACACTCAATCCTATCCAATTTTCCAGTGCCAGTGCAGCTGTGCCAATGGGGCATGCACTGCAACTGGGGTGGGTAGGCAGTCACAGAGGGGCTGCATTGTGGCTGCACCAGTTCTGGAAAGTTGGATAGGATTGGGCCCTAAGGCTCCCCAACAGAAGTGTCTCTTGTGTTCCTCATGGCACTGTTCAATCAGACAAGGGCAGCTTCCCAATGTCTCTTACTACTTTGTGTCACACGATAAAAGCTGAAGTTTCAGAATTAACCAACTCAGAAGAGCATAAAAAGGACCCTGCTGGATCAGACCAAGGGGCCATCTGGTCTCCCTGGTAATTTGCCAATTTTACTACACTAATGAAAGCAGTCACCCCATACCTCAGGACTCTTGCCTCCAAAAGCTCATGTCATGCTAGCTTTTAAGGTGCCATAGGCTCTGTTGTTCTTCCTAATTGTGCTTTTACAAATACATCAATTATCCAGTCACGTATGAGCATTGCTGCACATTTCTTGCACGCCATCATGTGTCAATAAAAAGTGAACCCAAAGGCAAAATCAATCATGGCTGTGTTGCGGCTCAGGTCAGCACATTCATCTCTTTCCCTCCTTCTCTGTTAAATGTGTATTTCAGTTAAGCATGCATTCAGGAAGTGGAATGGCTTAGCTTTGGGAATGCCTTTGCCCGCAGGAAAGGATGCAGATTATTACTGTGCGTCAGTTCATTTTCCAGTTTAATTAACTGAGGGTATCCACTTCTTTCCCTGTTTTTCTTCAGCGATTGTGCCAGCTCACTACTGCAGCAGAGGACCTGCCCCAGCCAAAGAAGCACCTGATTGGGTCATCTGGACGGTGTGAGTCCTCCAAACAAGAAAACCAGCAGCCAACCAAGGAAGTGCTCATCGCTACAGAGAAGGAAACTAACTTCTAGACCTCATAAGGAATGACTGCTTCTCTCTACACCAGGGATGAGGTGCTCCATAAGTTTTTCCTGCCTACTTGAGAGAGATTCACCTAAGAGCTGGGGATAGCAGAACTGGGATATATGCTTTATCCCTCTGTATTTACCTATCAGCTGCTTATATTGGCTGGAGCAAGGCCAATGTGGCTAGAGCAAGGCCACATTAGAAGAACAGCTGTTACCATGCTGTAAAATTATAGGGGGAGGACCACTTCTCAGCAGCATCCTTGGACGTGCCAGGGATGAACCTGGAATATCCTACAAGCAAGTCACATGCTCCACTCCTGTCCCAGGCCCCCTTTGTTTATTAGAGACACATTGGCAGCAAGGTGAGTTTGCCGGAGAAGATTATGTCAGAGTCAGCCATCTCATATCTCCGTTAATGTCCTTGAAACTTATTTTTCTTCCAGCCAGTTCTTGGCCAAACATTTCAAATTATTTGAAAACCTGAATCTTGGGAACAGTATAAAGGATGCTGAATGGGAGCCACATTGGCATCATATATGTTTTCTACAGGATGTACAGTTCTTTGGTGGGCTCTTACTTGTACTCTTAATTTACACAGAATGACTGCAGGTGAGATTCTCAAAAGAGGTGCAACAACCGCCGTTTTGAATCTGAAATCTCAGCTGAGCGCTCAGCTTCCTTCGTTACACGAGAGCCTGGAGAAAAAGTGATAAATTGGAAGCAAGATGAGTTTGTCAGAAAAATAACATGTCAGAGGCTTTTAAGATCTTTTTTTTTCTTTGAGAAGAGACTGGCTCAGAAAGGAAATGCAGCAGGCTGACAGTATTTCAGCTTGAATATACCATGTTTTGTACGGCTACATGTGACATTCTTGAGTTGTTGGGAAGCAAGAGAAATGCGAATTGAATGGAACTGCCACCAAATTAAAGACCAGAACTACATTCCTCTGTGTTAGGGCCATATAGAAAATACCAAAGTGGAGGGTTCTTCAGATGCTAGCCTTGGATGTGGTTTGTGACAAAAAAGTAACAAGTGGAAACAAATTCAGAAACAAATCAAATCATGTCCAGGATAGGGGCCTGGTTTTCTTTCCTTTGTATATATTTTCACTGCAAGGTCAATTCAGTATCCTGACCACCATCAGGGAACCAAAGGGAAGAGCCCTGCTGAAACTGAACAAAGGGCCAGGTAGATGGGCAGCCACCTGGAGCATCCTGGAGGCACAAGCGGGACAGGGAGACAAGAGCCACATGGTACAGTTTATATTGCTGCTTCAGCATTCATATTGCTTGATTCTATGAGTGTTTCCTTAGAAGTAAGTCCCACAGTGGGTCAGTCTAGGGCAGAGGTGTCAAACACATTTCATACAGAGGGCCAAAGTTAGCATTCAGGGCTCCTGCTGAGGGCCGGAAGTGATGTTATTAAGCAGAAAGTGACATCATTAAGCAGCCAATGGCCAGAAATCAGACCATGTTCTCATATAGAAACTCATTAACTGCAAATGACAGAAGAGAAAGTATACAAATCTTGATCATATTTCAAGTTTTGGGAAAGCCCAATTTTCATGTGGGCTGCCATTTCAGCTGTAACACCTTGGCAACTGAGAACCTGAGGGCCAGATAAAAAGCTTCCGGGGGCCACATCTGGCCCCCGGGCCTTATGTTTGACACCCCTGGTCTAGGGAGCCTATTATTATATTTGCCCTGTTACCCTTTGTTGAGTAACAGCACAATCCTTTACAGGGACCAAAGTCCTACTGTATTAAATGGGGCTTACTCCAAGGAAAGCATGCATAGGATTGCAGCCTAAGACTTGAGAATGGGACTTACTCTCAAGAAAGTTTGCAAGCGTGCCAGGGCAAAAATGAAGATGGGGCTCCCCCAGCTGACACAGTGTGCGACTTGGAGATGTCAGGCCACATCTCAAAAAAGACATAGTGGAAATGGAAAAGGTGCAAAAGAGAGCGACTAAGATTACTGGACTGGGGCACCTTCCTTACGAGGAAAGGCTATGGCATTACATAAGATCAGCCCCAATGGATCAGGCCATAGGCCCATCTAGTCCAGCTTCCTGTATCTCACAGCAGCCCACCAAATGCCCCAGGGAGTACACCAGATAACAAGAGACCTCATCCTGGTGCCTTCCCTTGCATCTGGCATTCTGACATAGCCCATTTCTAAAATCAGGAGGTTGCACATACACATCATGGCTTGTAACCCTTAATGGATTTTTCCTCCAGAAACTTGTCCAATCCCCTTTTAAAGGCATCCAGGCCAGATGCCATCACCACATCCTGTGGCAAGGAGTTTGGGCCTCTTTAGTCTAGAAAAGAGATGCTTGAGGGGGGACATGATTGAGACATACAAAATTATGCATGGGAAAGATAAAGTGGATAGAGAGATGCTCTTTACACTCTCACATAACACCAGAACCAGGGGACATCCACTAAAATTGAGGGTTGGGAGGGTTAGGACAGACAAAAGAAAATATTTCTTTACTCAGTGTGTGATTGGTCTGTGGAACTCCTCGCCACAGGATGTGGTGATGGCATCTGGCCTGGACACCTTTAAAAGGGGATTGGACAAGTTTCTGGAGGAAAAATCCATTACAGGTTACAAGCCATGATGCGTGTGTGCAACCTCCTGATTTTAGAAATGGGCTATGTCAGATGCAAGGGAGGGCACCAGGAGGTAGTTCTCCTGTTATCTGGTGTGCTCCCTGGGGCATTTGGTGGGCCGCTGTGAGATACAGGAAGCTGGACTAGATGGGCCTATGGCCTGATCCAGTGGGGCTGTTCTTATGTTCTTATGCCCTTTAAGGCTGCAATTCCTTGTCCACATTTACTTAGGAGTAAATCTTTCTGAACTCAGTGGGGCTTGCTTCTGGTCAACCACCCAACTGTCGGTACAGAAAGAACATATTCTCAAAATCCTGAGTTTTCCCTTCTCACATTCACCTACAAGAAGGAGAAAAAGTTCCTAATTGCAAGGAGACAATCTGCTCTGCATACCTTTAAAACAAAGGGATTAAATTCTTGCTTATTGCATTTTCCCCATGTAGTTTGGCCAGCTTTTTAAAAATTGGCCTGTCTCCTGTGCCTTCCACAGCAGCTGAGCCTGCAGCACTTATGCAGCTGGTGTTTCCCATTATTTTGGGCTAGTTCATGCTAGCCAGTGGCCCTCATCCAATGAGCGATGAGCTCACTGCCACATGGCATTCATGCTATGGAGCCATTTGTGCAAACTCTTTCCTGAGCCAATGCAAGTGTGCGAACCATTGCAGCCATTTACACAGCCTCTAAGTGAAGGGCAGGCAGCCTTCCATATAAATACTTCCTAACTGTTATCTTAGCAATGGTCCTGCACATGCCTGATAGACCATCAGTCTCTCTAGATCAGTATTGTCAACACTAACTGGTGGCAGTTGCTACCTATGTTTCTGACATGAGTTTTTCTCAGCCCCACCTGAAGATATCAACGACTGCACCTGGGACCTTCTGCATGCATGACATTGGATCTGCTGCAGAGCAATGGTCCCTCCCAATGGACAGCTGGAGTCAGCCAGGCTTTTATTTCCAAACTGGAAAACATTCCCTAGTCAGGCTGCACAGGAGCACTAAAAACAGTTGGCCTCACTTAGCCCCATCCCTTCAAGGTCCATTGAGCTTATTTTCCATAGATGTGTGTACACACACACACACACACACACACACACACACACACACACATTTCATAAAGTTTTTGTACTTAAAACATACTGAATAAACCTATTACTTTACATATGGAGCGATGCTGGGTTTGGTTTTTCCTAAAGGGAAGAGGGGGGTCAGAAGATGTATCCTCTGGCTGGGAGAGACTTCTGATCAATTAGTAGCGGATGGGATTTAATGGAAGGAGTGGAGCTTTTGACTCTTGAACTTAGACACAGCTGGGTTTCACTTTAATAGCTAGCAAAAACCTTTGACTAATAAATTACAGAAGGTCAGGTGAATCCACAGCAGATTTATTGCCAGAAAGGGTCATTTTGCCTTGATTTGTTGAGTTCAGTTAAAATTATTGTTGGAAGAGACCTTTAATCTGCTTTCAAACCTCATACAGATGCTGGGTTAACCAGTGCTGGCCTCCTGTATTTTCAAGTCAGAAAGCTGCGGCTGGAGGAGAGTCAGAAATGCACTGAATAACTAACGTTCACCTTCTTTAGTGGTCCTGCAACTGTACCTCTGG
Organism: Tiliqua scincoides; assembly: GCF_035046505.1. Taxonomy (NCBI): domain Eukaryota; kingdom Metazoa; phylum Chordata; class Lepidosauria; order Squamata; family Scincidae; genus Tiliqua; species Tiliqua scincoides. Next base: position 43,460,086 of record NC_089827.1, read on the forward strand.
CAGCAACCTCATTTAAACTGGTCAGATATAAGCAAGTGGAGATTTTCCTGGCATTAAGAGAAAAATCACGGGGACACCTTCAGCGCTGCTTACTTCCTGCATGCCAGGCCACTGTTAAGGGCAGAGGAGCAAGACCAGTAAAGCAGTTGGCAACCCTATAAGACAAGTGAAGGAACTTGGATCCTCCCCTCCTCAGAGTTAACACTTATAATCCACTCTGATTTATTTATTTATTTAATATACCGCTTTTCAACAAAAAAATCAGAGAAAAATCTGATTTTTACAGGTTTACAGAGAAAAATCAAATAACTGATGGCTCCCTGTCCCAAAAGGGCTCACAATCTATAAAGATGCAAAAGAACACCAGCAGACAGCCACTAGAAAAGACACTGCTGGGGTGAGACGGGCCAGTTACTCTTCCCCTGCTAAAAAGAGGAGCACCCACTTGAAGAAAGTGCCTCTTACCCAGTTAGCAGGGGTATTAAACATCCTATTTTAACATCCTATCAAATAAATTAAAATATTAATATCCTATTTTCATGACGTGAGTGCACACATGAAGGGGGGGAGCAACATTGTGTTCAATCTCCAGTTGACAGAATCTTGAGTCCTAGGGCTGAGAAGAGCTCTACTGGACAGCTACCGTTAGCCACAGCAGAATCCCCTGGCTAGATGCACCACTCCAGAATACATTAGGTAGTCTATTAAGGGCACAATCCTAACCCAGCACCCAGCAAACCCTTTCCAGTACTGACATAAGGGCAATGCAGCTCCGAGGTAAGGGAATAAACACTCCCTTACTTTGAGGAGGCCTCCATGAGTGACACCCAACTGCAGGATGCAGCACGCTTCCCATTGGCACCGCTATGCCAGTGCTGGAAAGCACTGACATAAGGCGTTAGGATTGCGCCCTATATGGCCAAGAGCTGCTCTCATTTTTTGGAAGCTGATCACTACGATACAGCCGTAAAATGTAGCAGCTGTGAAAGCAAGCCCATTCTGTTTTTCTGTTGACTCTCCTACTGTGCCTTTATTTTATTTATAACATTTATACCCTGCATTTCTCCTCTAAAAAGTTGCAACCAAGGCAACTGAGAATTTGTAAAAAAAATAGTAAACTTTCCTATCAGTAATAAAAACCACAACCTTCAGTCACGGCTGGCCTTAGGAGCTACAGGGCCTAACTGGAAACATTGTTTGTTGGGACCCCAGGTTTAGAACCAAGGTCTCTAGAAGCTAAGAGAACTAAATAAAATGGATTGTAGACTTGATATCTCTGTGGTAGAATGGAAAGCAATCAAAATATGTGCATAAAAAGTGCATGTGTGTTAATGGATCAAATTGATCTAAGCACATTTTCATATAGAATTGCATAGATGTAAGCCTATAAGTAAACAAAATGTGTAGATAACTTTTGAAAAGTAAATAGCTACAAATGGTTGGCAACCTTCAGTCTTGAAAGACTGGTATAAGCCTACAGCACCCGGTATTCCCAGGCAGTCTCCCATCCAAGTACTAACCAGGCCTGACCTTGCTTAGCTTTTGAGATGAAACAAGATTAGGCATGTGCAGGGTAACAGTTGCTACCAAATAACTACAAAACATTTGTTTTAGTGACTGTGAAATGATTTAGTCAAAATATTGAAGTTTATTTTTTTGTTTTAGAAAAAAATGTCAGGAATTTAGGAAAAGATTATTGGGAACAAATTATCTTTTTCGGAAAAAAAAATTCCAAAAAACAGCATAAAACAACGCTAGTGATTTTTAAGAAGAAAATTAAAATAATTGCTGTTCCCGAGTGCAGCCCCCCCCCTTGGCGTGGGGCCCAATTAGAAGCAACCGATCTAATTGGCTTAAAGTCAGCTCTGCCTTCAGCCACAATCTGACAAGCAAAAATGGTGTGGGTGAATTTTCCCCATCATTCTGTCTTCATGCCAGAGGATGCTACCCCTATTTAATTGCTGCATGTCAGACTGCAATTCATGGAAGCACAGGAGTAAAGCCTGCATAGAGGATGGCAACCCTGAACACCCAAGGTCATGTGCCCCAGAACCTCTGTGAGCAAACTCAGTGTTGTGTTTTTCCAAGCAGGTTGTTTACAACCCTTGATTTGGGTTAAGAACCCACACAAAACCCCTCTTCTTCATTTATTCATTCCTTTCATATCCTGCCTGTTTCCAGATTAAGCACCCCAAACAGGATATAGCAAATGAATAAATTAAGACAATAGCATTGTGTGGTTAACCTAAAGCAAAGCTTAACATTACATGACACTTCAGGAAATCTGTCTAATTAGTAAGCAAGGCTGTCTGTGAACGCGTGTGGGTGACCAGTTATATCCACTGCATTGCCATTCTCCAGGCTCCAATCCAGGCATGCCATCCAGACTGCCTTCATTCCCATCTCAAAGGAGAGAAGATTTTTAGAGCAAACTAGTGGTGATATCTACATCTTTTTAACTTATGAACGAGCAAGTTCAGAACATACGGAGGGAAAGTAGGATCATGGCCCCTATTCATGTTCCAGCTTCTACTAATTCATAGGCTCTATGTGCACATAGTTTGGTGTTTCACAACTATAAAATGGGAGTTCATTTATAGTAAAAGGGACTTGAATACTGCCAACAAAATTTGCTGTTCCTTATAAATGCAGGTGAGCAAGAGCAACAACAAAAATCTCTGCCATGACTGGCCTTGTGCTTATTACTTGTTACCCTGCACATGCCTGATCTTGTCTGATCTTGGAAGCTAAGCAGGGTCAGGCTTGGTTAGCACTTGGATGGGAGACCACCTGGGAATACCGGGTGCTGTAGGCTTATACCATAGTCTTTCGAGACTGAAGGTTGCCAACCAGCCTTAGAGCACAATCCAAAGCATCCTTTTGGCCAGTGCAGGTCCCTTGCACCAGCTGAAGAGTGTAGCGAAAGTTCCATAAAGCACTTTTGCGCCACTGTCAGGGTAGATTGGCTGGTGCGTGGATGTGCGCTGGCCTCCTTGTGCCAATGCGAGCCCCGGGGCCCAGTAAGTTTGTGCTGGCCAAGCTCAACCGGTGCAGGGGTCTGTGGGGAAGTGGGGAGGGCGGGGAGGACACAGGAGGAAGGTGTTTCAGGTCAGGGAGGGTGGGCATCAGACACTCCTGGAGGTGGGTGGGCAGGGAGCAGGAGATGGGGCTAGTATCTGGCACTTGTGCTGGATCCTAACCCTATTCCCGGGCAGCCTGGGGCAGTCCCGGGCTGCTCAGGTTTGTGCCAACGATTTAGGTGGTACGGATCTGAGTAGCCCCATTGGGGCTGCTGTGGCTCTCCCTGGGATAAGGGGAATATTTTCCCCTTGCTTCAGGTCGAGCCTCAGACAGCCTGAAACTTGTGCTGGGTACAGTGCAGTCTTGCCAGCCTGCCTGTTCCAGCGCAAGTTAGGATTGCGCCGCCCATATCCCTCATGTGTAAAATATGTTTCGGTCACTGGGATCCTCAGGTAAAGGTTGGAAAAGATCCCTGCCTGAAACCCTGGAGAGCCATTGTCTGTCAGTGCAGACAGTCTTGAGCCGGATGAAGAAATGGGTCTCTGTAAGGTAGCTTCCTATGTTCTTAAGATGATTGATTGGTTGCCTGTGAGCAAGTCTCTGCGCAGTCCTTGTCAGCGTTTCAGTTTTGGATTAGTGGATGATCCCATTTCTTATAAACGCAGGTCATCCCAGTGTCAAGAGCAAGAGATCACTGCCTCTCTGCCCCCCCCCCCCGCAAGTCACTATTTGGCATCTGGTTTGGCCCCCGCAGCTGCTATTTTGCAGTCGGCAGTTTTGTAAAACACACAGTACATCTCATGAGCCCGGAGTCTGCCCACCCTGCGATTGCGCGATGGATGTTTATCCGTAAGATATTTATAAAATAAATCATAGTTGCATCCCATTGTTCTTGCAAGGTGGCACATGGGGCTGGTGCACAGAGAGCATTTTTGCTTATGGCACACCCTGGAATCCTTTCTTCTCTACATGACTCTGAATATTGTCATGAGCAATGGAAAGGGCATCTTCTCTGTCTTTCTCTCTCCCCCTCCTCTTCCTGCTTTTCTCTTCTGCCATGAATTTTTCTGTTGTTTTATGCTTCATTTGCTACAGTGCCAGTTGTCAAGGAAGCAGGAGCTCACCCTCAGGAACTGGGGGCAGCACGACTGAATCTTAAAAAAACACTTTAAAAAGAAAATCACAAGAAGCACCTCAAAACCTCCTGTACGGTTCTGCAGCATGGGCACCATTTTTTGTTCCCTGCCCATGACCCTTTTCTGCCAAGAAGGATGGCTATTTTTAGAGCTGCCTATTCCACTTCATCAACTTTCCGTGCTGAGAGTCATGTAGAAAGAAATGGAATTCCCACAGAGGAAGTCAGGCAGCATTCCTGGCAGCTCAATCTATGGGATGTCCAGCATCTCCATCCATGTGGCAACATCTTCAAGAACCAGGAAGCAAACTCCAAATATGATCAAGGCGTCGTGCGATTGTAGCTCACACTGGATAGGTTTAGCAAGGACTACCATGCTGCCAAAGGGCACGTTCCACACAATGTTCTTGTGTGGATCTACAAACACAAGCAAGGGATGTGTAATAGTGTTAGTAACTGGGAGGCAAGCACAGATGGGCCATTTAAGCTCAGGCTGAAGAGTAGCTTACAGTCAGCAGTGGTGGGCAATACATGCACCCATATGGCTTGATGTAGAATCTGATATTTACCTGCTTCTCACAAATGGGAATACAGGTAGAACCTTGGTATCCTCTGAATTATTGTCCACTGATTTGACTCACTACTGATACCGAGGTCCATCTTTCAGTGCCTTGTAACAAGGAAAAAAAGCACCAAAATCCAATTACCCTCCTTTGTGCTGTTAAATAATGATAATTTCATTCCACTAGATTCCATTATTCACCCCTTCTAGTGGCTGAATGTGGTATAGTATCTATACCAATGTATTCTGGGGTGACAATGGAAGAGACAATGGAAGAAACCTGGAAGTGGGTCTTTAAAGCTATTTTTCCACTGATTTGGTATTCCCTGATTTTTTTTTATCCATAGGGGGTTCCGGAACAGAATCCCAGTGGATAACAAGGCACAACCTGGGCTCACCACTCATCATCATGAGAGGGAGAGATCTCAGGACTTTCAGAACTGATCCCCAGCAATGGTTGTCTCTGTCTCTAACTGATCACAGGCAGCCATTTAAGTTATTCAATCTTCATGTCTTCCAGGGCAACCAAGGGAGTGGGGAGCATAACTAAGAATATGACCTAAAACTGGGAATTTTACACCTTTAAGCTAAAACAATGATCCTGAACAGCTGCTCCAGCTATTGCTACTTTGGGAGAAATATCAACATAGGGGGAAATTTTGTGGGGAAATAGCACAGGGGGACACCCATGTATTGCAGTTCGAATCCAGATCACCTCCTCCCCTACAGCTGCTTTTTTATTAAAGAGAAGTTGCTAAGCTTAGGACTCAGTCCTATCTGGATCTTACGCAGGTAGATCTCATGATCTACCCTAACAAGGCCTGGGCTGCTGCACAGGAGTGCTCCACTGTTCTGAGAGCTGCTGCTGCCAGCCCAAAGCCCCAGAAGCTTGTGCAGATGAACCCGGCCCATAGAACTCTGCTGCTACCAGTGAGACAGTGGTAGGGGCGAATCAGGGGTGGGACAAGAGGGGGAAGGACTTGGTGGCAGCTGCCCATACTACATCCTATCCCCACTTTCTGGTCTGGACCTGTCTGCTGACTCTCCTCAGGCTTACACCAGCTAACTGGAGATCAGGTGGCCTACGAGGAGATAAGTGTTCTTTACTTCCCTCTCCTGGGCCACCTTGTCTCCTGCTGGCCCATAGCATGCGGAGCACACTACGTCAGCAGCACTACACACTCCAGGCGGAATAGAATTGTACCTTAAGGGTACAGTCCCATTCCCTCTTACTTGGCAACAAGTGCTATTGAACAATGTGTGATTCACTTCTAAATTGATTTGCAGAGAATTACATCATAGAGTATGTCTCTTAACAACACATTTAGTGTCACAGATTGTCTCTCCTTACCAGCCATCCCCCCTTAGCCTTTCAGCTACTCCTTAACTTTGTGTCTTCTAGGAGAGAAAATATGGATCCAGAAGCAGTCCCTGCCTCTGCATTCTAAAAGCATACGTAGTCCCAGGAGGACTGTACCACAAGCTCTGAACATGTAAATTGCCATTAAGTACCATCAAGCTAAGTGCTATGCTACATCTTCCTGCTATTTTAACTTGGGGAGGGGGGAGGATAGGAAGTACTGCACTCAGCCTTTCTTCATTAGATTAATTTTTGATGTCTTTTCTTTACAGTCGCCTTTGGTTCATTAAAGATCTTCAGCTTTTCCTTATCATCACAAATACCCAGCAGTGTAATGTAGTCCATTGCTAACAATGAACTACATGCTACAGAAGTTATGCTGGTTTCAGTCTGATCAGTGCCTCGATGGGTCCCATGTGAGCTGCCTTAAGTTCCACTTGGAAGAAAGAAAAATGGGACACAGATGATGTGATATGTAAGCAACAATATTGAGACTGGCAGGTTAAAAGAGGGCTTTGGAGGAACCTTGGCACAGTAGTGGGCTTACCTCTACAGCTGAGCTGTCCCTGATCCCCCAACCCCATTCCCTCTGGTTGTTACAACCAACAGGAGAAACCTTGCTTTTGGTACCCAAGAACTAAGAATGGATGGAGCACAACATAAGACTTTCTTGTTAGCAGTTGCAAGCCAATGGTAGCCACTCTTTCTCCAAAAAGAGCCCATGAGAGCCCTACTTTGTATTTGGCTATGGAGGTGCAGGTTGGGATGCACCGAGGTTTCCAAAAATCATGGCTTGTCCCATGTGATGTGATGATCTCTGACTGTGTGTTGACTTCAAGCTCTACATCCTCCCAAATGATACATGTGCATGAAAGCACTTGGGAGAGAATGAATGTCCTTGTATTTTCTGTTTCTTAATTGCCCCAGTCTGATGTACAAGTTGTGACAGGATCCTGTTGAATAAATATATCACTGTTGGCATTGCAAGTATGTGAGACTTTGGTTTGTTGCTATAAATATAGGCGCTCTGCAACCTTGCTAAAGCATTTGGAAGTTTCCCTCCCTCTTGGGAAGGAAATGGGCAAAGACTGGGAGGGAGAGCGCCATTCTGCCAAGACCCCAGGCAAAGGTGTCAGCAGTACCTACAGGTCATTCCAGCACTATGGGCTGCCACCAGGCTGACAGACGGCCTGTGAAGTGACTGCAAAGCAATTTCCAACTGTCTAACTCTATTGACAGCAATAACTTCCCCAGTGGGGATGAAATCATATCACCAGAAATGAGAGCTCATTTCCTGCCAACAGGTCACATGAATAAACAGCCACAGGTTCCACACACAACACTTTTTTTTAAATCCTACAGTTTTCTGCACTATATTGCATTTGCCTTCTAAAACTCTTCCTATCAGTTTCAAACACTCAGACACACATTATTTTTAAAATGCTTTTCTCCACTCCAACTATATTGTTACACACTCCCCACTTCCCCAAGTAGTGGGAAGTTTGAGGGGCAGTGCTACTCATTTGGGGCTTGGAAAAAAGATGAGCAATTCACAAATATACAGATTGATAGCAGTCAGGTCTCTCTCTCTCTCTCTCTCTCTCTCTCTCTCTCTCTCTCTCTCTCTTTCTCTTCACTGTGTATGTCTCTCCCATCAACTGCAAATGTCACCACACACACACATCCTCAGTTCCTCCCATCACCTTGAGGGCATCTCTTCCTGCTCTGATGGCATTCCACCTTCCAGAGAAGCCATCTGTATCTGAGTGGTGCCAGCGCAGAAGGGCACTCTGAAGCCACCCAAGAACCACTTTTATTCTGTTTATTCAAAGGATTTTAATCCCACCTTTCCAGTTCTTAAAAAGGAAGCCTACATGGTTAAAACAAACTAAAAATGCAATAAAATCAAAACAAATAAAAACAACAAAAACCAAAGCAATACTATATAAGAAACAACACTGCAGTAAAGAGAAAGAACCAGCCAGAAGTTGACTGAAACAAAAAAGCCTTTGCCCTCCTTCAAAAATGCTGGTAAAAAAGAGCAGTTCTTAACTCCAACCAGAAGGAGACCAGGAACTAACACATGGAAGGCCCTGCCATGGTTGATTACTAACTTCACGTCCATTGGGGCGGACCTGCAACAGAGCTTCTTGAGATGCCCTCACAGGATGGAAAGCCTCATGAAAGGTTAGTACAACCAGAAGCAGAAATGTAATGTACTGTAATGTACTACAGAGAAATGTAGTTCTTTGTCAAGTACCTAGGTCCCAAACTGCAGAGGGCTTCCTAGGTGGTCATATAGGTCATCCGTGCCGATCATATAGCTCAGATGTGACAGAATCCAGACAGCGAACTAGTGCAAGTGATGGAAAGAAATGAAAATGTATGATTAGGTTTCAACACTGCATCATATGTAAAGCATATTGCATTACACAGGTACAATATAGACACTGCATTGTTCAGTCTAGCTATATCCAAAATAGCCCAGCCACATGTATGGCCATATTCAAAACACTAAATAGCTAACGTATCTCTGTTTTATAACTAAGAAACAACTTAAATGTGTGCCAGGGACATATTACATAAACAGTATGGTGAGGAACATGTTTTGGAAGTCAGTACATGCTCTGTGGAAATCAAGATAAGACTTTTGGCAAAGCTCAGACTTTCAGACAGGCTAAGGGTGGGAATGGAAAAAGGTGGGAAAGGTCCAGTGGATGGGAAGGGAAGTAGCAACAGCTAATTTTAGCTGGATGGTGGATTATTAATCATGTCTAACTTGCTTATGTAACTTGTTTACATGAAAACCCTGACTCAGGTGGATTCAGTTTGAGCTGGATCCCTGAAAATAGTAAGAATGGGCTATTCTGAATAAAAGATTGATAAATTGGTAACAGATTGCTGCTCTAAATTCTTACCTGAATCCATTGAAAAGAACCCTAAATTTTTGCCCATCACAGGACTACCCAAGACCTGAGGTGACCAGTAAAATACGTCCCCCGCTTACCCAATGAGGTGCCAGTCTCTGCTCCTCCAGTCTTCAATCTAGCTCAGCACTGTCCTCTCTTCCATATTTCCGGCCTGTCCCCCTTTTCCTTCTCTAATCCAGGAATTCAAGTAGGATAGTGGAGGCAAATAGGCAGAGAGGGGCGTGCCCCACCAATCTGTTGCCTGAGGTTCTTGTTTCAGTTGACTTCATGGAAGGGCCGGCCCTGACAGCGACTACCTACTATACTAATTGCAGTTTACAAATGGTTTTCACAGGTAGCCCCACACAGGGTGCATTACAGTTGGTCCAATTTTTACGACACCAAAGCATGAGGAACCATAACCAGATCGGAACAATCCAAGAAGAGCTGCTATTGGCAATTCAGCCAACACCAGCTAAAGATGCTCCAGGCCATGCCTGACACCTGGGCACCTGCAAACCTGACCTTCAAGGGGAGCACAGCCCCACCCCAAAGCAATTTATATAAAACAATGGCAGAGTGATACACTTAGCTGAATGTGTTGCCCTGTCATTGTCTTCTCCTGCTGTTTCCTTTCTAAGAGGCCTCTGTGACAAGGCAGTGATGTCTAGAAATCCCATCAGCAGATGGAAAAGATGGCAACCAAGTGACTTGCTCTGCTGCCTGGAAAGGGTGTGCACTCTGTTGAAGGTATCCACCTCCCGCCCTTTCTTAGCCACCAAGATGTTGGGATTGGGATACAGTGCTGCCTACAGGCCTCTGGAGGGCAGTAAACTGTCTGGTCACCTAAGAGCATCTACAGGTCCTCTCGGTGGTTCTCGCAGGAGGCGTGGTCCTTAACTATTCCCTTCCTCCCCTCCTCCTCACATTCCCCGCTTTCTCTCCAGACACCTAAGGTGAAGGATGTGCTCTGCCAGGGCTCTATGCCTGCAGGCCCATCCTCACCATATTTGCACACAAAGAGAACAACTTTAGGGTTCTCTCTTCCTAAAGTATTAGGGCCTCTGAGCATAATCAGAAGATGCACATAATCAGCTATGAACTAAGTAAAGTATTTCTTTCGGAACCTTAACCAAGCCTCCATTCACGGCAAAGTACACACAGCTGAACGGGAGCATTTTTCCCATGGAACCATTTCACCCAGCTGCAGTATGAATGGGATCGCTGCAACAATGACCTGGCTGGGGCCAACCATGTGCTAAGCTCTCACCCATTCATTGCCTGCATTTGATCCCAGCATGGTGAAGATCAGAGCAAAAGGGCCCCTGAGGTCAGCCCAGCTCTTACAGTTGCAGTATCTGTACCCTGCAGCTACATGGGTTTACGCTCCATAGATGCAGCTCCTGCATGGCCATGAATGTGTCTGAACAACACCCGAGACACTTCCATTAGGGTGGGCTTTGAAAGGGAAATTCCATCCATCGATCTGCTGCTAAAACAAAAGTGTTGCCCCTGTACTAGGCAGCCACCTACACTCCCCAAGTGGTGAGCTCAGACATGCAAGTACATTAACTCCACCCCACGGTTCTCTTATGCCTCTCCAGCTCTCCTCTTGGGCAATTCTCCAGGATCTCCGTCCCTTTTTGAAACCCTCCTGCCATTTAGGACAGCCTCTCTGTGCCTTCCCCATGTAAGATACATGTCCTTGAATAATTTCCTCTCCAGGCCATGGCTGCAATAACATGTGGGATTGGCTTTTTTTCCATTAGGCTTACACATGACTTGTTGATTGGAACAGACATGAGTCCAGAACTCATTAGTAGCTTGCCAATAGCAGCATAATGGCATACTATACTGTGTGGGGATGATCAGAAGGTGGATGCTCATGGTGGGAGGGACCTGACAACCTTCTCCCTGGCTCTACAGGGGCTTGTCAGTATGTGGTCACCCAATCAGGTGCTCCCTCCAGCTGCCTCAAATGCTATCAAGTTTTAAGGAGGCCTTGATAGGAGGTAGGTGTCATTTTGAGTTTCTAAGTATGTACTTCTAGAGAAATGGTCAGCATGGGGGGGGGTGGACTCCTCCTGCTGCAACTCAGAAGGAGGCATGTATGTAACTAATTGGTGCCTGCATCATTGCTTTTGCAAGGGTCTGCTGAAATTTGGTTACACATCTGCAGTGCATGAAGGGGGGGAATCACCTCTGGTACTGATAACATATTAGTTGTTTGCATGTGTTTGCAGAAAGTGTGACCCACATTTCCCACCAGAAAAGGTCCAGTGGTTACCGACTGACAACTAAACTATGGGATGAGCATTGATGTGTAAGGTTTCGGTGTATATATTTCCTGCCAGGATGTTCATGCCTTTGGCAGCTGAATGACAGACTGGACTTTAATTGTGAAAACTTTTCCTGGAAGTGTAGCAATAGGACAAGCGTGAGGGTCAAACTCGATGTGACATTAAATGCATCATTGTATTTGTCTTTCTTGGGGTGGGTAAGTAGCTGCCAGAGGCGCGGGATGGTTGCACTAGATCCAATAGCAGCTTCCTTCCTGGAGCACATACCAGTTGAGGGGGAATTTTTGACAGCAAAAAAGGCACAGAAGGAAGGTTTAAACCCCTGTTCTGTGTGCTGCAGATCTGATCTGGATCTGATCTTTGTCATGTGCAGTTTAGCTCTCTGCTGCTGCCTTCTCCTGGGCACAGAAACCCATCAGAAGGAAGCTGAATAAAGTCTGATGAGATTCCTGCTTATGCAGTTACTGTGGTCCCATGATGATTTGCTTTTATTTATCACACTCATTTGCATCCCTCCCTTTACCTAAGGAACTCATAGCACAAGCCTATGCATGTCTACTCAGAAGTAAGCCTCACTGTATTCAATGGGGCTTGTTTGCAGGAAAGTGTATATAAGATTGCCACCACAGGATGGCTTTATAAACCAATTTTATCCCCACAATGACGCGTAGGGTAGGTTAGGTTGAAAGACAGAGCGACTGACTGGGCCAGTTTCACCCAGTGAACTTTATATAGGTGTGGACATCTGCAAGAGGGATCTGAAGGCCTTAGGAGTGGACCTCAACAGGTGGGAAACCCTGGCCTCTGAGCAGCCAGCTTGGAGGCAGGCTGTGCAGCATGGCCTTTCCCTTTTTGAAGAGACACTTGGCCAACAGTCTGAGGCAAAGAAGGAAGGCCCATAGCCAGGGAGCCAGACCAGGGACACACTACACTTGCTCCCAGTGTGGAAGGGATTGTCACTCCCGAATCGGCCTTTTCAGCCACACTAGACACTGTGCCAGAACCACCATCCAGAGCGCGATACCATAGTCTTTCGAGACTGAAGGTTGCCAACAACAAGGTGATTTGAACTTGGGTCTCCCTGATGCATGTTTGAGTTTTGACACTCTAACATACCACTGCTTTCTATGCTTCTTGTGGTTGGTCAGAACAGAGCCAGTTTGGAGGAGCAATGGAGGAAAAAGTCCAGCTTCCAGAGAAACTCAGTGTAGGTTTTCTTAGCGGTCAGATAGACATGATGGCTGGAAAAATCTGCAAAGAGAAGAGAGAGTCCCACCACTGGTCTGTTGGGGAAGACCAGCCAACCAAAAGAAGTGGGGCACTCAGTTATAGGTCAGTTGTGGAATCAGATTGATGTGCCAGGTGGCGCTGACTTTACTGGTTGCTGGAAAATGGAAGGCTGTCTCTTCTTCCAGACGTTTGGTCTAAGCATGCTGCAGAATGAGGAGGTAAACTCCGGCAGCGGTAGAGAGTGCTGCACCACTCCAAGATACAGGTGGGCAGTGTGTAGGACAGTTTGTAATGCTCCCCCTTCCAAAAAATTCCTGCAACAAAAAACACACACATCTGAAACCAACATACCAGAAGACAAGTTCTAACCTAGCCAATTTTTTGCTATGCTAGTTTTTCATTGGTGGCATTCCCCTCCCCCAGAGAGTATTAAAAAGCTGACTCTCTGCCTGCATTCAGAGCGGGCACAGGTAATTTTATCTCTGCAGGTCTTTAGCTTCCATCATTCTGTTGCACATGCTAACCACGGCTAAGACAGGAGGCAAAGGGCTGGGGCTTGTTCCCCCATGAGCAGAACAATGCATGCATCAACCTTTCCTTCCAACTCACCTCTCATGAGTGTTATATGAAGCTAAACATCTGTTCTGAGCTCCACATAAACACATACATACCGGTAATACGTATGTTCATGTACCGTTCTATTCTGGATCCTTCTATTTTTCTCTAGGTGAGGGGTGGGGTATATTTTAGATGCACTGTCAATAGGCCGTGACACTCGTTCCAGAACAGGCCATTTCCCGATGCTTAAAATTGCCTGACACTTTAATTAACTTCTATTATGAGATATTCAGCCTGTCCGCCTTGATTTGACAGCAGAATCCAAACTGCCCCTGAAAGGCTGCCGTTTAAATAACTAATTTTTCAAGCAGAGAAGTGGCAGGAATAAGAAAGAGAAGAAAGGCCTATTAAGAAAACAATAGCATGGAAGGCAAAATGCTAAAAACCCTGTGGGAATGAGTGAATACGGGGATGGCAGTATAATTAGCTATGCCTGGAGACATAACAAATGAGGAGAACAAAGGGGCAGAGGAAACCATAGTATCTTTATTTTTGTACTCTTAAGCAAAATCTGCATGTTAGGTGACTACTCTTGAAAAAAGCATCCCCATTAACCATTTGTCAAGGTGATCAAGACAAAGGAATGTGGGGGCACCAGAAGAAACAATATTGGGGGGCACAGAAGGGCAAAGTGTATTTGGGGGGAGTGAGCATGTGAAAGCTGCCTTTTGTATGTTCAGGGGTCCAGCAATGGGGCTGGCAAGCTGCTTGTTGTCTGGGAGGTGTGGTCACCCTCTCTTCGCTGGTACCATCTTTGCAAAGAACTTGGAGAAAGTTACAATTTGGTATGAATGTCACTGTGTGGAGGTCCTCTTCTTTCCCATCATTAGACCAACAGGAGGAACAAGCTATAAAAGAAGCTTGTTCTAGAAGCTTGGGTCCTCTACGATCCTATCATTAGTCCAACAGGAGGAACAAGCTATAATAGAAGAAAAGTGTTTTCTAAGGGGTTTGGTGATTGGTGTGTCAGTCAAAAACAACAACCCTTCCATTCAAAATGTGTGTTACTATATCGCTTAGGAAGCTCATATATATAACACAAATAGTGTGTGTTTTCTCAATGGAGCTCTGGGACAACAGACATGGGGGCTTCCATGCAAGCTCTTCTTCTTCTTCTTTTTTTAATTCAAAGAACATGCTTTGGACTTTTTAACCAGTGGAGGTCAGACTGTTGCACAGTAAATATATAACATATATTAACAGAGGAGAGCCTGTGCAGAGTGAGAGCCAGGGTCTAGTGGGTGCTGGGACATGAAGAATTTCCAGGCCCCTGTATTCACCTTCTGCACCCCCCCCCCCATTTGACCCATCACATTCCCTCATTTCTTCCCTCTCCCAGGCTTATTTTGTCCCGCCAGTTCATTCTTCCTCATGTATACCAGGTGAGAGGGCACACAAGTAGGCTTGGTAGCAGCAGGCAAGTGAGCAGGTGGGCAAGGTGGCAGTTCCTCCCATCCTGCCTGCCCAGGCTTGCTTCAAGCATCAGTGGACATCCGGCCACTATTTGGTGCTCCCCAGCCACATTAATCTCTTGGGGGGGGGAGTTAGGAAAGAGGAAGTGCCTGGCTGGACGCTTCGTTGTCCCTCACCAGAAGCCATTGAGGACTCTCCCAGGGGGCCTAGAGGGTTGGCATGAGAATGGGTGGGTTACGAATAGGGTTGGCGCTGGAATAGCACAGAAAATGGGAACAAAGGAGAGTTCCTTCTCAGGTGAAACCTGTGAGCATTTTCAAGGGCAGGCAAACAAATTTCCACAAAAGTGAAATTTCTCAGCACTTTTGTGTCCTGCTTTTTAAATACACATTTTAATTTTCATTTTGTAACAAAAAACCAAATTATCCTACTTTGGAAGAAAGTACTGCATCCAACAAGGAAAGAGGCCCACTTCCACATTTCGGAAACAATACTTAGTGATCAACACAAATAACATCTGTATACGAGGAGACAGAGGAGCAGGAACCACAGCTACTTTGCAGATCTGCATATTTAGTACCCTTTAGTTCATCGTAAGAAACTCATTCTGCTGGTTCCAGCAAGTGCCTCTCTAGTTTTATCTGTGAAGCTGCCACCCTGCCTCCAGTAGCAATGGATACCTGTCTGTGTAACAAGGGTTGCAGAATGAGAGTTATCAGATGTGTCACCCCTTCGGAAAATAGATGGGAAGGATGCCATGAAGCAGCAGTGATAAGTAGAGGAAGCAAGACACCTGTGACAGGCAAATCAGAGCAGATGACAGCCATGGAGAGAATGCCCCAAACTCAGCACAACATTAAGACTATGCTGTGGCGGCTTTTTGACTGTGGCTATGGCACTATGGTGTGCACCAAGCTGCTGCAATATATTAATAATGAGGATGATTAAGTAGCAAATTACTGCATATCTGCTCTGCTGGGGGCAGTCTGATTCTTAACAAGGACACTCGTTTTCTTGCAACAGAGTCTTCCTAATGGCGTTTGGATTTTGGCCTCCCTTCAGAGCATCTCTCCTGCCTGGTAGACTATGAGACTCTGCCCTTGGGCACAGGTCTGTGTCAGCATAGCTGGAGCCACTGAAACTGGCTGTGACCCAGTTTGAGAAGGAAAGCCGCAGGCACAGCTTGAATGGAGCTGGCTGAGGGAAACTGATTTGGAGGAAAAGCTTCTGAGGTAGGAGACTCAGAGACTGGGAGCCTAGGAAGAGAGAGAAAAGGAAGGGAAGGGGTGGGGAGAAAGCATGAGGTACTTGGATTCTGGAAAAAGCTGTGTCCATAAACCAGGAGGCCATTCATGAAAGGAGAAGGATCACAGGCACACACTGAAGGGAAGGGCTTTAACTCAGCGGTCAACATCCTGCCAGGCATGCAGAAAGTCCCAGCTTGAATCCCTGGCATTTCTAGGAAGGTCTGGGAAAGACCCCAGTTGGAGAGCCACTGCCAGTCAGTGCGGGAGGGGGTGTGACCCCAAATATCACCTGATGTTGCCATGGTTCTGCTGCCTCTGCCCTACAGAAAAATCCAAAACCTTTACCATGTTCCTTGTGTGCTGCCATCAAACCCAGAAGTTCTGCACTTCCAGGTTTGATGGAAGGAGCAGAGTAAGGAGAGGGATCATCTGCTCACTCAAGTGAGCAGGAAGCAGATCATTGAGGCTTGCATTGGCAGTGGGTTGAACAAAGGTGGCAGTGGCAGACTGGGGGTGAAAGGCACTCTGAATATGCCACCCCCTTTGGACCCCTTGCATTCTGCCACTGATGATGATGATGAGATAGCCATATGGATGGACCGACCGTGAGTCAATGCAGATCAGTTTAGATTATGTTCAACCAGTGTGTCACAGCACATTAGTGTGCTGCAAATGATCCACAGGTGTGCTGTAGACGTTTGGGTGAAGGTCATTTATTAGTATGGCTATTGGGAGTTGTGAGTCCCCCACTGGCAGTGTGATGTGCCTTGTCAATTGTAAAAAAACTGATGCTGTGTCTTGCCAATTTTAGCACCTTGTCAGTATGCCATGAAATGAAAAAGATTGAAAATCGCTGTTGTAGGCAATAATGAGTTAGACGGGCCGATGATCTGACTTAATATAAGGCAGCTTCTTTTCTGTTGGATGAATTCATCTAAATGAATGCATCTGTGTTAGAGTCAGGCATAGTAAATTAACTATGCCATGTGCAATTAAGCACACTTTAGTCTCTAGTCCCTCTCCCCAATTTTTCTCTTCCTGAGGATGAGGAGAAACCAGACCTGCGGCTTTCTGCCCTAACAAACATGCCAAGGAGCTGTGCATAGCCCCGTTTATTAAACGTGTTATGTGACCAACACGTTTGCAGAACCACTGAAATTCAAAAGACAACACAACATTCTCTGGATCTGGTTTCCATAGCTGCCAATACAAATTGCATGTTTTCCAACTCAAAGGAAGATAGGTTCACCTTAAAAACGAACAAGGAACCATTAGAATCTATTAGTTTAAACTATTGATAGCCTGTCTTTCCATCAAGGCAGCTCGCATCAAAAAGAACAATAAAACGTTGGAGGGGGGGGGGGGAATGGCATAATGACACCATTACCACAAAACAAGAGCACATTAAAAGTGAATAAAAAGAATCAGGGGGCTTCAGCTAACTGAAGGCCTGATTTAAAAAAAACAAAATTTTACATTGCTGATGGGGTTCATCAGTGAGGCAGCCATGCAAAGAGCGCATTGACTAAGATATTTCCCTGGGCTGAAGAATGTTTTCAGTCCTCATTATTAAATATAAATTTCAAACAACTTAGTATATGCATTTCCAAACTTATTATAATAAATATGCACGTTTAACATATTATCACATAAGACCTCACTGTTACAAGACTCTGGTTGCAATCTGGTTCATAGCCACTGATGCACAGCGCATAGCCACTGATCTTAGTGGGCTGAAGCCAAGGGTCTTTTGCCTCATACAAGCGGAAAGATACTTCTGTCCATGCAAGGTACCCCCCCCCCCCAGTTTCTGCCAATTTCTCCCTCCTGCTGCAGCTCCCTCCCTATGTCATAGTAGTAGTTGGCAACCTTCAGTCTTGAAAGCATCTAGTGTGGCTGAAAAGGCCGATTCGGGAGTGACAATCCCTTCCACACTGGGAGCAAGTGCAGTCTGTCCCTGGTCTGTCTCCCTGGCTATGGGCCTTCCTTCTTTGCCTCTTAGCCTCAGACTGTTGGCAAAGTGTCTCTTCAAACTGGGAAAGGTCATGTTGCACAGCCTGTCTCCAAGTGGGCCGCTCAGAGGCCAGGGTTTCCCACTTGTTGAAGTCCATCCCTAAGGCCTTCAGATCCCTCTTGCAGATGTCCTTGTATCGCAGCTGTGGTCTACCTGTAGGGTGCTTTCCTTGCACGAGTTCTCCATAGAGGAGATCCTTTGGGATCCAGCCATCATCCATTCTCATGACATGATGAGCCAACGCAGGCGTCTCTGTTTCAGCAGTGCATACATGCTAGGGATTCCAGCTCATTCCAGGACTGTGTTGTTTGGAACTTTGTCTTGCCAGGTGATGCCGAGGATGTGTTGGAGGCAGCGCATGTGGAAAGTGTTCAGTTTCCTCTCCTGTTGTGAGCGAAGAGTCCATGACTCGCTGCAGTACAGAAGTGTACTCAGGATGCAAGCTCTGTAGACCTGGATCTTGGTATGTTCCGTCAGCTTCTTGTTGGACCAGACTCTCTTTGTGAGTCTGGAAAACGTGGTAGCTGCTTTACCGATGCGTTTGTTTAGCTTGGTATCAAGAGAAAGAGTGTTGGAGATCATTGAGCCAAGGTACACAAAGTCAGGGACAACCTCCAGTTCATGCGTAGAGATTGTAATGCAGGGAGGTGAGTCCACATCCTGAACCATGACCTGTGTTTTCTTCAAGTTGATTGTCAGTCCAAAATCTTGGCAGGCCTTGCTAAAACGATCCATGAGCTGCTGGAGATCTTTGGCAGAGTGGGTAGTGACAGCTGCATCATCGGCAAAGAGGAAGTCACGCAGACATTTCAGCTCGACTTTGGTCTTTGCTCTCAGTCTGGAGAGGTTGAAGAGCTTTCCGTCTAGAGCTATCTGGTCCGGAGATAGATGCCTTCTGTTGCAGTTCCAAAGGCACTGCATGTCTCCCTCCTGCTGCAGCTCCCTCCCTATGTCATGCTGTTCTAGAATATCCCATGATTCTCAAAAGTGGATGTTCAGGGACTGGAGGCGGCTATAGTGATGGAAGAAGTGGGGAAATTCCAATTGCTGGATCCAAATCAATGGAACATGCTGCACAGTAGACACATTTAGGATTGGGTATGCAATTTTCAAATACCATACAAACAGAACACAATCCTCCTACCATCCTGTCCCTTTTACATGTGCTGATATACAATCTGAAAATCTATCCATGGTTAGATTTTAACTTGTCCCTCCTTCAAAGACATTGGGGTAGTGCTACCATAAAGGCCCTCGCATTGCCCAAAGACTAGTTCAGGCAGTGCAAGGTCCCAATAGGATTGGGACTTTATTTTTGGGTAAGGATGTATACCAACCACTTTCAACCTTTTTCATCTCACGGCACATAAGATGCTAAAACTGTCAAGGCACACCATGAGTTTTTTTGACAATTGACAAGGCACACCACACTGCTGGAGGGGGCTCACATCCCCCAATGGCCCTACTAATTATCCTCCCTCAAACTCCTATGGCATACCTACAGAACATCATAGCTCACCAGTGTGTTGCAGCACAGTGGTTGAAAAATTGCTGGTGCATAGGATTGCAACCTTAGTGGACAAGAATGGATCTGAGCCCCAGTCTCCCCATCTGACTTTTTGTCCACCACACCACATACATGTGTTCTCAAGATAATGGATATGTGGCTAACAGGATTTCAATTAGGGAGGGCACCAGGATGCAGGTCTCTTGTTATCTGGTGTGCTCCATGGGGCATTTGGTGGGCCACTGTGAAATACAGGAAGCTGGACTAGATGGGCCTACAGCCTGATCCACTGGAGCTGTTCTTATGTTCTTAATTCTAATCAATAGAGCCACTAGAGTTCAAGTTTTGTCTTAAATTATTTCTGTCTTACTCAGATTTGTATGGGGGTTACTCAATAGCAAGAGACAGGCACTCAGCACATGCTCAAAGACACCTTTCTTTGTTCACGTCTTCCTAAGATAGAGCCCAGCAATGAAAACAGGCTCCTAGATTAAGCTTGGGAATTTAGGCTAAATTAGTCTTTTCTTTTTTCTTCTTCTTTTTTTTGCTGTGTACAAATTGGGGCTGAACGCATCACAATATCGGTTTTTTCACATCAGTGCACAACTCTCTAGCACAAGCAGATTTAACTTATCAGTTAGATAGCTCAGAACCTCTCCCAGAAGGAGGAGGGCACTAGATCTCTAATTTCAAAGCAAAGAAAAACAAAATGATAAAAGGCTGTAAACCTTGATAGCTTTCTACCTCAATCAGGTCTTGCTTCTTTTTCACATGCAGAGAGATGTTTTAATACTTGAAACTTGGAACCTCTAGCACACATTCTGAAGTGGTACAGTCCAGCAACAGCTGCATTGTCTTATTTTGCTGATCCTGCTGCTCAGCTCTGGAACATGTTTACTAAACCAAATGATGTGCTATTCAGGCAGAAATGGGTCACTACAGCAGGTGACCAGAAAAGGTTGCATTAGCCTCCCATCAGGACAACCCACAGAACCTGTGCTTTAGCAGACAGATACCTCCTCCATGTGCCTTACAGCTTGTGCAATAGGCACTGTTTTTCCATGTTTCTGCTGCTCCCACTGATTCTCTGAATTGGAGACTGGTATTTTTCTCATGTTCTAAGATGCACTGTCTCTGCTTGAACACGACAAGCCCAACTTTCATGAGGAATGCCTGTTCAAAGTGTGCTTTCAGCCTGCGGAGGCGAGAACCATAAAATATCTATTCACATTTCAGAGAGAGGCAAAATCGTCACAAATGTGAAATGGCATTAGCTGCAGAAAAACGTACTAGGAAAATTTGCCATGGAAAATATTTTCACCCCCTTGGCAGTGTTCTAAAAGCTACCAAGATAAATCTCTCTCTTTTTGTTGTTGTTGCAGTGCTATAAAAGCTACCAAGATTAATCTTTCCCAGGTTTTTTTAAATTTTGTCTTCTTGTAACCCAGACAGACAGGTAGCATTACAATTAATGTCATTAAAGAGTGAGGGCTGTTCTTCACTCCCTTCCACATCTGCTTCCCTCCCCATCATTTTAATGACAGCCAAGTTGCCTGGGGCTATTATAACTTACTTGGAGCTGTGACCCACTGATCAGGCCCTTCCACATTGGATGGTGATTTTTCAGCTCTTTGGAAAAAAAACTTCGTAGGATTTCTTTCCTTTCAGTAGCCTTTGATAATTATTTTATTGTGCTTAGGGCATGGATATCTTCTTGAAAGGTTGTTGAATGCACAGGGCCATATTATCTGAGCTTTGTGCCAAGCCTAAGATCTCCTGGCACCCAAGGTGGCATGTCAAATGCTGGCCCCTTACCCCTTTGACATGCCAGGCTCTGCCACTCTCCAGTGTTCTAGCTCTATCTCCACATTCCCTCTTCCTCTTGTCCCCCTACTCCTCTTCCAATCCTGGGAATGAGAGGAGGAGAAGCAGCAGTGGAGGCAAGCAGGCAGATAAAGATGAGTGCCCCCCACCTGCTCTCTGTGTGACTATCACACAGGCTGCCCCCTTCTGCTAAGACAGGCAACCAGGTGGTTGTAAGGATCTCCACTTCCGGATACTAACTGGACTAGATCTGAATGAACCCAAAAGTCCTCCAACCTCAATAACAGAAGGGAAATTTATTCCCATATATTAACTTAAAACACATCTGTACAGAATAATAGCAAGCCATACAAACATTAACAGCATGAAATATTTAAAGACTAATAAGAAAACATTCCTTTTCCTCTAAGAGGTCTTTCTCCCCAATACACTCTAAGTAAGAATAAGGAACTCAGCAAAACCCAAGAAAAGCTCAACCTTACTAAATGGGGGAGATTTTATAAGCAACATAACTCATGCCTCCTTCCTCCCTATTTGGCCTCACAGATGCTTTTAAGTTCCCAATTATAGGCTCAATCACCCCAGGTCAAGAGAGGAGAAATCTCCCAATTTATATTTAAAGTGAAATAGCCCTAATTCTTACTTTTCCATGACAGTGACCACTTCAGTTGACCTCATGCATGGGCTAGCCCCCAACAGGGGACATTGTTATGAGCAGATCATGGGCAGGAACCCACAAGGAGAGTCTGCAGCAATCAGCAAGACATGCCAGGATTGCAGAACCCCTGATAGGATCATGTGAATAACTTGCTCCAACATGAGCCAGAGGTAGACAAATTCCTCAGGCTCAGACTACACCTACCAGGCTGTACCTCCCTGGCTGGAGATAAGCTTGCTACCACCACCCCCCCCAATTCAGCACAATCACCCATTAACTAATGAAAACAATTCTGGAGATTTAATCAGGGCCTTCAGGAATTTCCAACATTACATCATGTTAGGGGGAAAAAATCTCCAGGAATAGCTTCAGTCAGATTTGGCAATCCTACCTGAGAGTGGAACAACTCAAATTAATGAGACAATCCTGGCCTAGAGTTTGTTCCCTCTGGGGGGTTTCTATTCTGGGGTCTCCTGGCTTACAGGTCCAGGCTCCAGGCTGGTGTGGTCAAGTCCTTCTGATCTGCCTCCCCCTCTTATTGGGATATGATTGTTTTGTGCTATTCAGGGCAGGCATCAAGGTAGACATTCCTTGCTCTTTGCAAGTTGCCTCTCTCTTTTTCTTTGGTGGTGTATGCCTAGAACTGCGGTTTTCAAACTCTCTGGGAGTTAGAAAAGTGCTGTAAATTCTTGCAAGGGAGGGGAGGGAGGCAGCAGGGGGTGGGGGAAGGCAGTGAGGCAACTCCAGGATTGCAGCACTCAGGGGGGCATTTATGAAATTGACAGGGGTTCATGAAACTGACAAGGCAGATTAGGCTATGTGCATCAAGGGTTAGACAAGCTGCTACTGGGGGGGGGGAGGCCATTGCTGTCCAATCACGATTATAGCCACACCTTATTAGCATTCATTAATCAGTCAGTAGACTATGTGCTTCAAGGGTTAAAGGACCTGCTACTGGTGGGGGGGGGGAGAACATTGCTGCTCAATCATCATTATAGCCACACCCCTTGGCATTCTTAAAGTCTTAAATCAGGCTGTGGCATGCTTTAGGGGAATGTAAAGTCATGAGAATGGTCTTGATCTGATGAATGTGGAGCTCACCAAACATTCCAAAAGCCCCCCCCCCATAATAAAAAGGATAAAAACAGAGGCTTGAGCAGTTGGTAAAGTGAAACACTTTTTTTTTTTGGCTCATCAAGCCAGGTGGGTCCTGATAGAGTGTCATTTTAAAAAGTGGGTCTTGGTGCTACAAAGTTTGGGAACCACTGTAACTAGGCCATTGGCTATGGCTCCTCATTAGAGCTACAGTCCCATACATTGTATAGGTTTTTTGATAGTATTCCGTGGCATCCCTGGCTGGTTTTGGTGGCTCCTTGGGGAGCCATGGCTCACAATTTGGGATCCACTATCCTAGGCTCATGCACCGGTTGGTCCTTGGCCTCCCTACCTTCCTTTTTATACTTTGTGGGAGTCTGTCCTCATACATCCAAACTCATTTCCCTCACATAAACTGAGCAAACATAAACATAAACATAAACATAAACATAAACAAAATGTTCTTCTGTTGCTGATGTGTGTATAGCCAATGGGTAGGGACCAGCTGTTTTCAACTTACTATTAGATTTGTTAGTTTTTTTTTTTCTTTCAAAGGCTAATTTGAAGCCTCACCCTAATATTCTGTCAATAAAACACAGCAAGCTGTTAGATGAAAAGCTTTGTGCCATTATATTTGTTGGAAGAATGCAAATGAATCGTATAAGAAATCAAAATTGCACAATTATAACTGACACGTAATGATCAGTTTTGCCAAAACAGATAATTAGCCATAAAATAAATCATTGAAAGGGGCAAAACATATTTTCCCATTATATTCAATAAAAGCTGGAATTTAAGTTAAGTAATTTTACCAACAACAATGAAGAAACATTCACATGAACACTTTGATTAACAAGTGCCCATTATGAAGGCCTTTCCCTTATTGGTTTGTTTATATCACACTTGTCCACAAGTACATTTCCAAGGCAGTTTATAAAAATTGCAGTGAAATCAAAATTAAACAGCCACCATACAACAACAAAATATAGCAGCATGAAAACCTCAGAGGAGTCCAAAATTCAAAGCAGCAAAAAATGTAATGCAACTGAAAAGGGCTGGGAAAATAGGAAATAGAAAGGGCTGCATGTCAAAAAGACATACAGGTAAGTAGCAGGTAAGACTCAGGCAGCACAGTCCATTCTGCAGTTGGGGTACCAAAACTGAGAAGGCCCTCACCTCTTTCTGCTGCTTACAGTAATGAGGAGTGATATCTATAAGAGGGGTGATGCCTTAACTTCTGCAACTCTTTGTGTGAATGCTAAAGGAGTAGGGCCTGCCTTCTCCTTCCCACCGCCATAGAGAACATGACTACAAATTGTTTAGGGCATGCACAACCCACATGAATGTATGCCCAATGTGTAATCCAATCCCACCTAATCCCAGCAAAACTGAAGTGGTGCCAGTGCAGCTTCTGCTGAATTCTGCGGGGGATTTTTGGCTGTTGGGGGTCTCTTCAGTATAAGGATAAGCTCAATTGCTGGTGCGAGTCCATGTTGCTCCATAAAGGTGGATCAGGTCTGGGAAAGGGATTGGGATTTAGTGTGTACTGCTGCGGCCTATCCTGCCCCCTCCCAGGCCTGATCTGCCCTCCTCCCCACCCCACCCTACCCTGTCACTGCCTTGCTCCACTCACCCCTCCCCTCCCCACCTTCTTCCAACCCCCCTGCATGGGTTTATCTACTCTGGCAGGTGTCTACATGTCTGCTGGTGCACAAGAGACCATTGTGGCAGGCCCACTGGCAGCCCACTGGCAGGCTTGTCACCTTACGCTTCAACCCTATACTCGCTTTTCTGGGAGTTAGCCCCATTGGACACAATGGGACTTGCTTCTGAGTAGACTGTGAGCGCTTTTGAGACAGGAAGCCATTAGTTGTTTGATTTTCTCTGTAAACCGCTTTGTGAACTTTCCGTTGAAAAGCAGTATATAAATACTGTTGTTAATAATAATAATAATAATAATAATAATAATAATAATAATAATAATAATAATAATAATAATAATAATAATAATAATAATAAATTGACACACATAGCTGTGTGCTGCTAGTCTCTTAGTCACTGTGCTACACCAGCTCTTGACTTGCTTCAACCATATGCTGAGGTGAACCTGGATTGAGTTTTGCTCCAAATACGACACCAGTTTCATTGTGTGAACTGGACCATAGTCAGTAGGAGAGAGATTCAATTTTGGCACAGAAATTATACAAGGAGAGAGGAAGATATTTCTGAGGCACAATTTCAGTGTTGGCAACCTTGTGTTTGACCATTCATCAGGATATTGTCATTTAACCCGAATAGATGGAAATCTTATTTCACTCTGACCAGACACTCAAGGAAGACTTATGGGAAGATTTATTAAGTTATTACCTCAGGCTTACACTTAAAAGAAATTTACTGGTTTGGTAAATGGTTTCAGGGCCCCAGGCCTTCAGTTCCTGCCGTAAATCATCACATGGTCCAATTTCATGGAAAATATACTTTGATCAGGATTTCCTTTGCGTTCTGAAGGAAGCTAGTTTCTACTAATGCAGTGGGTTCTTCCCTTCTGTCATAGCAAATCTTCATAGGTTAAGACAATAAAATCATTTGAGTTTCTCCAAATGTAACAATATTTCCACCCAATGGCCATCGGCTGTCTTCAGTCCCAACCATGACATAACTGTGACAAATTACCCCAGGTCTTTGACAGCCATTGTACACCCCACCCCGCAGTAATTGATCATCTTCGACAGAGCCCTGCCTGTATGACTCGCTTCATATGCAATCCATAGCAGAATTGCTTTTATCATTGTCATCACCACCTCCTCCTCCTGCAGGGCAAGCTTCACCTCCAGGTGGCTTGATATTTCAAAGGTACCTGCTGGTATTCCTGATGTGCCTTTAGGGCTTCTTCTTTTATTTGCCATTAGGTTGTTGACATACTGAAAAAGAGGCTTGTCTCTTCCTTCCCCTTGGATTCTTGTCACCCCTCCTCTCAGTCAGATGCTTTGGCTAGGGGCAACACACATGAGGGGGCACCTCCCATAGTGCAACACTAGATAGGGTCTCCAGGGGCAGCTTAGGCCCCCAAGCAACCTGTGGTCTCATCAGGGTGTCCCACTGTCCCCTGGGTGATCCCCATTCTCTCATGGGGATCGACTCTGAGGCTGCACCTGTGCTCTTTGTATGGGCCAACTTCTAGCAGTCCCCAGGCAGCTCTCTCCTTTTCCTGTCCTCCATCCCTTGGAGCTCTCTGTGGCCCCCTTTTCCTCCCCCTCCGTCCTGCTGTCCAGGACCTTTCTCCAGACTTTCCCTCTCCCCCTTCTTTCCTTCATGTTCTGCTTCTGCCTCCACCTTCCTCAGCCCGTCTCTCCCTCTGAGCAAGCCTGAGGCCTTTTTTCTGAACTGAGACCAGCGGCTTGGCCAGATGTTGCTGCTCTCTTGCTCTGGACAGGCAAACACCAGCATCACCACAGGCCACCTCATTCCTATCCCTCTCATGTGTGTGGGAGTCAATTGGTCCCTCTTCTGCCAACTGGCAGAGTTCCCAGAGCTGCCTCGCAGTTGATGGATGGGGTTACTCAGGCTGCTGCCCGTCTGATCTGTGGTACCACATGAGCCACCACCCAGCTGATTGGTGGAGCCATGCAAGCTTCCTCTAGCCAGCAAAGCCCTGCCTTCTCTCTCTCTAGCCTTGCCAGAGACTCACAATTAGTAGGTTTTCCCAAATCTTTGGCTCACCCACCAGCCAATATTTAAACCTCTTTCTTCTTTTGTTCAGTGAGTAAGGCAAACAATTGTTCTCCCTCTTATTTATCTTAAACATATTGGTCTGTTGTCCATCTCTTTCAGTTCTGTCAGAGTGAACATACCGGTTCACATGTAGAAGAGACCTCTGGCACCTCTCGAGGACTGCTTCAAAATGGCTGACCTGAGTTGCCATTGAACAGCCTTCCCATTCAGACCAAGGGAATCTCACATACCAACACCAACACTTCAAATAAGTAGATAAAGCCGAATCATGACTAAAATTGTATGACTCACTGTGCTCAGCCATCCTCCTGGCTCACTGGGAAGGATAACTTTCTCTGTCCTTATACCTTCCAGTTCCCAGTGAGGGATTAGTCTGACCTGATCCATCCAGATCCTCTGCATGTGCCATTCATCCTCCTTCATGAGGTAAACGTGAGCAGCAATGGGAAAGACGGACCCCACGTCACTGCTGCTGGACTCTCCTTCTCAGGTGAGGGAAGCAGCCCTCAGGGAGCAGCTTGAAGCCTTGAAAGAAGAGGCTGCCAAGAAGACAAAAAAGGAGATCCCTGACCGAGGTTCCTGGAAAGGCCGGTTTGACTTCCTCCTCTCCTGCGTAGGATACGCCATTGGCTTGGGCAATGTCTGGCACTTCCCATATCTTTGTGGCAAGAATGGAGGAGGTAAGGTTGGCTTGCAAAAGACTCACACGTGGTCATGCTTTGCTTGACATCCTTTTGCATGGTGGCCTCTCTTAATGACAGTGCCTGAGAAATCTACTATATGCTATGATACAGTACGTTAAGGAGATGATGAAGAGATAACCCTATTCGGCTTCAACCCTGTGCACACTTTCCTTGGAGTAAGCCCCATTGAACATAATAGGACTTACTTCTGAGTATACATGCATAGGATGGGGGTGTTACAGCCCAATCCTATGGGCTTTGACTGGCAACAGAACACACATTCTACTGCTGGCCACTGCTGAAAAGCAGACATAAAGCACCTATGGGCATTGTGCGCCGGCTCGCAACATCAGTTCTCCCACTATGGGCTTTGACTGCCTGCCAGAGCAGGCAAGACAGTGAGAGAGGCAAGGGGCAGGGAAGGAGCTAAACCAGGCAGAGACAGGGGAGTGATGGGAGGCGGGGAGGCTGTGGAAGGGAGTGGATCTGGCAGCAATGGCACATGCCATATCCTATCTCCATTTTTACTGCCTCCCCACCCCTTTTCTCTTCTTTGGCTTGTGCTAGTGAAATCACTAGCGCAAGTCTAGATGGGCCCTTGACCTGATCCAGCAGGGCTTTCCTTTTGCCCTTATGTACAGCCGCCTGTACCAGGTGCTAAGACAACTTACTGCAAGAGCATCTTTAAATTCAGTTCCATTGCAGAAGAGCCACATGTCGGGGTAGCCAGCTCAGTTTCATTATCAGGTTTACCTGTGAACAATTTATCCTAGCCAGCCCTTTTGCTGGGATTGGCATGTGCCAGCTGACTGGGCACCTCAGCTCACCTAATCAGTTCATGGGGCAACTAGAGGCACCCAGGTAGGTATGAATCATCAAATTGTATAAACCCATGATATCACGCATCCTTAGGAAAGAGAGGCTTCTTAAACTTACTCAGTTTGAGAAGACTTTAGAATGGTGCAAGGAAATGGACTGGAAGTTATGGAGTCTGCAAGCTGCAAGCTGTAGTCCAGCAGGGCTTTCCTTTTGTTCTTATGTAGTTGCAGCTGCAAGCTGTGGTTACCCCTTCCCATGCACTCTTCTCTTCATTGGTAACCCTGACTGGGAAGTGCAGGCAATATGCTGAACAAAGGATCTTCATATTGGAAGATGAAGATCTTCATATTCAACAGATGAAGATAGTGATGTCAAGATTCTAACTAAATTTTGCAAGAGAATGTGAGTATCTTCATATTGGAAGAAAAAATATATATATAATTTGATTTCTGGTCAACAGATGAAGATAGTGATGTCAAGATTCTAACTAAATTTTGCAAGAGAATGTGAAGTTCCTGAGAGCATGTATGACTTTGCTTACAGTGTAGAAATGATTCAATGGAAATGGAACAGCAATTTTGTGACTTGACTATTCTGGGTGCCTACATTCTATTCTGAGTGTCTACATTCTTCTCAATGTGGGGAATCATTGCAGTATTAATTAGTAGTCATTATTTATCTTACTATTTGTATTAATGGCTGCCAATCTAATTTTTTTAATCACTGCTTCCAAAGGCCAATTCATATTAGATCTTTGTTATGTTAAACACTCCGACTCCTTCATTTCTGGACAGAGTGCAGGACCATAAAAGTGGGAAGGAATTTCCTGGGTCATAAAACCTAATTATAAAACCTAATCATTTCCACCAGCAATTATAAACTCAGAAAAAAATATCCCTGTCACATAAAGGCATTCTCCCATATCCGCAAATCCCATGTCCACAGTTCTCTGCTCCCGTGCGCCCATTACTTATCTGTCTTCCTTTCTTTACTGTGGCACCAAGCACTCATGTCTCTTTGTTGAGCTGTTGAGCCATGGTTTAGAAGTAAACATAATGGATCTATGGCAGAGCCAATGAGCCTAGGAGAAGGAGGAGCACCCAAGTTCACAGCTCTCTTGTCTCTAAATATAGATTACGGAAGCACAATTTGCTTGAGTAGAACAGAAAGATGGGGACTTAAGCAGGGAAAGGTAAGATCATCTGAATACTGCATTGAGTCTTAAAAGAAAACTAACCAATTTTGCTTGTTAGCACTGGTGTAGCTCCCATAGGGCTGGTGGTATCCTGTGATGCCGAGCGACACTCCTTCAGTGTGGCAGTGCTGCCCCCACAGCATCAACAAGTGTGCCATGCCATCTCAAATCTTGTCCGTTTTGCTGATTTGTACAACTGCGCTTGCTCTGTTGCCATAAATCAGCTACATACTCTGAGAGCTTTGAAGTTCTCCTAAGTTTTAAGGGTCATTAGGAGTTATTAAAAGTCTGAGTTTCTGTCCTTTCAGGGGCTGTTGAACCACAACCTGCTCCCCTCTACATTTCCGAATTCCAGTTAGGACAAATGGCCTCTTTTTTTGTTATTCTCAAAGGCCCTCAAGAATGTAGAGTGTACTCTTTAGCCAGATGCAATGGAATGCCATCAATATGGAGGACAGATTTAGGAGGACATAATGGAGGACAGATTTAAAGTGGTGCCATACACAAAAGATATTTCCAGTATGGAAGCAATGTGGAAACAGTAGCACATTTACTTTTAGAATGTACACTCTTTGAGGAGGCGCACTCGAAATATTTAGGTTTGATCTTGCTTAACACGAAAGGAAGATCAGAACATTTCAATTACTTCTGTCTACTGAGTTAGTGGATATAGTGGAGAGAACAGCACTGTGTTCTCTTTTGTGTTCTGTGTTCTGTGTTCACAGAATCTTTTCTGTGGAAGATTGTTAAGAGCCGGATTAGCAAACACTAATTATGGTATGGTAAGAAGGTTTGTGGGATTGCTGGTAGGAGGGTTTAGATCATTTTAGTATTATTATTAAGAACTGTAAGGTTTTTGATGTGTGGGTTATGCCAATAAAGGTTCCTAAACAAAAAAACAAAACATGTAACCCCCAAATGATGTTTGATGTTTTCCCATCAGTATTGCATTGGTAGCTCATATTTGAACTGGTGATGCTCAAACTCCTTTCCAGTGCAAGCAAAGTCTAGCAAGTTCCACCATTTTGTTTATATACATTTTTTCACTCCATTGTTCAATACTTGTCATTGTTGATTTTATGGCTTACAACCCACTACCCAAATTTATTCAGTTCTTTTTGGAAATGTTTATGAAAATGTCTAATTTACAGTTTTATTCATTTGTTTATTCATTCATTTCTCTGTGTCAACTTTCACATTTCAGTTTTATTTTCTTGTTGATATTATTTCACTTCTTTCTTCAATTGTCTAAATTATGAGGTTAGAGCAGTGATTTTCAACTTTTTTTGTCTCATAGCACACTGACAAGCTACTAAAATTGTCAAGGCACACCATCAGTTTTTTAATAATTGACACCATGCTGTGGCTGGGGGGCCTCCCAATGGCCCTACTAATAAATAACCCTCCCCCAAACTCCCGCGGCACACCTGGAGACCATTTGCAACACACCAGCATGCCACGGCACAGTGGTTGAAAATGACTGGGTTAGAGCATGCTGAATTTCATAGCAACAAGAGATTGATAATGTATTACTGCTTCTTAATAATATAGTTGAATTAATGATGTATTAATTAATTACCCCCACCCAATTAATTTGTTGCCTCCACACAATGAATTGATTGATTGATTCATTCATTCATTCATTCACCCATCCATCCATCCATCCATCCATCCATCCATCCATTCATTTTGTAGGGGGCGACAAATTTTCTGTGACCACGGCCAGCAGATGCCTCAGCTATGCCATTGCTTGTTAGCTAAATTGACAGAACTGGAATGAAAACATACTGATAATTACAGAAAAAACTTATCATAAGTGTTTTACCAGCCATTAAAAAGAGTAGGATGCTTCATTATTGGGATTCTTTCTTCCATCCCAGGTGCCTTCCTGATTCCCTATTTTCTAACACTAGTGTTTGCTGGGATTCCACTTTTCCTGCTGGAGACGGCTCTTGGTCAGTACACCTCTGTTGGTGGACTTGGAGTCTGGAAACTAGCACCCATGTTTAAAGGTACTGTGAATCCATGATGTTGATGCAAAATACATGGATGATATAGTGGTGAGGATGGAAAGATGGGTACAGGACAAACATCAGGGGTTGGAATCATTGGACAGCTACCAAAGGCCCAAAGCACTCACCCGGGCCTCCTGCCAATTCTTAAGACCACTTCTGTATCCTTAGCCTTTGTGAAGCTGTGATGGAGGCAGTGATGTCAAGAAAGTTCCTCCATCATCACCTTCTCTCTCCCATTCCATTTGCCAGGGTAAGTCCCACAATGAACCTTGAGGAGAGCACTGAAGTAGGAGGGGGCCCACAGAGGGCAGTTTGCCAAGGGGTCCTGTAAACCTGGAGCTGAGCCTAGATGGCCTACAGCCCATCAGGTGCCACAGTGCTTACAGCCTTTTAGAAGTTGATGTAGGAAAATCAAGAGTCATGTCAGTTACTCTGACAAGAATCACAGAGTTAAGAAAATTAAGACTTACAGCACAACTCTAGATTTTCCGAAGGCAACTTCTAGGCTGCTACAATCCCACAACGACCAATGATGGGGCTGCCCTGCAGGGCCTCTGAGAGGAATTTTATCAGGAGATACAACATTTCTTTTGGGTCCCTGAGGAGGGGGGTACAGTGTTTCTTTGGGGCCCCTTCCCTGCTCCGTTGGATCATAATTTCTATGAATTACAGTATATAGAACTATGCAGGTTTATTATTAATTATTATTATTAACAGTATTTATATACCACTTTTCAACTAAAAGTTCACAAAGTGGTTTACAGAGAAAAATCAAATAACTAAATGGCTCCCTGTCCCAAAAGGGCTCACAATCTAAAAAGATGCAAATGAATACCAGCAGACAGCCACTAGAACAGACAGTGCTGGGGTGAGGTGGGCCAGTTTCTCTCCCCCTGCTAAAAAAAGGAGCACCCACTTGAAAAAGTGCCTCTTACCCAATTAGCAGGGGTAAACAAAAGCAGGTTTACACAAAATGTGAATGCTAGTCCTCACACAATATTTGCAAACATTTCTGAGATCCCAGGAAATCTCTGGCTCTCCTCTTTGACTTCTGGGTTTTCTTTTTGATCCCAGGCCCAGGTACGATGAATCCCCTGCACCCCCTACCATGGGCCCTGATGAGATCGAAAAATGTAAGATCCCAGGAAATTTCCAGGCCCCCCCCCCCTTTTGGCTCCAGGACCTGCTTTTTGACCCTGGGCTTGGGTACAATTTACCTCCCGCAACCCCTCTCTTGGGCCCTGCTGCTCTGAGTAGTACCCATTGGATCAGTACAACCTAGTGAGTTTTGGCACAGTAGCTTTTGAACAAACAATGTATTTTGTCCCTTAGGAGTGGGCTTGGCTGCCATGGTTCTCTCCTTCTGGTTGAATATCTATTATATTGTCATCATTGCCTGGGCATTGTATTACCTCTTCAACTCTTTCACTGCGGTGAGTTGCAGCTGTATGTTCTTGGGGACAAAACTCCTACGTGGTTGAGACCCAATTTCTATTACATGGTTATACCATGTCAGTGAAATGGATGCCTAAATATTTGCACTAAAGATTTAAAAAAACCACTCGCTTGAATTACACACAGAATCTGTCATACTCTTCTATGCTCTTGAGTCTTACTTCTTTATGTTGGGGGCAGGAGGGCAGGCTGTAGTGGAGGAAAGTTGGGCAGGAGGTAAGAGAACAAGGTGAGGTGTCTTTCTTTCGTGGAGGAGAGTAAAAATGGGGATTTGGTTGGTAAGTAGATTGAAAGGGAATTGATTGAAGGATGTGAATGGGAAAATAAGCACAGGGAAGTCTGGGTGTGACTTGACTGTTTTTGAGAATGTTTATTGAAGGATGATTTATTGGGGGGTCTGCTGTTTTGAGGCTCAGCTTTCTACCTCATGTTCCATTTCTTTCTTTGGACACGTCATTTATCGCTCAGATTGCTTTCAGAAAAATGGATGTCAGGTTGCATAGGCAAATACTGGGTCAAATGAATGGTTTAGTGTTGGTTTGAATACCTCAGCTATTTATTGTTTACAACTCACCAGAAAGGCTCTTGCAAACAAACAAAAAAAAACTGTGACTGACAAAATAACAAAACACAACTTAATTGAGATATGTATTTGGTCCATCTGGGCAAAGGACTCTACAGGCTCCATAACTCACACAGATCTTGCTGCAAAAGCAAACCTGTTTTCTCCATTTTCTCACATCGCTTGTCTTATCTAGAAGCTTTCTAGGCTTGCTTCTGAAAGAGGCAATACACAATGGACAGAATCTCTAAGATATTGCAGGTGCTTCTGGATAGACTTGTAAACAGTCTCCATCTCAGTCGAAGCCACATTCAGTGATGAAGGTTCTCCTCACGCTTGAGGTGAGGAGAGGAGTGAGCTTCCAGAGAAATATAAGAGGGATGGGATCAGACTCTGTCACGCAGTGCTATAGAATCAAATCTGCCAGTCCCCTTGGTTGATCCTCAGCAAGGATAAACTAGCATGGCCTTTCATTCCTGGATTTTGGCTTTGGAACCTGTTTGCTGCCTAGACATGGGGCCCATCTCTTCTCCATGATGTATTAACTGAGACTACTTGGAGAAAGATGTCCCTATCCTTGCAACAATCACCACAACAAAAAAGTTCTGGTAACTGGGAGTCTGGGGGGTGGGCCTAAGTCAGAGGGCAGAGCCTAAAGTAAGTTTTAGGCTTTTGTGGAGCCAGGGAATGGAGATTATTTAGCAGATTCCCCTTCACCGAAGGGGGAAGAAAAGCTGCCTTTTCTCCTCGCCATTTGGCAGCCCTACTTGGAGAGGAAGGCGCCTCCTTTAACATTACTTGTGAAACGATTGATAGACATAAAAGCACCTGTTTTTATGGTTCCTGTGGGGTTGCTTTTAATTGACACACAGCTGCTGAGAGGCTGAATATATGTACTATGCTTCTGTCCACTTTGGGTTTGACTGTATTCCCAAGCAGCAGTGAAATCTCTTGCCAAACTGTTTTGATTGCTTAATCACTTCAGAAACATATGTTTGTAGTCTCCAAAGTGCCCCAACACCTGCAACTTCTGTTGTCGACTTTTTAAACACAGGCTAGCCATTTGTATAGATTTCATGGTAAGGGCTTTGGAGAGTTCCCTTACAGAACTTTAGAACAGGATTTCACCCTCTATTCAGCTCAGGCTGGGTAGCAACAATTTTACAATGAAACAGCTTGTCAACATGGCTCGTGAGTTTGTCTGCTGTCTTCTCCTCAACTTGCTTTGCCAAAGTAGGTGGGAGGGGTACCACCTGAAGCCTGAGAGGGAGGGGAAGGTAAATAAGACTGCGCCTGAGGAACATGAAACCTTTGGCTGGAGGACAGCTCTGCAAAAGCTTTTTCTCTCTATGAACTGCACAGGGAAACATGTGCAAGGCAAATGTTGATGCCCTGGTGGAATCAGAAGCCACTGCACAAATCCCCAACATCAACAACTTGGCAATCAATTATAGGCCAAAGTACACATAATGTGCAGATCCCTGTGGCTATTTTAAAAAAAATTAAATAGTAGTTGAAGGGGGCATGATCAGCCTATTGTGTGCAGAGGTGTGGATAATTCACTTTTTCCACTCATACAACAAGGTGGAAATCACACACACACACACACACACACACACACACACACGTCTTGCAAAGCAACTCTGGGAAGGGAGGTGTCATTGATCCTGTGGACACACAGTCCTGTATAACTTTCCCCTGACATTTGTTTTCTCCAGAAGCAGCTACTGGAGGCTGCAATCTTGGGGGGAGGACTGACTGCACAGGGCTGTATGTTTGCCACTTAATCATTTCCCTTCGAGCTGCTTTTTCTACTAAAAGTTGACTTCCTCAAGCAGATTTCCCTGCTACAAAGAAAAACCAACAACATTTCCTCTCAGGGGATAAAAAGCAGCACAGGGAACCCATTTTGAGAGGGAAAACAGCCAGAGGAGAAAGTGCGAAGCAGTCCCTCCACCCTACAATGGCTCTCCGCTGAAACCTTCAACATTGTGAGGAGGCTTGTGGTTTAAACAAAACCCCTGAGTGATGCAGGGGAGGCAGGTGGGCCCCACCAATCCACCACTTAAGTCCCCTTACTATGGGTTGTTCTCCCTCCACCTTCAAACCTGTGCTAGATACCGTGCAGGCCAGTTGGCCTGCCAGGATTGGGCTGTCAGACAGTCAACTGTGTGGCTTTGAGAAAGCAGGAGAGAGAGAGAGAGAGAGAGAGAGAGAGAGAGATTTGGTATATTTAGCCATCTGTTTATGAGTGAGATTGCAGACTTTGGTGGCAATGGCAGAGTGAGGTTGCCAACAGTTTGCCCATGGCATTCCTCCTTTGCCTCCAACAACTGTGTAACAAGCAGAAATGCAGCCTATTAAGCTGACAGTTCCTCAATGCCATTTTGCCCCTCTGCAGAACCTGCCGTGGCAGAGCTGTGGAAATGCCTGGAATACAGAGAGATGCTTTTCCAACTACTCCCTCAATGACACCACCAACCTGACCAGCGCTGTGACTGAGTTCTGGGAGTACGTCTCCAGCCTAAGTCAGGTTTTGCCATCATTGGGGTCATCTTACCCATGCAGGGGCTTGGGAAGCAGGGGGAGAATCGGGCATGAGCTTTTTGTCCCTGGAGCATTGCATTCAAATGCAAACAACATATTTGTGTCAGGGGAGATGAGAAGGTCATTCAAATTCTGAAACTAAACTTGTTTAAAACTAGTGGGTGGTGTAACAAAAATGGTGGGTGTATTTCACAAGCAAGGTTTGGGAGAAGCTGCCCTGGGGCGGGGGAGGGAAGAGGAATCCCAGGCCTCACCAGATCCCTGTACCTCAGGAAAAGGATTTTGTTCTTGTCACTGGTCACAAAGTGGACGGATCTGATGGAGCATGGCCATTCCCCCTTCTGCATTCCCTTTACTGCATTCCCTATACTGGGCCAGTTACTCTTATGGCCCAGTACTATCCCTTGTCAGACTGTAGCACACAGAGACAGGGACAGAGTGTGCGCAGCACGCTGTGATGGGGGAGGGAGCGACCAGATGGCCCTGGAAAGATAAGTAAAAAATCCATCAGCATAAGGCCTGGATAGGATTGGGCTGCCCATCAATAGTCACTCCGAGGAGCCAACCCTAAACCAGAACCAATGAGAGGCATGGGACTCCTTCACCTCTCAACGACTTGTACGCAAACTGGCAGGTCTGCATGACCAGAGCCAGAAGGCCCCTACTGACAGTATTTCATGTTAGCCAGTTTTGTGTGTTCATTTGATGCTGCACTTCCCTTCTTACGTTTGTAAAAACTCAGGCAGAAGTAGACAGGCAGTCTGCACAGATGTACACTAAATCAACCACACATATTAGGCATCTTAAAATTTAATGCAAAGTCACAGAAGAGCTGCATGTTACACACTTCATAGACAACCTTCTCAATATCAGAAAATCTTGTGCCTTAGCCTTTGGTCATTGGTCAACCACTTCTGCACATGAATTGTCAAGTCAGAAAAGGTGATACAGTCCCTCAGCATCTTGCACTGTGTTTTACTTACCAGCAGGCGACCTTACAGAAGTTCAGCAGGACCACCTCATATTTCAAGGTCCACGTATGCTCTGAGCCCCACTTCTGCTATTTGTTCTCAGGCATTTAGAGCTCTGTACGGCTGCTGATACATGCCTTTTTCATGCCCAGCGTTCAGCCTTCTTGCATTCAGCTCTGACTATCAACAACTCTGCTGCTGGAGAATTCTAATCTTTTGGTCTTGGTGGATATCAACTCTTCTGATTTCCATTTGTAGGAGAAGCATGCATCAGATCACTGGAGGTCTGGGGGAGCCAGGCAGTGTTCGCTGGCCTTTGGCTGGCACACTTGCGTTAGCCTGGGTTCTGGTCTATTTCTCCATCTGGAAAGGCGTTGAGTGGACTGGAAAGGTACTTGATGTTAATGATGCACTCTAATAGTACTTTAGATTGCTGCAGGCTTTCATTTGCTGAAATGTCCAGAGTCAATTTTAGCCCCCAAATGCCTGGAATTAGGGTTTCTACATTCCAAGGCAAAATGGCAACAGGTGGCATCCAATTTTTAACTTTCCCCCCCCAGCTTTACAATAGCAAATGTCATCATAGTTTGTTTGATGGGGTTTTTCTTTCCCCCTAAACTGAACAAGCTGTTCAGGTTTCTAAAAGAAATTTACCCTTCTTAGGCTGCTAAAGGTAAATCTTTTAAAACTGGCAGGAGATTTGGGGTCTCCATATGAGACACTTTTAAGAGCTGTTTGTGGTTTGACTTAAAAGCTGCTGGCCATGTGACTTTGATAGCCCAATCCTTAACCTGCACTGGAAGGCAGTCTGGCTGGCCTGCGCTGTATCCAGCGCAGGGTTGGAGGTGGCTGTGGCACAACTCAGGTCAAACTGATATTTTTCCTCTTACCCTGAGTCCTGGCTCAACCACCACAATGGGGCTACTTGGATCTGCGCCTACTACATCACTGGCACAGATCTGAGCAGCCCAGTGTTAGGCCAGGCTGCTCGCGAGGGGGGATAGGCTGGTCTCACCCCCCTCCCAGGCCCGGCCCACCCACTGGTCCACCCATTGTCCACTCTCCCCCTGCCCTGGAATGCCCATGAAACATCCTCCCCTCCCGCTCTCCCTAAACCCCCGCACCACAGGCTGCCACCAGCGCAAACTTACCTTTGCCAGGGGTTGCTCTGGCATGGGGAGACCAGCGCGCATCCTTGCACCAGCCTCCCCGACTCCCACGGTGGTGCAAATGTGCTTTATGACATGTTCGCAGTCATAGCTTGTTCGCAGCACCCAAAAACTGGCACTGTGGACTTGCACCAGCTTAAGTGCAATTGAGGATTACACTCTTAAATAGATTTGAAGCAAGGTTTCACATAACTTTGCAATGAGGCTGGTTTTTGGATTCTAAGTCAAATTTTGAGGAGAAGCTCAAAATTCAATGGTTATTTCAGAATAGGATGCTTGCCATTGGGATTTGAGATTTGCCTATTTTGACTGGTTAAATGAGTCAATAATATAAAATGTATTAATTTTATTCCAAAACTGCTTCCCGATGCTATTAAATACTGTATGCTGTAGCATGTCACTAGCCAGATCCTGTCTGCTGTTGACTGCTGCTACAAAATCCATTGACGTCAAAATACTCATGCTGAACATAAATATGAGTAGGATATTTGGACACCCTGAGAATAACCGGAAACTATTCACCATTAAAATTCACAGATTATTTTGACGATGTGTGGTGGAATTTCAACAATTTCCAACATTTCTCTCTCTCCCTCTCTCTCACCTGTAGGTTGTGTATTTCTCAGCCACGTACCCTTACTTCATGTTATTCATTCTGTTTTTTCGTGGAGTCACCTTGCCAGGAGCCAAGGAAGGAATCCTTTTCTACATCACCCCAGATTTCAGCAAACTCTCCCAGTCTGAAGTTTGTATTCCTGTCTGATCTCTGCAAGAGCAGAAAACTAATTAATGCTACAGACATAACAGCTAGTTGTCCCAGAACATTCTGAATTCATGATGGAAATGGGAATTATTTAGATCAGTGTTTCTAAAATACTGTCTCACAATGTGATAATAAATGCATAGGATAAATAAATAACTCCCTCGTGAGTCATTCAAGCCTGTTTTGGGTGGGTCATGCTGTACATTGTGAGAAACCAATAATTCGCATTTCTCTTCTTGCTCTTTTTCCCCTCCTGTAAATTGCTGTGGGGGGGGGGGCGTGAGCAGTCAAAATGGGGACTGAGGTATATGGGAGGACAAGGTGAACTCTTCTCTCACCACCACATTACAAATCCAGCTCTCCCCCCCCCCCCCATGGCTGCTACTTCTGATAAAAGTAAACGGCTGTTATTTGAAATAAAAACATGGCAACACAGTGAGCCTTGATTCTGGCATGACAACGGCCAGGTGGAAACTGCAGGAAATGTATCTGAATGGCAGCATCATGAGGAATAATGTGCATGAAGAGAGGATGGCTATTCCTTCATGCCTTGCTTGGAGGCTCACCAGAGGTGTCCAACTAGCCACTGTTGGAAACAGAATGCTGGCCTAGATGATCTCTGGGCCAAGGCACTTTTCATGTGGTAAACAGCTCTACTGTGCTGGCTGCCATGGGGAAGCATTTCTGGCTGCTTCCATGTGCTGGCTGTAATGCAAGGACCAATTCACAAGTTACCTGACCCTAGTGACCATATGAAGCTGCCTTCTACTGAGCCAAAACCAGCTCAAGATGGTCTGACCAGCAGCAGCTCTACAGAGTTTCAGTCGGGGCTTTCCCAACCTTACCTGGAACTGTCAGGGATTGAACCTAGGACCTTCTGCGTGCGAAGCAGCTGCTGTGCGGATGGGCTATGTCTTCGTCCTGCTTCTGTGTCGTTAAACCTCAGCTACTTCACTAATGTCAATTATGAGGAATCACACAGAGGATTTGGATGACTGATGTTACACTTTCCTTCATCAGTACCTCCTGCTGAAAGTGTATAGGTGCTATCCATGTGCACTGTTTAGTACCACGCAGGTAATGTGGAAAATGGCTCTAGGTAATGTAGGAACTGGGTTTTCTTCTTTCTTAGAAATGCCGGGGGCAGTCCCAGCAGACAGACATGCTGCATGGTCTGCCATATTTAGAACTGAGTAGTACACAGTGCTCCAGCCCCTCATTGGTAACCCACTACTGCGAGGTGCTGCAGGACTTGAATGGGGAGTCCTGCTGGACAGTGATACCCTGTGCTACTACAGGCCAGAGGAGAGAACTGCAGGCAGTCCCAGCTAGTAGACTTGTACAACAGCCCTCAAGCCTCCTGATCCAATACATCAGATTAACCCAAAGAGTCATTCTGGGGTCTGATGATATAAAGCTCCCATATCTTTTCACTGAAAAATTCTCTAGGTCATCTTGTGCATGGTTGGTCTTTGGCTTGGCTGTTGCCTGCTTGCTTGCTCATGGTACTTGCCCAACCTTAGATCTGAGATCTCTTTTTGAAAACTGCTTTCACTGCTGTACAGTCACCCCAGCCATAATGAGCCTCAGGTAGGTTAATGGGGAAATCCTTCACAGCCAGGGAAGCTTGGAAGGTATACTGACAACATCAGTCCTGCTTGCCATCTCCAGGTGGAGAGCTTAGCGGTTGTCAGAGGCAATGGCAGTAGATCTGATTAGAACATCACACAATGATGTGTGTTGGTGTGACAGCCTAAACATTTGGAATTATCTGAGGGGGCAGACTGTGATCAGTAGATATCAAATTTCAAAGCATCTTCTTCCTTTGCAGGTTTGGATGGATGCAGCCACACAGATCTTTTTCTCATATGGCCTAGGACTGGGATCTCTGATAGCCTTGGGAAGCTATAACACTTTCCATAACAATGTCTACAGGTTTGTGATGTGTACCTTCCTGTCCACCAGTAATAATAATAATGTTTATTTATGTAATACTTAGAATGTTCAAAGCACTTTGCCAACGTTATCTTGTTTTAATTTTGTTAGGCAGATCAGTGTTATATTCCCATAATGCAGATGAGGTGGGAGAGATTGAGGCTACAGGAGGGTGGCTTATATAAGACTTGCCTAGCAAGCTCATAACCAAGATTTGGACTTTGGGTCCTGGTTCATAGTTCAGTCTCTTGCAGTCCAATTCTATACATGTTTATTTGGAAGTAAGTCAACCTCAAAGCAAGTATGCAGAAAATTGCAAGCCTAGCCCTTATGCCACACCAGCCAAGTGTGTATGTGGATCAATCCTGGGATCCAAACAGAAGGTTTCCTCTACCCCTACACTTGCACAATCAGACAGACTCTTTCCTTGTAAAAAATAACAAAAAACAACAGCTTGCTGTTACTCCAAATCGGCATGTAGCATTGCAACAGTTTCTTCCAGAAGGTGTTTCAGTGCTCTCGTATAACACCTCCATCTGGCAGGCCTGCCCCGTATCCAGTGCAAGTTTGGGACTGAGAGCAATTCAGCCCAGGGCAAGGGGAAATTGCTTCCCCTTACCCCAAGAAGAGCCACAGTGGCCCCAATAGGTCTACTTGGATCTGCGCCACCTAAAGAGATGGTGTAGATTCGAGCAGCCCAGTGCTGCCCCAAGCTGCCCAGGAATAGGGTCAGGATTTGGCACAAATGCCGGGTCCTGGCCCCACCCCCTGCTTTCCTGCCGCCCACCCACAGATCCTTCTGCCACCCACCCTTTCCCACCCTAGAACATTCCTCCCCATCCTCCCCACACCTCCCAGGCCCCCTCGCTGGCTAAGCTTGGCTGGTGCCGACTTAACATCCATCCGTCGTCATGGAGGCCAGATACAGCCTCCACTGGCTGATGCACGTCTTTGAGCCGGCCCAGCTGACATTCAAGGAGGTGCAAACGCCATGTTTGAAACCTTCCCAGGCTGATGCAAGAGACTTGCGCTGGCTCAGCGCAATCTTAGGATTGCACTCTAAGTATACAAGTAAAGGTGAAAATTTCAAATTTAGAGGCAGTTTGGAGGACAACTGGTGCCTGCTGAATCCCACAGAGGATTTTGGCATCTGAAGGCTTTCTCAGGATGAGGGAACATTTGTTACCTTGCCCCGGGACAAGCCTGCGGCAGCCTGCTAAGTCTACTTGGACGTCCTCCAGGTCTAGTGCAGGTCTGGTGCAGGTCTACATGGACCCAGCTGCACTAAATGGCTTGTTGCGTTTTGTGACAGCCATAAAGGACTTTACGCTGCCAAAATAAGTGTTCTGGCAGCACAAGGCCCAGTTAGGATTGGGTGGGTTGTTGGCCTTAGGAAATCAGGCTGCTTAAAATTCAAGATGTTAAAAGCATCGATCTCAAAAGCTATCTACCTTGTGGGGATAGTG
This sequence comes from Tiliqua scincoides, assembly GCF_035046505.1. Lineage (NCBI taxonomy): Eukaryota > Metazoa > Chordata > Lepidosauria > Squamata > Scincidae > Tiliqua > Tiliqua scincoides. The sequence continues at coordinate 43,502,291 of NC_089827.1, forward strand.
TCCATATTTCCACTGGTTTCTAAGAGAACGTCTATGTCCAAAGTTGGATCTAAGGACAGCTTGTAAGTCAGCAAACTGCAGAAAGAGGAGCACAGGATTCTATCATGTCAGAACAGAGCTCAAATCAAACCCCAGCCAAATCATCACTCCAAGCAAAGGACAGATACCAATATTTTTCTACCAATAATACCAATATCAGTATTCACTTCTGGGGTGCACATATTGCACAACACAGGCAATCGAATGCTGTCTAAGAAACTGCCCACAAGAGAAAGTGCTTTTACATTTATCATCATAGTATTCTTGGCTGCTTTTCAAAGGCTTTCCAACAACTTTTAAATGGTAAGATTCTCTCTGTGTGGATTGCTCCCAAAACCTTTAGATTATTCTTGGCAAACTCTTTCTGTTGCAAGAAGACTCCTTCACGGGGTCACTTAGCATCTGATGTTCCTTCACAAATGGGTTTTGCTGCCCTTTGCTTATTCATAGAGAGGATGAAGCCCAGGAGAAGGTTGAAAAGGCATTAAACATTCACAAGGAAAACCTCTGAAACCTCTTCCTGTTCTTCATCCATTATCTAGAAACCTAGGCCTTGCATATAAACCTCAGGCTACATTTAAGCTTCTCCATCCAGTCATGGGAAAACCATTTGTGATGGCAGTCAGGTCACTGTGCAAACATTTGAATTGGAGAAACTTACCACACTCTTTTGTTCCCTTCCTTCATCCACATCTTGTTCCCACATTCATTCATCCTTCATTTGTCCACACACCATGGACCATCTTAAAGCACAAACTGGGTTTTTATAGATCCAGCTATCTGGTTATCCCTGTTCAGGCATACATCTCCTCTGAAGTGATGGTTCATTTGTCTCACTGCTTGAGGTTTTCATGAAATGGAAACCTCAGGTGGGTATTTACATCTCTCTCTCTCTCTCTCACACACACACACACACACACACACACACACACACACACACCATTAGCTAAATTGCTCTTGTCCCTTTCTATCCCTGGCAAAAAATAAAACTTAGGCCCCAATCCTATCCCATGGCAGCAACATCAATGCTCCTCATAAACACTGGGGCCACCAATGGGTCTTCTCAGACATACGCCACTTCTTTTGGTGATGTGTGTCTGATGAGAGAAAAGAGGCAGAGAGGTTTAAAATGGAGGGGGGGAAATTTGGTGTGTGCCATTGCCACCAGATCAATCTCCTCTTGCCTTCTCCCCATCTCTGGTTCGTTCTCCCTCCCTGCCTAGTTATGTCCCCAGTCCTCCCACTTTCTACCCCTTCCTTCCTCCCTCCTACCCCCACTGCTTGCTTACTGGGTCTGGTGGGCACAGCGGTATATGGTGGTGTGGCAGCATTTGCAACGTGGCCTCTGGCAGCAATTTTACAACAGTGGAAGAGTCTTCCACTGTCATAAACTTGTCCTTCCGATAGTCTGTTAATGGAAAAGAAAGACAAATCTTACACTACTGCAGAAAGATACTCAGGTTTGACCTTTGACGGGTACTCCAGAGTTGAAACTTAGCCACTGGAACACCTCCCTGTATGCAACTTTGCTTTCAGACCATGCCACATAGTTGTTGGCATCCTTCAGTCTCGAAAGACTATGGTGTCACGCTCTGAATGGTGGTTCTGGAACAGAGTGTCCTCTCCAGTGCACGAAGCCTGGGTAAAGTAGGTATGGAGGATAGGCTGTTACCCATGCAGCAAATCCCCCCTCTCCACGTCGCTGAAATGGTCCAATGGAAAGGCAGAGGCCAATGCGGTTGGTTCCAGCGGCGTCGCAGGAGTTGCCAGAACGTGACTGTGTTCAGCCATGAACTGCCTCAGGGACTCCGGCTCCGGATTTTGCCTCGAGGTTGACTCCTGAAGCCTTTTCCATAACTGGATGTAGCCACAAGGCAGTGGAGGTTTGGGATCAGAGTTTTCCTTCTCTTAGATGAGCTGCCTTCCCAGGCTGACGAGTCCCATCTACCCGGTGGCTGTTTAGTCGCCTCTTACGACAAGTACAGCCAAACTGAGGGCCTATTCTTATCCCCAGCCCCCAGGGGTAACATAGATGGTAACCATAATTCAGTGTTCATCCTGTTCCTTACTGGTAACACAGACCAACACACATTTTCCTTCCTTAAACGTTACACCAATTCCTGGGTATATTTGGGGTGCTGATTCCAAAAATGGCATCTGTTTTGCGCTATCACGTCTAGTTTTGGAGACACGGTTTAGCCTCTTTAGTGAATGGTTCAAGCTGCTTTCTCATGAGGAAGCCTACCCCATGGCTTCCTCATGAGGAAGCTGCTTGAACCATTCACTAATGAGGCTATACTATATCTCCAAAACTAGACATGATAGGGCAAAACGGATGCCATTTTTGGAATCAGCACCCCAAATTCATATCAAACCACCATAAAGTTTGGGAAAAACTTTCCCAACCCTCAGTTTTGTAGGCCTGTGTAATCTGTCATTTCCTGGATTAGGCTCCAATCCTATGCTCAGCTACCTGTGAGTAAATTCCACTGAACACAGTGGGGCTTCTGATTAGAGCTGCCTAGGCTTTCACTGCTAGTGTTTCCTTCGCTCACAACAGGAGAGGAAACTGAGCGCTTTCCACATGCGCTGCCTCCGACGCATCCTCGGCATCACCTGGCAGGACAAAGTTCCAAACAACACAGTCCTGGAACGTGCTGGAATCCCTAGCATGTATTCACTGCTGAAACAGAGACGCCTGCGTTGGCTTGGTCATGTCGTGAGAATGGATGATGGCCGGATCCCAAAGGATCTCCTCTATGGAGAACTCGTGCAAGGAAAGCGCCCTACAGGTAGACCACAGCTGCGATACAAGGACATCTGCAAGAGGGATCTGAAGGCCTTAGGGATGGACCTCAACAAGTGGGAAACCCTGGCCTCTGAGCGGCCCGCTTGGAGGCAGGCTGTGCAGCATGGCCTTTCCCAGTTTGAAGAGACACTTTGCCAACAGTCTGAGGCTAAGAGGCAAAGAAGGAAGGCCCATAGCCAGGGAGACAGACCAGGGACAGACTGCACTTGCTCCCGGTGTGGAAGGGATTGTCACTCCCGGATTGGCCTTTTCAGCCACACTAGACGCTGTTCCAGAACCACCTTTCAGAGCGCGATACCATAGTCTTTCGAGACTGAAGGTTGCCAATACAAATGTAAAGTGTGACACTCTTCTGGATGCCCAATGGGGCAGGAAAGGTGGGAGACTTTCTCCTTTGCTCCCTCTCATTTCTCTTTTCCAGAGATTCCATCATAGTCTGCGGCATAAATTCCAGCACAAGCATCTTTGCAGGATTTGTTATTTTTTCGATTGTTGGATTCATGGCTCACATCACCAAGAAGTCAATCTCTGAGTTGGCATCCTCAGGTAAGCAGACACTATCTGTGCAATGCCCAGCCATTGGGGTAACAGGGAAACTTTTTTTTTTTTAACCCATTAAAAATATTGTGTCATGATTGGTATTGGAGAAATATTGGTATTTTCCCATCATTATTACATAATATTTATATATTCTAACTGGGGGTGGTTAAAATAGACCAGGACCCACAATACCTAAAAGAGGTTTCATTTTCTACTTATGCTGCTGAATTATTTGAGTTAGAGTTGGGTTAAACAACTGGTGAAGTCTATTTAAAAATAGTCTACCATGACCTTTGTTTAAGAAATGGTCCCTATCTCCCCCCCCCCCCAACTTGTCACAAGTAACATGCTGTACCAAATGTAACAAGCCGGTTACAAAGTCACCACGCAACTGCTCCATGTCTTTTGATGGCTTCAGGTCCAGGATTGGCTTTCCTCGCTTATCCACAGGTCGTCACTCAGCTACCCATGTCCCCTCTCTGGTCGATCTTCTTCTTTTCGATGTTGATGATGCTTGGCCTTGATAGCCAGGTAAGGTATTTTGAAAGCAATCCATGAATGGGTGACAAGAAGAACCAAAAAACCTCTGCTTCCTTGCTAAGTAGTGCAATCCTATGCATGCTTACCTGAGAGCAGGCCCCATTGAATGCAATGATACTTCTGACTTTGTTTAGTATTGTATTGCTATTTTCTACCATCACAAGTTTTACTGCAGTAGGCTGTATTATGTTCCTTCCTTCCACCTATCAACCCCCTGTGCTGATTTTAGAGGGATCAGCAATATGAGCCCCCAAAATATGAGCCTAAGCCATGGTGTAGGCTTCCTCATGTGGAAGCTGCTTGAACCATTCACTAATGAGGCTATACTATATCTCCAAACTAGACGTGATAGGGCAAAACAGATGCCATTTTTTAAATCCGCACCCCAAATATACCCAGGAATTGGTGTAACGTTTAAGGAAGCAAAATGTGTGTTGGCCTGTGTTATTGATCTGTAAAGAAGAAACTGGCACTCATGAGAAATATAATGGCGCACACCACCACATTTCAGAGCCATGTGACATATGCCACTAAATCATGTGATACAGTTTTTCCAGGGCTGGGTCATTCGTACCACAGGTGCAAGGGGGAGGTGGATTTCACGCTTTTTAATGCTCTGTGTGAGCCAAAAAAAATCTTCTTTAACACCAAAAAGCAGCAAACAGGGAGGCTAAGCTAAAACCCTTCTCCCTTACTTAGGCATAGAGGGGTTCATTTTCATGGAGAGAGAAGGGACACAACAATGCCATCTACCACCTGTAGTTTGGGGTGGTACACCCCAAGAAAAAAAAAATGCATCAAATGCTTTAGCTGCATATGTAAATCAATACTGCTACAGCCATGACTAACTCAGTTGTTTTTAATATATTGCATCCCAGCTTTTTTAAGAAGAAAAAAAATGCACCTCTTTACACTACCATAATACTCCATTTATTTCCTTGCATTGGGTTTTTTTATACAGTAATTTATTATTCACAGGCAAAGTAACCATAGCTGAATTTGACCTGGTTCGTAAATTAGAGGCCTTTTAAGAGTGATGCAAGTGCTAACTGAACAGTTCTTGTGTTCATTATTCCTTTCTTAAGCCTCTGAATACCTTTTTTTTCAAGTGTTTAATTTTACACTATTTACTCAAGTGGTGCTTTGTTCCCCACGGTGGCTGGCGGATACTTTTAAAGTGACACCTCTCTCAAACACTTCTAAAATTAATTTTTAGTGTTCGTCTTTAAAAAACATGCACAGCAAAGTACTCCACGGGGCTGTGGTGCACAAGAGGGCTTTTCAGAGTGTCTTCTGAGAGCTGTCTCTGGTCACTCCATCAGCCACGTAGTATTGTATATGTCATGGGATGCCTTAACAGTGATGCCTTTTGGATGAAGAATTGGGGGCTCTTCTCCTGACAGAAGATGCTTCAGATCAAACAATGAGGCAAACCATCAACCACTGAAGAATTATTCACTCAACAAATGCAGATAATGAACACAAAAGCAAACTTAGTACTGTACAATGCTACATGGATTTCAGACTCAGTAAATGTTCTGGGGGCCCAATCCTATCCAATTTTCCAGCACCTGTGCAGCAGCAATGCAACCCCAAGGTAAGGGAACAAATGTTCCTTTACCTTAATGAGGCTTCTGGGGCTGCCTCCCCACCACAGGATGCAATGCATGCCCCATTGGCACGGCTGCACAGGAACTGGAAAACTGGATAGGATTAGGCCCTGAGAGTCTTGCCAGTGCGATACAAATGATTTAAATAAATAAAAAGGCAATCTGGCCCATGCATGTTCACAACCCGCTGACTGCAGCATTGACTACAGATTTACATGTGTGAATGAGCCATCAAATGTCAAACAAGAACTCTCATGGAGCTTCGCTGAGGGCTTTAGAAAATGATTAGATAAATTCCTGGAGAATCAATCTATCTGTAGCTGCCAGCCTTGATAACGGTATGAAATCTCTAGTTTTAGAGGCAGCATGCAACAGGAAGAAAGGGCTATCCTTTTCAATCTGGTTTCAGGCCGGGCTTTGGGACGGAAACCGCCTTGGTTGCCTTGGATGACCTATGCCGGGGAATGGACAGGGGGAGTGCGTCCCTGTTGGTCCTCCTGGACCTCTCAGCGGCTTTCGATACCATCGACCATGGTATCCTTCTGGGCTGATTGGCCGAGTTGGGAGTTGGAGGCACTGTTTTGCGGTGGTTCCGCTCCTACTTGGAGGATCGGTCCCAGATGGTGGTGCTGGGGAATGCCTCTTCGACACCATGGCCCTTGAGGTGCGGGGTGCCACAGGGTTCAAGTCTGTCCCCCGTGCTATTTAACATCTACATGAAACCGCTGGGAGAGGTCATCCGGGGGTTTGGAGTGGGGTGCCATCAATATGCTGATGATACCCAGCTCTATCGCTCCTTTCCTCCAGGCACCAGGGTGGCAGTTGAGGGCCTGGAGCGCTGTCTGGAGGCAGTCAGGATCTGGATGGGGGCTAACAAGCTGAAATTAAATCCGGATAAGACAGAGGCTCTCCTGGTTCAGAAATCCTCGATGCAGATGCTGGACTATTGGCTTGCGCTGAATGGGGTTGCACTCCCCCTGAAGGAGTAGGTCCACAGCTTGGGGGTCCACCTGGACTCGCAGCTGCTCCTGGATTCCCATAAGAACATAAGAACAGCCCCACTGGATCAGGCCATAGGCCCATCTAGTCCAGCTTCCTGTATCTCACAGCGGCCCACCAAATGCCCCAGGGAGCACACCAGATAACAAGAGACCTCATCCTGGTGCTCTCCCCTACATCTGGCATTCTGACTTAACCCATTTCTAAAATCAGGAGGTTGCGCATACACATCATGGCTTGTACCCCATAATGGATTTTTCCTCCAGAAACTCGTCCAATCCCCTTTTAAAGGCGTCTAGGCTAGACGCCAGCACCACATCCTGTGGCAAGGAGTTCCACAGACCGACCATGCGCTGAGTAAAGAAATATTTTCTTTTGTCTGTCCTAACCCGCCCAACACTCAATTTTAGTGGATGTCCCCTGGTTCTGGTATTATGTGAGAGTGTAAAGAGCATCTCCCTATCCACTCTGTCCATCCCCTGCATAATTTTGTATGTCTCAATCATGTCCCCCCTCAAGCGTCTCTTTTCTAGGCTGAAGAGGCCCAAACGCCGTAGCCTTTCCTCATAAGGAAGGTGCCCCAGCCCCGTAATCATCTTAGTCGCTCTCTTTTGCACCTTTTCCATTTTCACTATGTCTTTTTTGAGATGCGGCAACCAGAACTGGACACAATACTCCAGGTGTGGCCTTACCATAGATTTGTACAACGGCATTATAATACTAACCGTTTTGTTCTCAATACCCTTCCTAATGATCCCAAGCATAGAATTGGCCTTCTTCACTGCCGCCGCACATTGGGTCGACACTTTCATCGACCTGTCCACCACCACCCCAAGATCTCTCTCCTGATCTGTCACAGACAGCTCAGAACCCATCAGCCTATATCTAAAGTTTTGATTTTTTGCCCCAATGTGCATGACTTTACACTTACTAACATTGAAGCGCATCTGCCATTTTGCTGCCCATTCTGCCAGTCTGGAGAGATCCTTCTGGAGCTCCTCACAATCACTTCTGGTCTTTACCACTCGGAAAAGTTTGGTGTCGTCTGCAAACTTAGCCACTTCACTGCTCAACCCTGTCTCCAGGTCATTTATGAAGAGGTTGAAAAGCACCGGTCCCAGGACAGATCCTTGGGGCACACCGCTTTTCACCTCTCTCCATTGTGAAAATTGCCCATTGACACCCACTCTCTGCTTCCTGGTCTCCAACCAGTTCTCAATCCACGAGAGGACCTGTCCTCTAATTCCCTGACTGTGGAGTTTTTTCAGTAGCCTTTGGTGAGGGACCGTGTCAAACGCCTTCTGAAAGTTCAGATATATAATGTCCACGGGTTCTCCCGCATCCACATGCCTGTTGACTTTTTCAAAGAATTCTATAAGGTTTGTGAGGCAAGACTTACCCTTACAGAAGCCATGCTGACTCTCCCTCAGCAAGGCCTGTTCGTCTATGTGTTTTGAGATCCTATCTTTGATGAGGCATTCCACCATCTTACCCGGTATGGATGTTAGGCTGACCGGCCTATAGTTTCCCGGGTCCCCCCTCTTTCCCTTTTTAAAAATAGGCGTGACATTTGCTATCCTCCAATCTTCTGGCACTATGGCCGTTTTGAGGGACAAGTTGCATACCTTAGTCAAGAGATCTGCAACTTCATTCTTCAATTCCTTAATAACCCTTGGGTGTATGCCATCAGGGCCCGGTGACTTATTGATCTTTAATTTATCAATGAGGTCTGAAACATCTTCTCTTTTAACCTCTATCTGACTTAACTCCTCGGTTAGGAGGGGCCGTTCGGGCAGCGGTATCTGCCCGAGGTCTTCTGCCGTGAAGACAGATGCAAAGAACTCATTTAATTTCTCTGCCATCTCTAAGTCTCCTTTTATCTCCCCTTTCCCTCCCTCACCATCCAGATGGCCAACCGCTTCTCTGGCGGGTTTCCTGCTTCTAACATATTTGAAGAAGCTTTTATTATTCCCCTTAATGTTGCTGGCCATGCGTTCCTCATAGTCTCGCTTGGCCTCCCCTATCACCTTCTTACATTTCTTTTGCCACAGTTTATGTTCCTTTTTATTCTCTTCATTAGGGCAAGACTTCCATTTACGGAAGGAAGCTTCCTTGCCCTTCACAGCCTCTCTAACTTGGCTGGTTAGCCATGCGGGCACCCTCCTGGATTTAGTGGAACCCTTCTTTCTTTGCGGTATACACCTTCCCAGGTGGCAGCTGTGGCTAGGGGGGCCTTCGCTCAGCTTCGGCTGGTGCGCCAGCTGCGGCCGTACTTGGATCATGCAGACCTGGCCACAGTGATCCATGCCACGGTGACATCGAGGTTAGATTATTGCAATGCGCTCTCTGTGGGGCTGCCCTTGAAGACAGTTTGGAAACTGCAACTAGTGCAGAATGCGGTGGCCCATGTGGTTACTGGAGGTAGGCGGTTTGACTCTGTCAGTTCGCTTCTCCAGCGGCTACATTGGCTGCCCATTCGTTTCCGGGCCCAATTCAAGGTGCTGTTTTTGACCTTTAAAGCCCTATACTGCTCTGGGCCAGGGCATCTTAGAGATCGCCTACTCCCGTACAATCTGGCTCGTCCTCTTAGGTAATCAGAGAAGACCTTTTTACAAGTGCTGCCGCCTAGGGAGGTACGTGGGGCAGTGGCTAGAAATAGGACCTTCTCAGTAGTGGCACCAACGCTATGGAACTCCCTTCCCCTTGACTTAAGAATGGCTCCCTCTCTTGAGATTTTTCGGTGAGGCCTGAAGACCCTTCTGTTTAAACAAGCCTTCTGAGTTCTCAGCCTTTTTAACATCTTTTCAACATCTTTTAATCTTTTACAGGCCTGATTCTTTTATGACTTGCTGCTCTATGCTCTTTTTACCTCTTTACTACTTTTTATCTGACTACTGTTTTTATGATATGTGTTAATATGCTTTTATCTGTTTTTAAATTATGTTTTAATTATGTTTAACCTGTTGTAAGCCGCCTTTAGTCCCTTCAGGGAGAAAGGCGGGGTAAAAATAAAGTTATTAATTATTATTATTATTATTATTGCTGCTGCTGCTGCTGCTGCAGTGATTCCCAACCTGTGGGTTGTGACACCGCCCCGCCCCCCGGACAGCACAAACCATCAGTTTCCCATTTAAGGGGAAAGGCGAGTCAATGGCAACAGCAGCAGTGGCACTTCTGGATTTGTGCCACCACTGCTGTGCCAAAGAAATAAAAAGGGGATTTCAGGACTTATCCAGCAGTGGCAAGGAGCCCGAGTTTGGATTTACTGCTGCACACTGGTAAATCCCAAACCCCCTTTTTTTCTTAGCTGACATGGTGGCGGCACAAACCCAAAAGTGCCATCACATCCAACTCGTTGTCATCCCTCCCCACATGCCCTCAGTGGTTCTCTTACCTCTGGATCAAGGTTGGAAACTGCTGGGCTTATTAGCTTCAAGCTTTGCTTCTGGGAGGCATAATTTGGTGGGCCTTTGTGGAAAGCAGGATACTGGACTAGATGAACCTCCCAGCTTGATCTAGCACAATGTTTCTCAACATTTGTCCTCTGCTGTACCACTTCACATGGTTCACCTATCTGAAGTACCACCAGAAGTAACTGGCGATGACATCATTGCCAGTTACCTCTGGGTTGAGAGGTCAGATGCAACACTATCACCACCAGTAAGAGTCTCAGGGTGGATGGGAGGGCTTTTCTGAGCATAGAAAAGCATACTTTGGAACTCTGCCCTCCCAACCTAGCTCCTACTGCTGTTTATTGTGTTGCATTCTTGGTCTCGCTGCCAGGTGGCAGGGGTCCCTCGAGTACCACCAGACACCACCTCAAGTTTCACTGGTGGTACCCATACCACTGCTTGAGAAACACTGATTTAGCAGGATTCCTCTTAACACCTTGAATGCAATGTTTTTCAGTGGAGTCCATCCATAGCTGTGTGTTAACAATTATTGTAGTACAGGCTGAGTCTCATTATTCACGAGAGCTCTGTTCCCAGAACTCACATGGATGGCAAAAAATGCACTAAAGCAAATCAATTTAAAGAACAAAGTCACTTTGCTTCGGTGATTTAAAAACAGCCTTGCTGACCTTTTGAAATGCACACAGAGGCGATCAGTCTCTCTCCAGGTGCTTAGGCTTCACTAGGAGGCAGCAATCCCTCCCTTCACTAGGAGCCACAGTGAGGGGGAAAGAATGGAGGAGGTGATAATCACTGCCATTTAGCCTTCATTCACATGCTCAGGGGAAAGGGAGGGGTTTGCTTTGTTCCTGGTGAAAGAATGATTGATGGATTGTCAGCTGGCTGTCCTCTCTCACATTAATGAGGCTAATGTTAAAGGACTATTTTCCTTTAAGTTAAAGGGTACTTCCCATCACATTGAGACAGAAAAATCTGTGGATAATTAGGTTATACCTGGTAATCACTTGCATGACTCTCTACAACAGTAAAAAGCAGTTTTTTAAACTGTGATTTTAAAGGGATGCATTTTTCCCCTTCTCCAGGGATCAATATATTCCTTCTCATTTGTAGTGGCCATTCATGTTGTCAAATCCATGTATAAAAAATCCATCTATAACAAGGTTGGACCTGTAGTGGTTGTTTAATTATCCATGTTTTCCAATCCTAGCTTTCAGAGCAAGCACAAGCTAATGAGAAAGGAGAGAGGAAATTGCCATGTGCAAGAGTAAGAGGAAGCACACATTAGCCTGGGGTTCCCTGAAGGTTTTTTCTTCTATGACTGGTGTTCTGCCTGAACCAAGACATTGTATGGATGTGAAGACTGAAGCTAGGGAAACCTTATTCTAGGAAGGTGTGAGTAAAAGGAAGTATCATGCTGGTATATCCTTATTAATTTCTTCCTAAAGTTTTGCACGGTTGAAGGCTTTATCACAGCCCTGATGGATGAGTACCCACATTTGCTGAGAGCAAGGAAGAAAATCTTCATTGCTGTGGTGTGTTTAATCTCTTATCTCATTGGATTCTCCAACATTACCCAGGTAAACCTGAACTGTGTACTTTTATAAAAATAATAATAAAATAATAATGCTTAATAATAATTTCCTTCATGGTAGTTTTTGTGCTTATTCAGGTGCAGATGCAGTTATTCAATCTTCTTTATATTACTGATGTGCACCAGTGTACATTACATAAGAACAGCCCCACTGGATCAGGCCATTTAGTCCAGCTTCCTGTATCTCATAGTGGCCCACCAAATGCCTTAAGGAGCACACAAGACAACAAGAGACCTGCATCCTAGTGTCCACCCTCGCATCTGGCATTCTGAGGCATTGCACATTTCAGAATTTCATAGGCAAAAATAGGCAATGGGGAAGAATGACAGAGAGAAAAAAGAAAGGACAAGGGTAGCAAGGGATGAACTTAGGCAATGTAGTTACCTATAATCGGAAATTGGTTACAATTGGAAAGCAAGATTAAGGGGCTAAATCACAGAGTGTCTTTAAACACAGAGTGTCTTTTGGCACAATCCTATTTCTGGTTTGCACAGCAGAGCATGTGCTCCACCAGCATGTGCTGCCTCAAATGTGCCATAAAGCACATTGCAACAGCACACACGTTAGTAGTGCTGGCAGGAAGGCCAGAGTCTTCCCATTGGCACCAGCATGAGGATAGGTGCCCGCTGAACTAGGTATGTTTTGTGCTGTGCAGCATGGAGCAGGGGGAGGGCAGGGACGAGTCAGAACAGGGCGGAGGGGGTGGCGATGGGGGAGTGGGGTGGATGAATTGAGCCTGGGAGAAGAGTGGGATAAGCAGCACCAGTGCATGCCATATCCTGCCCCTCTTCCTGGGCCCTATTCAGCAACATGAATGAATGCAGACTTGTGCCGTTGGTTTCACTGGGACAGTCCTAGTTGACCCATAGTAACAGGGGCTTTTCGCAGGGCAGGGGACAAATGTCCCATTATCTCGAGGAGACTTTCTGTGTACTAGACTCCCCCCACAGAATACACCATAACCCATGCCAGTGCTGCTGCATCAGCTCAGGGAAATTTTTTAAAATCTCTGGTAAGCCACCTTGAGTGCCCTTACTGGGAGAAAGGCAGGGTATACATCAAATAAATAAATAAATAAAACCATTAGAGGGTGGAAATTCAAGAGAAGGTTTTTATATGAGGAGTCAAACTGATATCCACATATCATAATGCCCCAGTGGCAAGCCCAACAGTCAAGACAAATTCAAAACAGCAGCCACAAAGCCTGCATTCTTGCATTGCTTAAATCCCACTAACTGTTCTGGTGTTTCATTAGCCTAACTGAGCATAGAATTTCAGCCCAAGTACCAGCCAATTAAAAATCTTTTCCAACCCCTAATATTTCCGTTGTTAACTTCACTGTGAGTTTGGCCATCATAATTCAATACACACCGCTTAGGCTAGGGGTCTAGGGCGGTACTTTCAGCTAAGACTGTATGCTAACCCCTGAACTGGCTCCTGTAGCTGTCCCTTGAACAGCCACTCTGTAAACATTGGCAGAGAATCACGTTCCACTCCATGCCATGAAAAGTTTGCCCTCCTGGTGTCTGCCTGTCGCACCTCTGTTAACGTGGCAGGAGCCATCCAGATAAAGTTCTGTCTGGCCAGTGGAGTTGGCAACCCTGTTCTCCTCACCCTCATCAAATTACAGCTCCAAGTTTATTTGTGAGAAGCCATGACAATTAACTGCCATAAAACCAATGTAATTTGCTGGTGTATATATGCCCACTGTCAAGCTGCTCGTGAGACAGTATTTCAGGGCATTCCATGCTAGGAAAAAGGTGCCTGAGGCGGGGACATGATTGAGATGTACAAAATTATGAAGGAGATGGATAGAGTGAATAGAGGGATGTTCTTTTTTCTCTCACACAATAACAGATCCAGCGGACATCCACTAAAATTGAGCGTTGGGAGAGTTTGAATAGACAAAAGAAAATATTTCTTTACCCAGCATGCAAGTAAGCTGTGGGACTCTTTACCACAGGATGTGGTGATGGCATCTGGCCTAGATGCCTTTAAATGGGAATTGGACAGATTTCTAGAATAAAAATCCATCACAGGTTGCAAGCCATGATGCGTATGTGAAACCTGGTTGTAGAAATAGGGTACTTCAGAAGGCCAGATGCAAGGGAATGGCAGCAAGATGCAGGTATCTTGTTGTGTGTGCTTCCTGGTGAGCCACTGTGAGATACAGAAAGCTGGACTAGATAGGCCTTGGATCTGAACCAGTAGGGCTCTTCTTACGTTCATGCAGAACCCTCTTTTATTAGAACATTGTATCTTCATCGTGTTGTTCTCCCTTATAGTAAGGCTCTGCATTGTGTTCCCTCAGGGTGGTATCTATGTTTTCAAGCTCTTTGATTATTACTCAGCCAGTGGCATCTGCCTCCTCTTTCTGGTCTTCTTTGAGACAATTTCCATTTCCTGGTGTTATGGTAAGTACAAATCACACTTGCTTCTTAGCAAATAGTAGCATCCATGGAATTGAGTTCTCACAGTACTTTGTGCCGGTCCTTCATCTTTGCTCCTCTTGCAGTTAACCAAGCCCCAGAGTAGAAGCAATTGCCTTCTATCTCCTACATTGGATAGGGATGAGGCCAGGGACTTGAGAGAGGTTTTGCTGGGCCACCTGGTATCCAACTTTCCTAATATCCTTTCCTAATATCTCATGCAAGTGGACCATTGTCTTTTGTGTTACACTTTTTCTCATTTTCTTTAACACTTTTCCTTCATACCCCGAATGCTCAATGGCTGTTTCTGACCTGTGTTGGCCAATGGAGGAAAGGGCAGATGCCAGTGCAGATGGTCTGTATCCTGTTAATAGATATTTCTCATTTCAGGTGTGAATAGATTTTATAACAACATAGAAGAGATGATTGGTTATAGGCCTTGTGGTTGGTGGAAGATCTGCTGGACCATCTTTACTCCCCTTGTCTGCTTGGTAAGAATTTAAGGATGTGCAAGCCTAAGAATTGCTTTGCTAAACCAAACCAAACTCACTGATTTCAGTGGTCTGTCTCCAAAACGATGGTTTATCTGTAAGAACTACTAAGAATTGCTGCCATTGTGAAGCTCACGAGTATGATAGAGGGAGCCAGTTCTTTGTCGTATCTCAACAGTTCCCAATGACCCACAATATCCTGCCTCCAAATTCAGGGGTTCCATTTTTGATTATCAAATCTACTAGCCATGGATAAACCTATCCTCCATACATTTGTCTAATGCATGGCAAAAGCCACAGTGGAAGGAGAGTTGAGGAATGTGGTTGTTTTGTGGCTAGCTGCGCAACGGCAGTGGAGAAAGCATGTAGAGAGTTTCCAGATGACGAGTCAGTATCTATCAAAAGGTATGGGCAGTGATCTCACTGCCATGTTTTTGCCCACCATTCCCCTTGGGATGATGCTATATCATCATGTTCAAAAAGATGGTGGCTTCCAGCTGGCAGTAGAAGCACTGCCGATGCTTTTACCAGGAGTAGTGTTACCACTATGAAATAAGGAGTGGCCATGAAATAAGGTAAATCAGTGGCAGCTCTACCCCCCCCATCCTTCCCACCCCAAAATCTGTAAAGAACTTTTGGCTCAGCTCTAAATAAACCTACTTTTGTCCATGCTGATGCTGTTCCCCAGCCTCTACATGGCACTATAACACCAAGCTCTATCAGTTCAGTAACACAAATATGGTATGACCCTGGCATCCGCAAATCTGGCATTTGAGGATTTGACTCACCTCAGCTGCCAGGGTTCCATCACGTGGATGCAGAGTTCCATTACATTTAGTACCATCTAAATGCTGAATGCGGTAAAGTTTCATACCAGTGCATTCCAGGGTGATGCTGGGAGACCTGGAAGCGGGTTTTTAGAGCTATTTTTCACCCCGGAGGCATGGAAACTTCGTGGTTTGGCCTTGCAATGGTAGGGAAACCCAATTTTTGTACCTTTTTTGTATTTAAAAGATTTTTAGAGCCCAATCCTATGCATGCCTACTCAGAAGCAAGTTCTATTATAGTCATGTTACTTACTGAGTTACTTACCAAGTAACTAACCGAGTTACTTCTCGGTAAGTGTGGATAGGATTGCAGCCTTAAACAGGGACCCAGTATCCACGGGAGTTCCGGAACAGAATAGCAAGATCAGATACCAAGATCAGACCTGTACTAATACTTTGTCTCTTTCTGTTTGTCCAGGGGGTTTTCTTCTTCAGCGTGGTTGAAATGGCACCCCTGAGTCTGGGAAAGTATGTTTATCCACCATGGGGTCAAGGTCTTGGCTGGCTCATGGCCCTGTCCTCTATGACCTTGATCCCAGGGTACATGCTGTATTTCTTCTTCACTACCAAAGGGACTATCAGACAGGTAAGAGCTTTTATGTAGCCTTTTGTTTTGTGATAAATGCCCACCTCACTAGTGCAAAAAGTTGCCATTTCGCTTCAGAAGTGTCTCAAATACTACCTAAGAGGGGAAAAACACCCTCGACAGATTCATGTGATGAATTTCTTGCTGGATGGCGAAGCTGTCCCCTGTGCCACCCCAGGGCACAGGACAGCAACATGCCGCCCCCACCTGGAACATACCGCCCTCCCGAAGGGGTACTTACCCAACCTACAAAGCCTTGCACAACACTCCTGGCACTCCGAAAGCCTTCTGAGGCGTCTGGAGTGCCATTAAACAGTACTTTCGGTTTTCCGGCAAACATTCTATTACCAAACGTCCTTACCAAAAAACCTATTTTTCTTACCAAAAACAGTCATAAAAATACAACAACAATTATTACGAGAAAAGAAAATACAGCAAACAGGATACTAGATTTAAAAAGCAATAGAGTATTTTCAGACTCAGGACTCAGCTCAAAGTCTTTGCACAGCAAAATGAGGAGGCTTTTTGCTGTTGCTGTCATTGCCCTGTCAATCATCTGAAGGGCTACCAGCAGATCCCATTCTACCATCTTCACATTCCTGTTCATTAATCAGCTTCTTCAACCAGTTTCTTACCATGTTAGCTCTCAGATGACATCTGTTGATGGTGCAGCTTCACTCTTAGGCCCCACCTTTTCAGATGGGCCTTATGTTTCATTCTCCTCCTCCAGCATCCTTCCTCATCCTCGGAGCTATTCTTTAAGCTGTTTTCTGACTTTGGCAAAGCCCTTCCATTATCCAAGAGAAAGCCCTTCCTTCTTTGGGGATTAAATAGCTCAGGAGGATTGTATGGGATATGAGCGTCTGACCTTTGGGTTACCAGTTATAATCGATTGCAGGCTGTCAGATGACAACATCTTTTTTTAACATCCACTGGGCTTGGGTCATATCATACTCTGAATGCCCCATAGTACAGAATACTAAATGGAAGTTCAGAATAACCAAGGTCAAAAATGAATTAAAGGACACGTGGGATAGGAAAAGCATTGCTCAGGTCATATCTTGCTTAGGTCATAAGCATTGCTCAAAAGTGTGGATTGTAGTCTGCTGGCTACATAATTCCTTGTCCAGTGAATCATAAGAATCATGTTTTTTTGCTTTATGTTTTGTTTTTAAAGGCAACCATCTAGTCTTAATGACTTTGAAATCTCAGCAGCCACAGTGGGACTGGGTAGAGCATCTAGTGGTCAGGGGATTTGAAACTTCAGTGCCTCCATAGCTCTGTGCCTCTCTCTGTAGAGGAAAAAAATTACACACAACAAGATATGTGTGCATCTACTTAATTTCCAGACTGGTCAGGTTATAGATTAGACCTGATCTTGGTACTGCAGATGATTGCCCTGTGGGATCAGAAGGGCCCTGTGGGATTAAACGGGCCCTGTGGGATCAAATCAATGGTGCATTGGGTTAAGCATCCTGTTCTTTTCCCATAGTGGCCAACCACGCACCTCTGGGAGGAAGCCCGCAAGCTGGGCATGAGGACTACATTCTTTCCTTACATAAATATGATGTATTAATTATGGACCTTTAAATCAGTCTTTCCATTTTTAAAATACTGGAATAGTGTTATTGTAATGTCCCAAGATGCCTGGCAAAACATAAAAACCAACCACCACCACCAAAATAAAATGACTAAAAACCAAAAAAGGGGGGAACAGTTAATTAAGAAAAAAATAACCACACGACAATAAAAACTGCAGAGAATTAAAAACAGGTAAACAGCAGGAACAAAACATTGGTAAGCATGCAGAATTGGAAGAGAATGATAAAGGAATGGTCTCTCACTACTCCCCCCCATTCCCACATAGCTAGGGGGTACATGTGTTACTCATAATTAAACATAATAATTCCACTGATAATCTGACTTGAAGAACATCTCAGGGAGATTGCAGGTTTGGGTGACCTTCGCCCATTTGGAGAGAACACCTTGCAACCCACGGGGGCCAATAAAGGTTTGTTTCATTATTTCTTGCTGCCTTCACTGAGCTTTGATGCGCCTCTTTCCCCAGGGAGTAGTGAAATGGGATTCTTGCCTCTCGCACAGACCTCTCCGGTAATTACTGCTAAAATTTAATTTCCAGTGTTTGTAGTCACTCTCCTGAAATCTGATTTGGGATACCTTCATCTTGACACCATCAACTGCGCCCTGTAGAGAGAATAAATGAATACTGTTCTGCTTAACTATGATTTACTTACCACCAGCAGAGAGGAGAGAACCATTTAAAACATCACAGCATCAGTATCCACATAGTCCCTGAGCTACTGCGCCTTGAATTCATCTAGAAGATGGGGGTGGGGAACATCTATGCTGTGCTGGAATCAGGGTCCACATTTCCTCTTTCTTTTTCCAGTCCAGGAAGTGGGGAGAAGGAGGATTGGCAGAAGCAAGCATATGGGGAGAAATGGGTACACACACTGCCTGAAGTGACCACTTCAGTTGGCCCTGGCTGGGATCCAATTTGGGTGTCCTCTTTTCCTCCATGTCAAAGTCAGCTTGATGTTTCCGTCACCAGGGTTTCCTTTGGCTTACATTTGCCTTTATTTAGATTAGACCTCAGTATCAGAGTGTTCTGAGGCTCATATGTTCTGTTGATTTTTCAGGTGGTAACCTTTAACTGGGTTGCTTTTAGGTCTAAGTGGGCTAGCATTTTCTGTCCCTTAAACATTTTTTAAAATAAAAGCACACTGCTCCGTGAGGCATAGGAAACATAGGTGTACAGATGTGCGAGTCAGAGTTCAGGCAGCATCTACAAGCAGTCCTCTAGAGTATTCTGGGAATACTGGAGACCCTCCTTGTTGCCCAGGAGTGTAAGCAGTTGTGACCTGATGTGGTCCTTGAAGAGATTGTTGCAAAGTGGGCTTTTGTAGGACCCTGAAATCTCATGAGATTTCCTGATGAGGCTTTGGCAGAGACAATGGTCTAGAAGAGAGGCACGTCCTGAACCTAGCTAAACCCTACATGCTTCCTAACAGGAGGCAATATGCTTATGTGAGAGTAGGTCAGAGAGAGCATGACTGGAACATCCTTCTGCAGTCAGAGATATCTTGGGAAGAAGGAAATTGGGCAGAGAAGTTCATTTACAAGGTAAGGCAATGGGTTCAGAGAGCCTGAGAAAGATGGAAAATGGACCAAGTGACAGAGAAGGAGTCTGTCTACTCAGAAGATAGGAAAAGGGACTTCTTAAAATACAAAATGGGTGGCATGTTGGGGTTGGAAGTGAACCCTTAATCTGGAATGTACCACAGCCTACTTGTAGACCAAGATAAATGCACAAATCCACACCCAAGTCACACATTAACGCTTATCTATAATAATAATAATAATAATAATAATAATAATAATAATAAATAATGGTATTTATATACCGCCTTTCTTGATCATCAGATTTCTCCTCAGACTTTAATTCAAGGCGGTTTACATAGACAGGCTATACTAAATCCCAATAGGGATTTTTACAATTGAAGAAGGTTCTGTCTTTCAAGAACCACAACATTCCAGATGGATCTTTTATAATCTGGTATCACATTCTGGCCTCCATTTTCTTCCCACACAGGCTGACAGTGGCCAAAGAGCAGGTGGAATAACTCAGCATAACTCAGCTAGGCTTGTCAGCTGCTTCAAGGTCTCGCCGTTCACGGTGCCGGTGGCCTAGAACTAGCGACCTTCGGATGTTATCTTCAGGCAAATGGAGGCCCTAGACCAGACCTCCTCCTCCCTATGTTATCCTTCTTTGTAAGATCATAAGTAAGATCTATGTAAGATCATAATTAGCCAGTGAGGCTTCTGGGAAATTCAAGACAGTGGTAAGAAAGAAGCCCTTTCATTAACAGGATTCTTTTTATGTCCCCTCTTCTCCCAGAACCAAACTAGACATTGCACAAGAGTTTCATGTCGGCCATGGGGATAATTGGGGCCATGATCCAAGGGAAAGTCTAAGCCTTTCCCATGCTACTACAAACCATCCTCCCCACATTAGTCTCATTTGGGAAAACCTATGAGCATAATTTTGTACTCTAAGCTTTTTTCAACTGCAACTTCTAGCAGCTTTGGGAAGTTGTTTGAAGTCTTGCTATGGTCCTGATCCAAATACCTCCCCAGCTGTTGTTTACAAATGTGGGGTGTTCCAGTCATAGCTTTCCCATGTAAATAACTGGTTTGCCTGAGCCACAAACTGACAATGACTGAGCCTAAGATGAGAAGAATGGGGTAGAAAGGGGAAGAGGTGACAGCCGCAAAAGCAGTTTATGGGAGCTCAGGGAAGAAGTCCCTTGGGATCATGGGCAAAACTAGAACAGAAAGGAAGGTATAGCAGGAGGTGGGCTATTGAGGAGAGTGAAAGCAAGACTGAGTTGAACAGCACAGCTGGGGCCTATGCAGGTGTTGGAGTGAAGAGAGAAACTGCAACGATAGTGAGTCAAAGTGGGAACTAAAATGCTTCACAATAGGTTTGTGTTAGGGAGGCAGTTTTGGAGATACCACATAAGGAATAGAAACCAATAGTGCAATCCTATGCATGTCTACATAGAAGTAAGCCCCACTGAGTTGAATGGGACTTACTCCCAGGTAAGTGTGCCAAGCCATATACTATGGTGGGAGGAGGGCTTCAACGTCACTAATTAGCATTGAGAACATTCTTCCTTGGCTCTTAATATACAGGCATGTCCCAGTATGACAGGGGTTCCATTCCAGAACCCCCCACGGTTAACCGAAACCATGGATACTGGTGAATGCCCTTCCCACCCTCTGGGGTCAAGGGGAGCTTTGCTTCCCTCAACTCCAGAAGGTCCTCTGAGCCCAGCAGAGCCCTTGAATGTTCATCTGTGGCCTCTACCAGGCTCAGATGGAGCCTCTCAACGAAAAAGTCACTTCCAATTTTTTTTTTAAAACTGGGAGTGACATTTTAAATGCCTTATAAGGCATTAAAACAGTCACTTCCAGTTTTACAGAAGAACATATGTGGCCTTCACTAGGCTCAGAGGACTTTCCGGGGAGCAAAGCTTGCTTTGGGGGGCCCCCCAGACCTGCTCCACAGATAAGTGAATCCATGGATATGGGATTCGTGGATACAGGTCCCCCCCCCCCCGTAATGAAAGATCCTCCCCATTCAAACACAGAACATTTAGTGACACCATATTGCAAGATAGCTATAGCAACAATGCATGAAGATGGCACGTCTAGCAGTTAGTTAGAAGGTGAGGAGAAATGATTACACTCCGAAAAGGCTTCATTAGGAATTATTTCTTTCAAAAGCAAAAGTGCTTCCTATTCATTTTGCATAATTTTGCCTAGATCAGTGCAAAGATTTTTACTAGAGGGCTGAAGCTAGTTGGTGAGGTCAGGCTGTCTCAGACGATGGGTTTGAATAAGATCCTCTGTGAGGACAATAAATAAGTATGTCTAGAAGAAAGATAGGCAAAGTCCTAGGTTAATCAGGCTTGTGGCCTTTCCAGCAGACTGCCTGGATAATGAAATAAATCTGCTTGATCCTAACAAAGATAGGCTTGAACACAAATCCCCTGGAGAAAAGAAGGAGCTGAGTTTTGCGAGCTCGAGTCAAAATGTATGCTTTCACAAAAGGAAACCCGCCAGCTTGAAGGCTAATGGTGCTAAAATGTAGTGTTTTAAAAATCTTTCACATTTGGAAAGATGGTGCTTTTAAGAGCCTGTTCATTTAGTATTCAACCCCTACTAGGACTGCGCCTGGGGAGAAAAAGCTGGAGCAGACCCCCCAGCTTCAATTTTATAAAGTCAAGGAGATGCTGTGTTCAAATAAACTAGTGGTGATTCCAGACATTCTCACAGGAGAATTTTTGGCTCAGAATTTGGGGCACAATAAAATTTAGGGTACTAATGGAGGTTCTTTTGGAGAGAGAGGCTGATAATTTCTGAGGAATGCTGGGGAGGGGGGAGACTACCTCTCATTTGGTGGCAGTGGTAAGTGTCTGTTCCATGTACGATGTGTTTTAGATTGCCCATTTTTGTGGTGGCACAAGAAGTAGTTTGTCTCAAGGCTCCCACAAGGCATATGGGAGCCATGCACTAGCCATGCACCAGGAATGACACTATGTCCTGATACAGCATCAAGCGCAAGGCTTTTAGGGAGATCTATAGGGGCATTTGAAGGCCAGTAAGTAAGAGAAGCTGCCAAAAGCTGCCACTACAGCCGTTGTCAAAAAAAGGGGCTGCCCAGCCATGAGGCAACTTGATATGGTCATGCACCCTTGGGGGCTGGTGAACACAGATGCCCCCTGTTTGTCCATCCAGACTGCCACTCCACTGAGTGCTCTAATGCTCTTCTGAATTGCTGGGAACATTGGCAGCCAGGGGGGGGAGGGGGAAGCAAAGCTGCCACAGCTCCACATCACTTCTCCCCTCCCTTAGTGCTTGGCAGTTGTATCGCTAGGGTGGTGCGAGCCGCACCGGGTGACACGCAAGAGGGGGGGTGACGCGCACTGGGAGGGTGACATGCTAAAATCGTGGTGGTTAGGAGCAATACCATCTTGCTATATACCGTTGGATGCAGAATTTTGATCAGAATGCAGTGCAAAAAACAGGAGTGAAATATCTGGGAATATAGAAAGGGAGTGAACCTTTCTATCAAAAGTTATTGGCAAAAAACCAGAAAACAAAAAATGCATGGAGCCCAATGGAAAGACAAACCAAGGGGTATTGCGTGTTTACTCATGAGGAGGTGCCTTAGTCCCTCTGAAAGGGCAGGCTCAGAGGAATCCAACAACACCAGAATGGTCCTGATCCAATGAATGTAGCCCCCAAAAAATACCCGAGAAGGAGGTCCCTTCCTCTAAGCTGGCAAATGTATTGAGCCCTATGAAAGCAAAATTAAGCCACATGGTCACATTTACTCGTGAGTAAGCAAACATGCCTTGGCTGCTGGGCAGGTCAGGCAAAGGGAAATGTGAGGCCACCAGAATGGTCCTGATTGGATGCAACTGGAGCTCAACAAATGCTCCAGAAGACAGCCCCCCCCCCTATAAAGAATGAAACAGGCTTGACAGGGTAAGGTGAAATTTTTTTTCTGTTTTAGGCTGCAGTCCTATCCACACTTTCCTGGGAGTAAGCCCCACTGACTATAATGGGACTTACTTTTGAGTAGACAGGCATAGAATTGGGCTCTCAGACTTGCAAAGCCAGGTGGGTCCTGATAGTTATATGCTTGAAATATAAGAACTTAAATTGAACTGGGTGAAAAGCTTACTGATTCTTTTGGGGTGGGGGGTGTTATTGCAGGCAGGCTACTGAGAAAATTCACTTGGTGGAACAGGGCTGGCTTTCCCTTATTTATTGATTTTACTTTAATTTATTTATAATTATTTATTTTAATTTGCTTTATGATGGGTCCTGGACAGATTATCATTCTAAGAAGTAGGTCCCAGTGCTAAAAATTTGAGAACTGCTCCAATAAGGTGTTAGTAAATTGACACCCTGGGGGGAGGTGACACCACTAGTGGCCAAAATCACTCAAATCAGAGTTGGGAGGAATAATACCATCATGTTATATATCAATCAATGTGTAATTTCATGCAGAATGCGATTAAACAAACTACGTTGAAATATCTTTATTCTATCAAAAGATACAGCCAAAAAACCAGTGGGGGCGGGGCAATGGTAGATCACCACGCCCACCACCTAGAGTGTTGCCCCGCCCACTGCAGGGGGTGACGCACTGACCTCCCGCACTGGGTGACGCGAACCCTAGTGACACCACTGGTGCTTGGTGCACCAAGTAGGCAGGTCCTGCTCACCTTCCCTTTATTCTTCTCAGTCTTCTCAGCATGGTTGCCACACTATGAAAAACAATCCTGCAGTTTATTCATGCATTAATTCAGGTGGATTCCTGAGTGGAAAGGATAACTATCCGAAAGGCCAAACTATCCGAAATATAACATGAGAATCACCAAGACACAAGGAAAGCATGTTGCTTAGGCTGGGTTCCAGTTATGCAGTGAAACAGGAAAGATTTTATTTCACCCTAAATCCACTATGTCTATAGGCCTCTTCACAGATTATGTTTTTTGGTGTACTTCTAAGATATTTAAAATTTACTCTTAAAAACGTAAAGTTTGAATGCAGCAAACAGGTATTTGAAAGCTTCTATATCATGCAGGTATGCTCATCAGGGAGCTAAGATAAGCTTCAGATGCTTACTGAGCATACAGTTTGTGGCATACCAGAGTTGAAGTGTGCCTAAGGTACCATTCTTAGGATTGATTAGTATCAGATATCAATTAAGTATATCAAATATCTGGATTGCTAGGTCACCCCATCCTGCAAAGCTTCACAGATGTAGTTAGAACTAAGATAATGGTTAAATTGAAATCTTGATACACATAAGTCAGGTCATTCACCATACTGAAAATATAGTCCTCTTTGCCCTCTTGTAATTATGGATATACAAGTAATTACCTGAACATCAATTGAAAAATAATGGACTGTTTGCAACTTTTGATCCTATAAGTACTGATAATCAATTACCAGGGAGCCATAGAGAGTCTGGCTCTGCCCCAGGTAAGGTCCCACCCGTAACCTGGAAATACGTGTAGCTAGGTCAGGCCAGGAAGACCCAATGGGGTGGTGGTGGAGGAGCTTTGCTGGGACCAGGGAGAATAGCACTGCCTCCTTCTTTCTCCCTGCCTGTTTGAGCCAAGCTTATTGTCCAAATCCTAGCCAACCCTGGTAGAAATTCTTCTTTTGATCCTTCTTGCATATGAAACTGTTCCTGAGTTAATCCATCTAGCTCAGTATTGACTACACCAGCATTCTCAAAGTGTGCTACTAGAGATCCCTCAGGAAGTGTGACTTTGTGATCCCTTCATATAAAGTATTGTGACGTGACTCCCCTATGCCTCCATCTGACAAGTTTGCTTGCCCACTCCTCCCAAGTCAATGAAATTGGGATTCAGCATTGGACTTGTTGCTGCACCACTCCATTCATGCGCTGACACTTTGGGGCTCCCCCAAACTCTGCTCATGCACCAGCAGGACTCCCCAAGACTCCTTTTAGAAGAGTAAAGGGCCCAAAGACTGAAACACTTGAGAACTGCTGGTCTACACTGACAGGCAGTGGCTATCCAGGCTTTCAGACAGGGGTCTTTTCCGGCTCTATCTGCATATTTGAGGGATTGAACCTGGGATCACTGTCAGGCAAAGCAGGAGTTGTAAACCACAGAAGTCTCATTTGGTTCTTTTGTGTGTTTGCTAGCACACATCTCTATACATTGATAAATGTCAACAGGGAACATCAGCAGGAATGAATGATAACGGCCGCCTGACCTGCTTCTCTTGTCATTTCCATTTGGCCTTCACTTTGTCCCTGGATGCACTGATCCTCCTACACAGTGCAGTGGAGAGTTATTTATATACAAAGAAAGCCCATAGTCCATGCCCAGTGTCTCCTTGGCTTTGCTGTCGTGGCAGGGAACAGCAGGTGGCAGCAGGGAGATTGCGTGTGAAGCTGTGGCCTCTCCTCAACCGAGAATCCTGGATTAGTTTGTAACAGAACTGAGGCTTGGAGGGAAATGAGATGTTGATGCAGAATAAAATGGTTCTGACAGACAGGGAAGATTATAGGCCATTTCAGTCCTACTGAGCATAAATGCAGAGGGGGGAAGAATACATCAGTGACAGAAAAGTTGGGCTAAATGTTTCTTAGACCTTATCTAGAAAAATGCATTTCAGCTGCTTCTCATTTCGAGCATAAGGGGGTTTCTGCCTTACAGTGCAATCCTATGCATGTCTATTCAGAGGTGAGTCCCATTGAATTCAATGGGGCTCATTCCCAGAAAAGTGTAGGTAGGATTGACTCCTGATGGCCCAATCCTATCCCTTCCCCCCAACAATGGAGCCACACCACCAGAGCACACGTTGCATCCTGCGGGAGGAGGGAAAATCCCTGAGATCTCTCATCTGGGTAAAGAAACATCTGTAAGCCTCTGAGGTCTGGGGTCTACTCAAACCTGTACCAGCAAAATAGCTGACCCAAGTCCATGTGGACCCAGGGTGGGGGATTGGGTCCAGGAAGGGGTGTTGGATTCAGCAGACACTGCTGCCCTTCCTAGATCAGATCCGCCCTCCTCCCTGCCCTGATCCACTCTCCCCCTGTTCTGCCCCCCCCCAAAATCTGCCTCCCCCACCGGCTTACCAGCCTGCCTGCAGTGTTCCGTCACCATTCATGGGCCTGCTGTCCACTGGTGCTACATGTTGTAGATCAGGGGTGCTCACACTTTTTTGGCTCGAGAGCTACTTTGAAACCCAGCAAGGCCTGAAGACCTACCAGAGTTTTTTTTACAATGTTCACACCATCATAACATATAACATTTATGTGTACAATGTATGTTGGTGTACCTTGAGCCCCACTGAGTATAACAGGACTTCCTCCTGTCTAGACATGCCTAGGATTAGGCTGTGAGGCTGCAATCCTAGCCACACTTACCTGGGAGTAAGCCCCATTGAGTACAATGGGCCTTACTCCCAGCATTTCCTCCCAGAGGCACCTGAAGGGGGGGGTCAGCACTCCACGATCTACTCATTTTCCCTCGCGATCTACCGGTAGATCGCGATCCACCTATTGAGCACCCCTGTTGTAGATTATTTTGTGACTGCTATAAGGCAGTCTCCATTGGTGGAACACTAGTTCCACCAATGAATTGGCCCAAGAAGATTAGGCTGTTAGTCACTTCTGCTGTTATTGTTGCTATTCTCCTTTAAATATTCACAGGCGTGTATCTCACCAATTGTAGATAAAATGTTTAGAAACCATTATGTGCTGGGTTTAAGTATTATTGCATTATTTCACGAATCAGGCAGGGGCTCATTAAAAACTTCATCAAAAATTTATAAAATTCAACTGGCAGACTATCCAAAAGTAGAGTTTTATACCCTTTTAAAACTGTAATTCTGCCTTACTTTTCACCAATAGTTCAGTTCTGTTTTAAAATCTTCATCAATCTTAGGCATACTTAAATTTGATTTTAAAAAATCCTTGAATTTCATCAGATTTTTGAGACTGATAAAGCTTTCTGAAGAAGGAAGTGCAGTATAGTTTACTTCCTCAGTGTTTTTCATAGCAGCCTTGTTCAATTGATCTAAACACACCATAGCAAATTCTTTTACCTTGTTCACCAGCCATTCAGTGGGCCAAAACTTTGTACTTTTGCCTCAAAATTTTCAGTGATTATTTAGGGCCCAATTCTATCCAACATTTTAGCACTGATGCAGCCCGGGGGGGACGGGGGGACCAGTCATGGAAGCCTCCTCAAGGTAAGGGAATGTTTGTTCCCTTACCTCAGGGCTGCATTGCAGCTACATCAGTGCTAGAAAGTTGGATAGGATTGGGCCCCTCATATTTTCCATGAGTCTAATACCTATATAGTTGAATACTGGGAGTCCTATTGACAAGAGACAGGCACATGCGAAAGCTTTTATTTTAAAAATTGGCAACTTTCAGTCTGAGTCCTTAGGTTGTTAAGTCTATAGGTCCTGAGGTTCTCTTTTTTCTCCTATCCTCAAAAGAGTAGTTTCTCCATAGGAAATATTTCCAACTCAGAAAATTTATGGCCATCAGATTTGAGATGCGTTTCAACACATTGATCAAACTTCGTTATGATTACTCATTAGTGATTTTAAACCATTAACCAAGGTTTTTAGTCCCGTCCCGTCCCCCAAAGAACTGGATTTGACATCCAGGGTGCTTGCATTCAATGACATGTGTTATTAGAGCTGCAGGTGATTTTCTACTTAATAAAAAACAGTTTTGCCAATTATTCTGCTTTTGATGGTAACTCTTTCCCTCAACGGTGCAGGTAAATGAAGATGATACAGCACTCGGATTCATAGTGATCCGGTGGCAATGAAGATAGTTATACATAGCTGAATTTTTCAACTTTCTGAGACTTGGGGAATATTTTATTCTAAGCTCAATTTTGGGGGGGGGGAGGCGCCATGACCTCCACACAATCACTTGGTTAAGGCTGTGGTAGAACAGGACAGTAAAAATGGGAATTGGTTGTATGGACAAATGACAACGCAACTCATATGGGTGATTAAAACCCAAAGACCAGCACATACATATCTACTTATGTCTTTTATTCCTGCCAAGATTGATATCCTAATTTTGGGTGATTTTTATTTATTCTTTGGCCAGCGTTTTCAACTGATGACCCAACCTACACAAGACATGCAGGCTCTGCATAATGGACTACAACCAAAGACCTCGCAAAATGGGAGCTTCTCCGAAGCTGCAGTCTAGAGAGAGAAGACAGTCTCCTTTCTGGTCTGCAGACTGATGCCATACCTCCAACTCCCTTTAGTTCTGCTACTATGTACCTCCACCAATCAACACAAGATGGTCCTAATGGCAAAAACTTCTTCATGTCTTCTCAATAACTTCAGATACTATGCAGACCTTCCCAAGGACAAAGTGTGGGATTGTCTTCCTCTGAATCCTTTGCAACTTTGTGTGACCCGTGAAAGAAATGCCACTGCTACAGATTTTCACTTATTGACCAGGAAGGGGTCATATGCATCTTATTCTTCAAACCACCCCCAGCCACCAAGTTTTGGAGGCTCCTTGGGCTAGTTGCCCTCATTGGGTCTCCCCTCCCCTTTATTACTGACCATTTCATAGCCAGCCCACCCTCTCTGGGGTCAATCTACATAATTTTCCAGGAGGGGGCAGGCAAAGTGAGTAGAGACTGTTACTCCTTTTCTCTCCTCATTTGGGCAGTGATGTAGCAGCAACAGCAAGGCAGCTGTCGCTCTGGGGGCTGGGAGGGGGCATCCTGCTTGGATGTGGGCCAACCCCTCATGCCAGCTCTGTCAGCCTCCTCCACAGCCTCCTTTATTCTTTAAAAGCATGTTGGTGTCTCCTTTCTCAATCCCTGGGGGAAGCTCCCAGAGCTGGCCTAAAACTCCTGATGATGGAGGTGGCATGCCAAATGCTTCCCCCCCTTACCAAGTGTTTTGCCAAGCTCTGCCTAGAGAATTATGCCCACTTTCAGCTAATTAGCACCCCTTCTTTCCCCCAAAATGACCCTAGTTCTGCCTTGCAGCACTGCTGGACCCCACCACCAGGGTAGCTCACCTGCTTAACCTGCAAAGGTCCTCCCTCTCCTGCCAGCAGCGCCTCCCACCACTATGGCAGCACTTTGGTCCTCAGCAGGCCTTGAGCATGACAGCCAAACACCAATCTCAGTGTCTCCAGTAGTTTGTTCCAGCAGTTTCCAAGGTCCATTCACCAATCAGTCATCAACAGTTCCAGTAGTCCATTACTCATTAATCCAGTCTCCTCAAGCTTTCTTCCTTCAACTATCCACACCAAACTCTCCCTTCATCAGGTGCTTTTATGCCTGAGGGTCCTATTGCCTTCAAGTGGCTGCAGCTATACAGCACACTCCCCACAGAATGCCCAGGCCTTACCCTTAAAGGGGCCACTGCTGACACCACATCCTATCTCATCAAGGTATCTTGCGCATTTCCATTACGCCAAGTGACATGCCTGCTTCTGCTCTTTCCACTGTCCCAGCTCAGCACGCCTCCTCTTCTCCTCTTCCAATCTGTCCTGCTCTTCCTTGTCCAGTCCAGGGAATGGAAGGAGTAGGAGCAACAACAAAGGTAAATAGGAGGACAGGAATGGGTGTCTCCCCAACCAATCAACTGGTTGGTTCAATTGGCCTCATGGATGGGCTGGACCTGGAATTTCCACATCATTGGGATTGGGGAATGATGTAGTGAGGCTTATAGTGACATGCTCAAAATGGATTCTGATTAGGGATTTATTGGAGGGGACTATATATATATATATATATATATGCGCGCACACACAGGAGGGAATAAGGTAATGCTGGTCCTGCAGGTACAGAGCAACTTTTGTCCCTGAGATTGTTGCACAGCCTCACTTCTTTTCCTCATCATGCATTGGGCCAAGAACCATCCCATTAGCTTGGTTCAAATGGAGGATCTTCTCAGGGCGTGGCTTCTAGAGCTGCCCCTGATTGGGAATATTAGCCTGCCCCTTGGGGTGAAGGTCAAGGTGGGGGCAGGCTCTGGACGGGAAATAAACCTTCATGCCTAACAGGTTAGGACCCTGGGGTTCTTGGTTCTCCCCTTCCAGTTCTTATTCCTTCTCCTCCTCTCTTTCTGCAGTCTTCCATTCCATCTTTCCTTCCTTCCTACAACACCCCTTCCACATCCTGTTCCTTCTCCACTTTGCCTCTGTTCCACTGTATTCCAGTTCTGCTCTCCACATTCCTCCCAGCTGTATCTAGTTGTGTTCCAATCACTCCCAACTCCTTCTCTTGTTTTTCCATTCTTTTCTATTCTTTTTCCCTTTTGCCCCCACTTTGTACTCACCTCTCCTATCTCACATGCCTGAGCTCTTCTCCCTTCCTAGTAAGCACGCATGCTCCGGCTTCTGTCCCAGTTGCAGAACCATGGCAGGCAGCTGGGTCTTGCAAGGCTTGGGTACTCAGAGATAATTGCCAGCTCAGAATCCAAGGCAGTTGTTCCTTGCAGCTTCCCCCAGAACCCTGGTACTATAAGGCCACACAAATCATGCTCCAGTGGCCAAAACCCCTCAGCAGCATCAAGTTTGAGCATGTCTCTATAAGCCCCACTATGTATTCCCCAGCCCCAATGATGTGTATTTCTGTATTTTCTTTCCTGATATCACTGCTGGATTTCTCCAGGCTGCTTGTAGTTAATTTATTGTCACTGGCAACACAACCACCCACTGTTTTTCATATCTGTCCATTTTCCTTGGCCATTTCTTGTTTGTGAAATGCTTGAACTACTGATATTTATTTGATGCAATCTGTCCTTCTTTTCTAAGAAACGACTTGATGCATTTATTTTCTAGGGCTTTTTTCCAGTGAGCTCCAGTTCAGTGTAGTGTGCCAGCTTTCCTGCCCCCTTCCATTATTCTTTTGTCTGCGTTTTCTAGATTGTGAACTGCAGGGTCTGTTTTAACTTTGCTTCATTCAGTGCCAAAGATCTTAGGTGTGTAAAGAGCAGAACATTATTATTATTATGTACAAAGAGCTGACTTAAGGCTACTGATTGAAATCCCAGTTGTCTCATGTGAGGCTTCTTTAATGTTGGTTGGTCTTTCCAAATTGGTATGTGTTGTTCATGCCAAGCAGGAGCTATTATGTGCCACGATGTAGACAACCGCTATGAGATGAAGCATCACAGGAGTCATTTACAAAACCTTTCCAAACCTGGATTGTTTGCACCTTCGAATGCAACTCAGTCCAGCTTTGCAAATAACGTGACTGCTTTCCAGTGGAAAGTAAGAACTGGGCACCACATCCCTATAAGTTAGGCTAGGTTGAGAAGCAGTGACTGCCTCAAGATCATGACCAGTGAGCTTCAGGGCTGACTGGGATTCCAGTCCAGGTTTTTCCAGTCCAACCTGCAAACAGCATACTGGTTCTTTTTTCCAGACCTGTCTGTAAGGCTGGAGTGAACCATTTATTCTGGTTCTAAAGTAAACCACTCATGCAAAGCAATAATTATGGGGGTTTTCCCATTCTATCTCTCTGTTCCTAGAAGTGCCAATATTCATGATCTGCTCCTTAAAGAGCAGCTTTCTTCCAATGTGCCCCCTCTACCCCACCCCAATTAATAGCCCAATCCTATGCATGTCTGCACAGATGTAAGTTCCATTGAGTTCAATGGGGTTTACTCCCAGGAAAGTGTTATAGCATTGCAACCTAAGTTGATCTAGTAAGAGCACAACCCTATACATGTCTACTAGGACATAAAGTTCATTTTTAATTCAATAAAATTTACTCCCCAATCCATTTTCCTTTATGCTATATAGTTAGAATATCTTGCACCAAAAGCAGAGACTTTACAGATGTAGCAAGGTGACCTGGAGGGAGCCAGTGGTAGGGTGAAGGGTACCCTGAATCTGCTGCCCACCTCACCTACCTTCATGCAAACTGTATCACTTTGTTTCATGGCTGGGGACCAACCATAAGAACATAAGAACAGCCCCACTGGATCAGGCCATAGGCCCATCTAGTCCAGCTTCCTGTATCTCACAGCTGCCCACCAAATGCCCCAAGGAGCACACCAGATAACAAGAGACCTGCATCCTGGTGCCCTCCCTTGCATCTGGCATTCTGACATAACCCATTTCTTAAATCAGGAGGTTGCACATACACATCATGGCTTGTACTCCGTAATGGATTTTTCCTCCAGAAACTTGTCCAATCCCCTTTTAAAGGCGTCCAGGCCAGTTGCAATCATCACATCCTGTGGCAAAGAGTTCCACACATTTGCACACTGAGGCAGTTTTCCACCCCAGCACAGAACCAATCCTTAACACCAGCATTAAGAAACGCCTGTGTGATTCTCTTGCAGGACCTCAGTTTCTTTTTGAAGTTTCTTTCCCACATATCGTTGGAAGCCCTGGTTTGCAGGACATTATGCTAAAGCTAAAACCACAGGGATTTAAACCTGTCTTGTCCGCCTGGCTTTTCCTAGGGAGGCATTTGAAGATGTTTTCATGAGGAAAGAGGCCTGCATGCTGCTTGTGCCTGGAGGTTACCTCCAGAGCAATTTGAACAAACATTCAACAGATCTGCTCGATAATGTGGGCTGCCAAACTGTGGCACGGATGTCACAAGTGGCGAGGGAGTGGGAATCCATGGCACCTGTGGTCTGAGACAGGAGGGCCTAGGTGCCAGAATAAGTCAGGGTGCAACAGGGGCTCTTCAATCTCCTGACTATGGAACTGCCTCCCCCAAGACTCACCTGATCTTTCATTGTTGAGTTTTTATCATCTTGTTAAAAGTAGTTTTTTTTGTTTTGATAAGCATTTGGTGATTTTTGTCACTGTTTTGCTGAGCCTTCCCTCTGTTCTGAGCCATTATAGGTTGTGTTGATTGGGTTGTTATTGATTATATATTTATATTGTATGTTTGCTGTTATTGAATTATTATTTGTGGGGTGTTGTTGTTGTTTTTTTGCTATATTGTGAGCTATCACGGGTATCCCTTCAGAATTAGAAAGGAGGGATACAAATCTCCAGTTAAAATAATAAATAATAAAATGACACCTACCCTGCGCTTCTACCTTGTGTTCCAGCTCTGTAGACTAGCAGCAAAGACACCCAAGACAGAGAAACAGGTTCAGACGTGGTACACTTCAAAATGGTCTTTTCCTCAGACTTTGAGCTTGACTCATACCGTATTCACCAAAAAGACTCCTGCTACTGTTTGCAGTCAGAATTGGGAAAGCAATCCACAAGAGAAGATGTCTGATTCCTAGAACAGCTTCTCTCCTTTGATATTTGTGGTATCACAGTCTGGCAGCCATGTTGTGAGTGGAACTTCATGTGGAAAGTACAAGGATATAACTCCAAAGGCGAGAGATGAGGTGTTCCTGTGTACAAAAGCCACTGAATGAAAATAACCAGTGACGTTGCATACTTTGCTTTCCAACTGCCAGGGGTGAGTCCTTTGCTTGATGATAGAGCATGCACTTCAGATGCAGAAGGTTCCAAGTTCAATCGATCCAGGTCTACAGAGCTTGCGTCTTGAGTACACTTCTGTACTACAGCGAGTCATGGACTCTTTGCTCACAACAGCAGAGGAAACTGAATGCTTTCCACATGCACTGCCTCTGACGCATCCTCGGTATCACCTGGCAGGACAAAGTTCCAAACAACACAGTCCTGGAACGAGCTGGAATCCCCAGTGTGTATACACTACTGAAACAGACACGCCTACGTTGGCTTGGTCATGTTGTGAGAATGGGCGATGGCCGAATCCCAAAGGATCTCCTCTATGGAGA
Source organism: Tiliqua scincoides (assembly GCF_035046505.1). Classification (NCBI taxonomy): domain Eukaryota; kingdom Metazoa; phylum Chordata; class Lepidosauria; order Squamata; family Scincidae; genus Tiliqua; species Tiliqua scincoides. The sequence continues at coordinate 43,536,043 of NC_089827.1, forward strand.
ACTCGTGCAGGGAAAGCGCCCTACAGGTAGACCATAGCTGCGATGCAAGGACATCTGCAAGAGGGATCTGAAGGCCTTAGGAATGGACCTCAACAGGTGGGAAACCCTGGCATCTGAGCGTCCCGCTTGGAGGCAGGCTGTGCAGCATGGCCTCTCCCAGTTTGGCCAACAGACTGAGTCAAAGAGGCAAAGAAGGAAGGCCCGTAGCCAGGGAGACAGACCAGGGACAGACTACACTTGCTCCCGGTGTGGAAGGGATTGTCACTCCCGATTTGACCTTTTCAGCCACACTAGACGCTGTTCCAGAACCACCATTCAGAGTGTGATACCATAGTCTTTCGAGACTGAAGGTTGCCAATGATGATTAGTTCCCAATGTATCCCTACTAGCTTTCTGAAGTGGGCCTAGGTTTTTGACAGCTGCTTGTGGCAAGCCTTCCCCCCACATACTAATGGAAATTCCATGTGATGACAGCTTCAGCCAGTGGTTCCTAAACTGTGAGCCGTGGTTCCCTGGGGAGCCATGGAAACCAGCCAGGGGAGCCATGAAATCCATACAAAACACCCACTGCCCTATGCAATGTATAGGATTGTAGCCCTAATGGGAAGCCACCGCCAATGGCCCAGTAGGTCAAAGGAGCTGCAGCTGAAAAAGTTTGGCAACCATTAACCTAAGTAGAAGTCTCTAAGAAGGCTGCAGGCCATCTGGCATAGCCAGAAGCCCAGCCCTGGCAAAGGGCCAGATTTGGATACTCCCAACATGCCTCATACAGCAAGGCCTGTTTGGCCCACATCCAACTGGTTGTGTTGGAAACCTGGGCCCCCTTCTCCTCCTCAGCTACAGGGGCAGTACGAGCAGCAGGAGCAAAGGTGGTCCCTGCTAGGATGGTACCAAGATGGCCACCTGCAGCCACCATGACAGAAGCCCTGAAGACCAGATACCCAGGGGGCACCAGGAGCACACGCCCTTTATATACACACAATGGATGTGTGAGGCACTGGCACCTGGAATGGTGGCAGATTTGAGAAGGCAGCAGGCTGTGTGTGTGACAAGCTACCTTTGCACACAAAAGCATCCTTTTGCTTGACCTTAGTAAACCTGGGTTTGATGATGTCATGGCATCATCCACTTGGATAAGGGGAAACCACTTCACTCAGCACCATTACCTATAGAAGTTTGGTTTGGCTGCCTAATTGGTAGGCACTTGCCCTGCTCAGCTGGAGGGCTGGTTAGGATCTTCTGTCTTCTTCAGTGGTTCCAGACATGAAGACCACACAATCTACATCCTGCACAGATGGCTTTTTTGGAAGAGTGTTTGAAGCAAAGAACCTCAGGAGAGCATTCCAGGGTAATTGCTCCTGCATCTAGGATGGCAGGCAGTCTCTTTGGAAGGCTCCAACCTTCCAAAGGTCCTTCAGGGTGCTAAAGATGCCTCCCATAGAAGGCGTTTTGGAAATGTCCAAAATTAAGGGGGAAAAATAGGGGGAAACAGGGCATTCAACACAAGCAACTTTTCTAGGTATAATTGGTTTGATTCAGAAACAAGAGTTGAAAAACATTTTCAATTCCGAGAAGCCATGATGAAATATTTAAGAATCATATCTGTGCAAACTGAAAGCATATTTGAATTATGAGGCATTTGCATTCATATTTTTTGGGAGTTCAAGCAATTCTTGAACTTTGGAGTATTATAGTTCTAGCTAGAGGAATGTGCCAGAGTATAAACCAGCCAGAGAATCAATTGAGTGCCAGCTGTACATGCGCTTGATGCATCTAAATGCAAGCCATAACAAAACCAAGGAGGGTTGGATATGTCTGGACCCATTTATCATTATGAGCTTGTTGACCCCTAGTGACTGAATCTTGTTAACTTCAATTGATTCAGTCATGTACGATATCTCGGCTTTCAGTATGAATTTGTTCATCTTTTAATCTCACCGCGCCATCTTTACTGTCCATTCCGTGCACTGGACAAAATGATCTCTTGCCCATAGCAATCTGGTGGACTTTAAATTTCCATTGGATGCTTTGTTGCATTGGCTGCACAAACAGCTCATTTGGGAAACAAAGACTGACATTTGAATCATTGGCAAGGCCAGTGTCAGGGTCAGCAACACTGGGAAGGTGCCAAGGGACTATGGCTGCCAGAAGGGTCCTCTGCTGCTCCTTGAGACCATCTCTGTGTCCATAGCCTTGATAGGCTTCATCTTGTGGTGGAGCAACTTTCTTAGGGCCCACCCCAGTACATAGAGGGCCAGTTTGTCAAGAGCCCCCTGACCCCTGTAACAGCCATGCGAGAGGAGAACTGTTGACATCTTGTGTGTGTGTGAGTGAGAGAGAGAGAGAGAGAGAGAGAGAGAGAGAGAGAGAATGAATGAATGAATGAATGAATGAATTGGGTTCTTTTTTACAGTGTAGAATCTTCAATAAAGGCCACCAAGACAAATTTGTAGTTGAGTACCCCAATAAAATATTTAGAAAAGAATATTGTATTGTATACATGGGTGTGTAGTCCATATACACAGGTACAGGCATATGCACATGCACACTCCAGCCACCTTCTCCTGCATTTTCAAGACCTGCACGATGTATGATCTGCCAAGTAGAGCAGAATGCACACACACACACTCACCCATTCATGGTGGTCCACCAGAAACTATATAAATCTGCATAAAAAGGCAGATTATCAAGCACCTGGGAGGTCATGCACCATGTTTGATGAGCTGCATTCAGCTTGGTAAACTGCTAGTTGTGCAGGCCTCTGCTTGCAAAAAAACCATCATCTCTGTTCAGTGCATGCAGCACTCTTCTCAGTGAGACTACTGGCATGTGGAAAAGAACAACCCATAAGTAAATTGAATAAGTCTGTTTAAAACAGAAGATGCATGCACAAGACTATATGTATCATTATCACCATGGAGATTCAGTGCAGATGACTAGCTGGACTCTCTGTCCCATAACGCGGTGTGTTTGTGAACACATTATTGGCATCTTAATACAGGGGTGACTGTGTACCTCCTCACACTAATATTTCTGGATCAAACCCTTCATTTGAAACCCTTGATGGACCGTCTGACTCACAAAACTCTGCTATCTGCAACTGCAGCAAAAAAGGACAACTCTCCAGGCAGCCTGCGATACATGGCTGGGGAAGAAATGTGCAAGGAAAAGAGGCCTTATTAAACAGTGCACTCAGAGATAAAACCGAGGCCATCTGTTGCCTTGCCTCACTCAGTAGAGCTGGCACCATAATTGCTAACAGAGGGAAGCGGGGGAAAGATTCCAGATAAACACAGGAGGGGCTTTTGCACTTAGTAAAGGCTTATTATTAAAGGCTTGGTAAGAGAATGTGAACAGCAGAAGGGCAAAAAGATCCCCCTTGAGCAGATGTTATCCTCAGTTCTCCAGACCTCTCCATCCTCTTCCCAACCTATCCAGAAGGTTTTCCTTAAGGAAACACTTCACATTCATGAGCAATGGGAAGACCGCAGGATGCAGTTCAGGCTGTCCAGCCTAGTCCTCCAGTACCAACGTAGCAAAGTGAAGAAGCATGGAAAGAAGGTTCACCCCATTTCTTACCACAGAGAACTGAATGTTCCAGTGCCATCCTGGAGGGTGTCTCTTGTCTTGAACAGCTGAGGACACAAGAATGGTGACTGTGCTACAGTGACTAAAGAAGCTGTAGCTCTTGAAAGGTGATCACCTCTGGAATATCCCAGTTGGTCCCAGAACTGGAGAAACCCTCCAAGTCATTAAGTTCAATTAAGACCTCCACAGAAATACAGAGGAAAAGCTGGAGGGGGGGGTGCCTCCATCTTGCTTCTTTAGCCAATGGCATCACTAGGGAGGTGCGGGCCGCCTAGAGTGATGCACACAGGGAGAGGTGGTGAACACCACTACTGGCCAAAACTTTAAAAATCATTGTACTTTAGAATAATACCATCATGTTATATATCATTCAATGTGTAATTTCATGCAGAGTGCAATGAAACAAACCATGTTGAAATATCTCTGTTCTATCAAATGTTATAGCCAAACACCCAGTGGGATAGGGCAATGGTGCATCACCACGCGCACTGTCTGGGGCACTGCCCTACCCACTGCATGAGAGGAGGTTCATTATGGGACTGACCCGCTGGACTCTCGCATTAGATGACACAAACCCTAGTGACCCCACTGTCTTTCGCAATTGTATCGAATAGGGAATTTCAGCAAGTCCCATCACTCTCAGTCACCTCCACTTGACAAGCTGCCCCTGCCAAAATGTTCACGGGTGCACAGTTCTTAAAGGTACAAGAACTCTTTTTCAGCAGGCCACTCAATTTCTAAAGGAGTTTGGGTTCTTTTTTTCTTTTCTTTTTTCAAAATAAAAAAGGCACCCTTTCCTGTGTCTTAGGGCCCAATCCTAAGGGGCTGTAGTGCCACCACTGGAGCTCAGCACTGGTGCTAGGTGTCACAAACATGCTGTAAGGCACATCTGAGGTCCCTGGGGAAGAGGGGCTGCCAGTTCCAGTTGGCACTGGGCCTTAGCACCAAGAGATGCTGCAGGAGTGCCCGGTGGCAAGGCGTATCTCCAGGCAGTAGTGCAGGTTTTTTTTGGGGGGGGAGTGTCAGGGTGGGGGGAGTCTGGGCCAGGAGTGGCCAGGAGGGGATTGGGATTGGCAGAAACTTGCTTTGCCAGATCCTATTCTCTGGATCGGGCTGCAAAGCCCGACACGGAGATTCTCTTGTCTGTGCCGGCAAAACAGTTGGCACAGAAACTCAAGTAGCCCCATTGTGGAACCTGCACTCTTATCAGTGTTGAGTCTAATCTGTGGATTAGACTGTGGATTACAAAAAACAGTGTATGAAAAGGCTGGACCTATAGTGAGTTCTTAGCAGTCTTCTGCATACCCTTTGTCTAACACAGTGATTTTCAACCTTTTTTGTCTCAGGGCACACTGACAAGGTACTAAAATTGTTGAGGCACACCATCAGTGTTTTGACAATTGACAGGGCACACCATGGAGAGCTCACATCCCCATTGGCCCTACTAACAAATGACCCTCCCCCAAGCTCTTGTGGCACATCTGCAAACCATTCGCGGCACACCAGTGTGCCACGGTACAGTGGTTGAAAATGGCTGGTCTAACACATACCAGCCGGCCTCTTTGGGGCCCAATTCCATTGAGAATTTCTCTCTTGCACTCATTGAAATGAATTGATTGACTTTTCTGATCCGGTATCCTCAGGTAGGCCATTTCACACAATATGCTGAGACAATCCTGGGTGTGTTTCTGAATGCATGCTCAGCAGGGAGGCTCAGAAAATCCTACTCCTCTGAAGAGTGTACCTAAAAAATACATGTCAGTTGCATTTGCACACATTTTAGGTGCACACCTAACGTAGGGTGTGAAATGGCCCTCAGAGGCAGGAGGAGACACCACCTCAGATTTGCCCAAAGCTATCTAGAATGGTGGGGAGAAGAAGGGTTGAGGAGGGACTCATTTCACTTCCTCATTCCCTGACCTGGCCCTGGACACCTGCTATGAAGCATGTCAACAGGACCTTTGCAGTTGTAGCGCCCTGGTCTTGTTAGCCATCTTGGAAGCTTCACAGGTGCAAAGATTGGTGGAAAATTCCCACCCCTTTCATAAAAGTCAGCATTATGGCAGGTGAAGCATGTCATGAGAGTGTGAAAAATGCTGCCCCGTTGGAGATTCCTCTGTTCCCATCGTGCACAAGGCAAAGCAAGATCTACAAAGCTATCTTTGGGGTGATTTGTCTTTGTTGTTTTGTTGTGTCTGTTGTTTAAAATAGCAACAAGAAAGACTTTTGCCTCCCCTTTGTGCTAGGCTGCTGTGAAAGGCACAAAAGCAGGGCAGGCAGTTTTTTCTGATCAGTTGGCAACTTAATGATACAGAAGTAAACTTGTGAGAATTTGGCCATAGAGCATGGGGTGCTTTCGAGCAGGGGGATGCTTTCAACAGGAAGGCAGGAATCCAGCAGACTCTTTGCAGCTCTCCTCCCTTCGCTTGGCCTTTGTGTCTAAATTACAAGTGACTCAGAAGCAGTGCTTTGCATGGCTTGGCAAAGTGACTGCCAGGTGAACTCTCCAAGGCATCTGTCTGTCAGGAGCCACTCAGCCACCTGCTGTCTCCTCCCCTGCTGCTACTTCAATAAATATTCATGGCACAGGGATGGGAGGGGGGGGGAATCAAAGCACGCCATGCACAGCAGCTCCTCACATCTTGTCACAGCTTCCTGTAGGCTGTTCCTGTAGGCTTCCTGAAGGCTGTTCCATCACGACAACAGCCTTAGATGCTATTAAGACAACCAGGTGCCAAAACACCAGGCTCTGTACCTTTAAGACATGCGTGGCAGGAGATATTGCTTGCAAGAGGGAGAAAAGCTGCCCAGACTGTCAGTAGGATTGCAAGACTCCATTCTGAACATGGAGACCATTATGGGTTACAAGCCATGATGTGTATGTGCAACCTCCTGATTTTAGAAATGGGCTATGTCAGAATGCCGGATGCAAGGAAGAGCACCAGGATGCAGGTCTCTTGTTATCTGGTGTGCTCCCTGGGGCATTTGGTGGGCCGCTGTGAGACACAGGAAGCTGGACTAGATGGGCCTATGGCCTGATCCAGTGGGGCTATTCTTATGTTCTTTTGAGACCGCATCTTGAACATGGTGCTTTGCATAACCTGGTCAGGTACAGCTGCTACTGTCATTGCAGTGCTCTTTCTGGAACATCTACCTGCCTGGGATCTCAAGAATGCTTTCCCAGGAGGGTATCCAGTGTTCCAGAATATAGATAATGGGTCTGCGATTATCAGTGTTAGCTGATGAACTGATGTCTTAAATGCAGAAAGTTGAATGACCATACCAACTGCTGGTTAGCAGCTCAGATAAACCACTGCAGAGATGATAATTATCCTTAATGGGTACCAGGGATCAAGACTGTTGCACCATGATTATTCGTAGATACCTCTTTGAATGAGAGACCCAATTCTTGCTTAAAAGATCAGCATATAGGCAAGGAGGGAGGGCGGTGGGGGCTATGTAATGACCTGTCTCATACCCCTTCTTGGGCAGTGGGAATAAAAGAAACACAAGGACAGTCTAACAGATTCTGTGTAAGGGCACATAGGCAGATTTGTTCTGTTAGAAATAGAAGCCAAACTGGAAGCTAAGAGACCCACAGACCAATTCTATCCACACTTTCCTGGGAGTAAGCCTCATTGACTTTAATGAGACTTCCTTCTGAGTAGATATGCATAGGCTTGGGCTGTCAACTGAGAATGCAGAGCATGTCCACATAATACAGTCCTGGCCTTAGAGCTCAGGAATCGTCATGCGTCAATGTCATGCAGAGGAAAACAGCCTCCCAAAAGTGGTGTAGAAATCTCAGTCATTGTATCTTTCTCCCCCTCCTTTCTATGAGGATCTGTAGTTTGCCTCTTCCGCACAATGACAAAATGCAAAAGAACCTCATCCTCATTTGCCTTTGGCACCCCAAGGAAAAGGTAAGCACCATAACTCTGGGCCAAACTGGACATGATGGTGGAAGAAATCCAATCGTTTTAAAAAAGGGCAATACTAACTGTGGTGGACAGGGGTGGGGTTCTTCTCCCTGTGCCATTTTACCAAAGTAAATTACTTCCCCCAATGCTATTTGCTTCAGGGAGTCTCACAGAGCAAACTGCAATTTGGTGGAGAGGGAATCTTATGACGAACATGGTTCAGGGAGAAGGGTTAACCCTTTCTGAAGCTGGACTCCCCCCCCCCCCCACTATTAAACTTTTGAAAAACCACAGAGGATCTGTGATTAGATCTCCCTCTGTCTCATTGAGTTGGACCCTCAGTGATACAGTGTGTGCTTTAAATGTCTAATACCCAGCTGCTTGAATCCCTGCCATCAGAATCAAGGATCTCAGTATGCCTTAGAAGGACCGCAGCCTGAGATCTTGCAGAACAGTTGTCATTCAGATATGTCACACTGTGCTAGATGACCAACTATTCTGACTCGGTTCATGGCAGTTTCTCACAGTGGCATAGCTAAGGAGGTGCAGGGGGCAGCAGTTGCACCGGGCATCAAGCTTTAGGGGAGCAACAATAGTGACCAAAATTGTAAAAATCTTGGTATGTTTGAATAATACCATTATGTTATATATCATTGAAAAGGTAATCTAATGCAGAGTGTAATGAAACAAACAGCACTTGAATATCTGTTTTCTTTCAAAAGTTATGGCCAATTAAGCAGAAAATGAAAACACAACTGGCTTGTGGAACAAAAAGTGGATTTACTTGACTCCAATCTGAACTATAAGACTGATTGTTCTGAGTGCCAATGAGATGTTGTTATGATACAGCATGGAACCAATAACTTTTTATTTATTTACTTAATTAAATTTGATTTTATCATGCAGGGGGGCTACAAAATCTTCTTTGACCCTGTGTAGCAGATAGATGCCTTAGCAATGCCACTGACTTGGGGGAGGCAGCAGAGCAAGTGGGTGATGAGCTGCTGGGGGGAAGAGGTGGGTTCCTCCCGATTTTCACTTTTTAAAAAGCCCAGGTGTGATGTCACATCCGCCTGTGACATCACTTCTGGGGCAACATTTTGAACTTGGCACCGGGCTACACAATCATTAGCTATACCACTGGTTTCTTATATCTGTACCATGACTGCACATTTGGGCTAACAGCCCCTTATTCTAAGATAGCATTCCTGCCTTTAGACTCTCCCAGGAGAGAGGATCTCCAGATATCCAGTGTTATCCAATTAGGAAATGAATTCAGAGTTATAATTATCAGTATTAGATCAGCAACACTCATTGGGCAGCTCTTTTGCAGTACTTGGTGTTAAGCTAATAAGCCAGCAGACCATTCTTAACTCCCTTAATGGTTATCCTTGTTACACAGATGACTGGCTGATTATCCAGGGAGCACAAGGAAGCCTCTCGGAACAAGAGGCTTCCATTATAAAGCTGGTAAAAGTCATGTAGGCAACTGAGGGAAAAGTAGGAGGAGGTCACTTATTGCCACCCCCACCCAATACTAGAGGAGAATGCAAAAAAGAGCTATCGGCTGGCTGTTTCTGGGTACTGGCTGTTCTGAGTGAGATGGACTGGATGTGATACATGATACACACAGAGGCTGAAAGGGAGGCTTCCAGCACAATCCTTGGCATGTCTGCTCAGAAGTGCGTTCCACTGTGTTCAATGGGGCTTACTCCCAGGTGTGTATAGGCTTGTAGTCTAAGGGAGAGAGCCAGCTGATGGCCATCTTTTGAAGTGCAGATCTGCCAGCTGGGGATGTGCCTTATTGTTGCTTGCTTGTTCAGTTATCTTACTCCATTCAGTGTTCAACCTGTATTTTTGTAATTTTTTTTTTTTCAAAAGGGCAGCTATTATGAAGAGACCATAAGTCTCTAGTGATCTCTTATCTAAAGGAAGCCAGAACCCAGGTGGGCTGAACCCCTAGAACTACGCACTGCTCAGGGGGCAGTAACTACATGTAACTACATAATTCAGGGATGTGCCAGAGTCACGGCATCGAGTTGTGAGTCAACTCGCCAGTCTTCAACCCAGACTCAAGTTGACTCACAAGTCATATTAGGCAACCATCACGACTCATTCTGAGCTGCTATAGAGTCATTTTTTTATACTCAAGTCAAAATCATTATGAGAAACGAGTCGTGGTGTGAGTCAGGTGTGTCCCCCCAAAAGTAAGCAACTAAACACTTACAGACACACAAAACAGAATCACAAGGACATACAAAAGTGAGTTGGAACTCAAGTTAATTTGAGTCCTGACTCTTTTTTGAGTCACTGGCCCTGAGTTACAAGTTGGGCCCAAGTCAGTGACATTAGTGACTCAAATCTTTATGTGTCAAGTTCCCATCCCTGCTACATATGCTGTCGGATTGTGTGTGTGTTTGTGCACACAACAGAATCCCTTTTCCTCTGGATCTTTCGTCTTGGTTTCACTGGTTCAGAACTGGCAGTACTGGCACTTGGCAGTACTGGTTCAGAAGGGCTTTGGCTGGCAAAGAGCCCAGACCACTTCAGGTGTGTGTGTTGAAGGAGGAGGGGGAGGGGGAGGGGGGAGGGCACACACTCAGAGGATCACAGAAGGTCCTCTGGTCCTGGAAGGTCCAAAAAGGGTTTCTGATCCAAGCCCCGAAACTGTGGCAAGAAAATGAGAGGAGATACATCTGACTAATCAGTAGAGACTGAGGCTCAAACTACCTGTGAGAATTCTGCTATTGGAGCATCTCATATTTCTGCGATCTCAAAGAGCAGCCACAGGATTCCAATTGGAGACATGGGCTGGGGGAGGGGGTCTAGCCCTTTTCTCCCTGATCCAGCTTCTCCTTGAAGCTGCTACTAGCTTTAGCTGTCACTGATACTGACCTATAGGACCAGCCATTTCAACCCTATTCTGTAAGCTTAAGTGTGCACAGAGGTGTTATTCTCTTGTTGGTTCCAGTTTGTTGTTTTGTGCATCTATTTGAGCTTCCTGATTGCTTTGTCACCTGGATTTCAGCCAAATGTGTATACAGACCCCATCGAACTATGCTTTGTTTAAGGTGATATGAATGCTCTGTCTACAGTTTTAGAGCTGTGTTGGCTCGTTCACACTTGCTACTCATTCTCTGATGCTTTGGTTTGGGGGCAATTAACTTGCAGGTATGAATACATATTCTCTTCTGCACCATCATGACCTTTAAAATCAGCTCTCTTAAAAGTACCATTTGAAGACCAAGTTTGAAGAACAAGAGCATATAAAGAGATTCTCATGGTGGCTTCCACCCAGTTATGGAACTCCTTCCTCTTACAACAGTGGTTCCCAGACTGTGCCTAAGGGCACCATGGTGAACTCACAGGGACATCACAGGATGTCTTCGGTGGCCTCTTCTTCCTGGCTGTCTTGGGCACCGCCATCTTGGATTGCATCTTGCACGAGCCAGAATGGCAATGCCCATCTTTCCTGCTTTCCTGGATGCCGCCATCTTGAATTGTGCCTGCTGAGACTGTGTGCTCTTCTTTCTTCTCCCTCTACACACTGAGCTCTTAAAAGGACATTATTATTTACAGTACTGTATTGTCAATTTTGGCACTTTGTTTTGGCATTGTATGTATGTTACTACTGATTGGAGTACCAGGGTGAGTGTCTTTCAGTACGATCCTATGCATGTCTACTCAGAAGAAAACCTCATTGAGTTCAGTAGAACTCAGGCCTAGGCAAGTGTGTATAGGATTGCATTTGTGTCTTTCCCTCTCTGGATTAGCTGCTAATCCCTGGTTGCCTCTTTTTTCTTAAGTTCCCCTGTATAAGATGCTTCACTATAAATCCAAGTTTTTGGGTCCACAACCCTGCTTTATACAGGGAACCCTTTGTAACTAATTTTTGTCAGGGCTTCCTGGAAATGTTCATGTTATTGGGCGCTCTTTCTGTAAATTAGTTTTTTTCTTTTTATCACAAGTTGCTGGCAGGTGCAACCTTATCCTTCACTCATTGAAGATATAGAAGCAACCTTTCCAAGATGCCAGGTACCAACAGATGGAGTGGGAAGAGCTGTAAATGAACATGCACAATAGGGGAAGAGAGATTTTTAACTCCATTACATTTTGCATCAGTGTGGAAAGGTATGTTTGCGATACATTAGCAACCAGCATCTGAAGAACTGATGTAAGCATCTGCATTGTGAGTAGACAGACGTGTGGGATGCAAATCCTGAGTGCCATGATGAGTCCACATGGAGGAAGAATATTGTTTGCCTTGACGCTGTCTTGTCATATTCACTTTGTGCTGTCAGGCTTCCTCTTATTGCCTGTCCTTCCTGGATCAGACCCATCTTAGAAGACCCAGGCTCAGCACATGCATTAGAATGGGGCAACCACAGAAAATGCCACTTTACATGGCACTTTCTTGTTACAAGGTAGAAAGAGGATGCTCATGGTTGATCCTGTGGAATGCAATAGGACATAGGCAGTCTCTTGGAGTATGTTGGGCCCACACCAGTTAGGGCTTTGTTGAACAAAACCAGCATTTGGTGTTGTAACCAGAAGACAATGGAAAATGACTGTTGCCACTGAAGTAGTAGAACTGGGATTGATGCTCAGTTTTCAGATGGTCCTAGACTATGGCCATATTTTTCACCTGCTACAATTTCCAGATAGCCATAGAGGGCAGCCCCACATAAAGCATTTTGCAGTAATCTAGCCTCAAAGATTATGAAGACATCGTTTAAACTGGACAACATGTGTGCAGGTTTCCTATGAAATGGAGTTGTTAAGTATGCCTGTCATATTTGTAACCCAAGATTCCAACTAGCACAGCGTCCAGATGTAGTCTTCACGGGCCTCTAGTCTTCCCTAGCTTTGAAGACTCTCACTGACTGCCCTCCTCTCCTGCTGACTTGAATGGGAACTGCAGCTGGTAATATGTTGGGTAATGTATGAACATTAAGAGATAAATAGCGTTGATAGAAAGAGATGACAAACAAGTGCAAACAAAACTCATTCTTGAATCACAAAAGGATACCTATGTCAAGTAATTTGCACACCTACATGCAAAGAGGAAGTGCACCTGGATCGGGTCCCCTTAAGAGCCCTCAGGCCCTGCCCCACTCTGGCTTCCCACCAATCCCCCGCAGTGTGGGGGGGGGAAGACTCAAGTGCCCCTGGGCAGTCCAGACAAACCCCAATTCCAGGCTTGGCAGCTTGTGATTGGCAGAATGGGAGCTGCCCCACCAGGCAGGAGAGGTTGTGGCAGAATACATGAATAAAGAAGGGGAAGGCTGGTCATAGAATCCAGCCACCATTGCTGTGAAGTTCAGAGTTGCTGGAATGTTCTGTGTAAATAGCTATGTAGTTTTCAGAACTATTGGCTGGTTTCTCGTCATTGTGATACGAGAAATTGTGTCCAATTAATTATTTTAATATGTAAGATTGGACAGGGATCATAATCTATGGGGCTTGGGGTAATTCCAGAAATCCCCTCCAGCAGATGATCAGCACCATCAAAACTGACAGAGATGGTCATCTCCTCAGCCCCAGAAAATTTTCACACCTATGATCACTTCCTCTCAAGAACTTTGTTCTCATTTATGTGTGGGCAAGCACACCATGTGATGGAAGATTAAGGCAGTGGCATCACTAGGGGTGCAAACCTCACTAGGTGACAGCCTCAGGGGGTGACACCACTAGTGGCCAAAATTGTGAATATCTTGGTATATTTGAATAAAACCATCATGTTATATATCATTTGATGCGTACTTTAATGAAGAATGAAATGAAACAAACCACACTGAAATCTTTGTATTCTATCAAAAGTTATGGCCAAATAACTAGAAAAAGAAAACACAACTGCCTTATGTAATAAAAAGTAGATTTGCTTAACTCAAAATTGACCAATGAGACTGATTGTTCTAACAGCCAATGAGGTGTTATTAAGACACAACAGGGAACCAATAAGGTGTTCATGCGAGTCAGCTCTCATTTCTATGAATCAGAGCTAATACTAGAACCTTTATTCAGTTGTGTGTCATCAAGTTGGCTGCTGGTTTTTTTGTTGGTTACTGATTTGTTGGGCGACTTGTACTGTTATATGTCAAAATAAAGAAATACAGTTAATGGCGGTGACACCTACCCTAGTAGTGCCACTGCATTCAGGCTGTGTGCGTGGTATTGTAATTTATTCTATATGGTCTGGTACAGGAGGAGGTTTTCACACCTCCGTCATGGGGTGACACAAACTGTAGTGATGCCTCTGCTTAAAGAGAAAGATTCCCAGTTGTTCTTCCTAAGAAACACAATGCTGTGGGACCCTTGTGTTGGCTTTGTAGAAGAAAGGACCAAACCTTGGCCATGTTTAGGTCGGTTTGGCCAGCATAGGCCAAAATCCTCTTGGTTTGACAGCCCATGCTTATGTAGCCACGCTGGTTTCAGGCAGATGCTGTCAGAATTGGGAAAGAGGGCTCTAATGGAATCAGTTCTCATCAGTGCCTTACTTTCTTTGAATTGAAAACATGTCACTGCAAAACTGCAAGTAGAAGAAAATATACCTTTTCCTTAGCTCTGCACTTTCTCTTCTATGTGAAACTTACAGTGCTTGCATGTTTGAGAAGCTGAATATTGTGCCTTTCTGTGCTGGACGCTGACCTTCCTCTTTTGGACAGCCTCCTTGCAATATTGCTTAATCAATAACATACTGATCAGTCTCTCTTCCAAATTGAGTAACGGCACCAGAAAATGGCAGATTAATGGGAAGATCTGTGGGGCTGCTCCTCTCCAAAAGTCCTGGTACCCATCTAGGCAAGGGACCTTTAGAACTCTCTGTTGGGCTTTTGTGAGAGAGGCTAACCTACTTGTGAAGGACTCCTGACTAGAAACCTATGTCTACCCTTGGTAACATAGGCTCACCAAGGACAAAGAGCCTGGCTTCCAAAGAGGAGAGGCGCATTTGTGTGGTTTAGTTGTGTTTCCAGTGGGTTATGTGTGGTGTGAATCAGTGTTGGATGGTAATCTAGACCTCCTCTGGGATACTCATGAGACCATCTGATATGCCCCTTGTGAAGGGTCATTAGGGTCTAGTGAGAAAGTCTGGGGGGAGGGCCCCAAAGTCCACTGAAGTTGTGCTCCACACAGCTTGGGGCTTGGCAATCATGTAAGTCTGGCAAAGTTTGATGTCTTTGCTGTGCGTCCAGAACACCAAGGAGCTGTTGGGCAACAAATGAAGGGGCCCATGCAGGTCCTTTACAGGGAATATTGCTCTTGATGCTTGAAGCAGCATGACAATTAGTGCCCCCCAGAGCATTGTCCTGGAATCTGGTGTTGTAATTGAGGATGCTCAAGTCTTCCCCATCACGGGGGGGGAGGGGAGGGAATGAGTTCAGAATCCTGGCTGGAGTAAGCTATGGGTGGTGCGGCAGTGGGCATGGCCCCAGCTGAAACCATTGCATAAAGGGATCTCTCAGGCACTGATTTGCCAGGATGACTACAACATCGGTCAGGAATTCTTGGGCCAACTGTGCTGCAGTCACTGGTATAGCCATTCTATCACCAAAGGCCTTTTACCACCTCATCCTGCCACATGTGTAGACCAGGCCTAAGACAAAGGCAAATTGGAATTAGGAGCTGAGGTGAACAAGGGCTACACCAAATCCTCTGTTGCTGTTTGCATTGGGGAGGAGGTGGCTAAAGAGCTTTCTGTCCACAGTTTGGTTCATGTGATAGGAGGAAACTGGAGTGGGGACTAAGGGATATATTTGGAGCTTGACTGATCCTGCTAGGCCCTGCGGGTCCGTCACTATGCTACATTTTCACATGGAGACCCTTCTAGAGATCCAGTTGTCTTCCCACAATGTCACACAGTTCATCGCCATCTTCACTCCAGAGTTTTGCTTTAATTAAATCCGATGACAATCTAGCATCAGGCACATTGCCCTTCACAAATTCCACTAACCTTATTTTTGAAACTCTTCAGGTTGTGAATTTGTCCGAGGAAAAGCCCCCCCCCCCCATTTTGCTTTAGTTGAGATTTCAGATTGCAATTCTACTCATACAAAGCTATTCAGCCCCCACCACCCTGACCCAGTGGCATCGTGCGCGAGGGAGTGCAGGTGGGAAGGGGGGGAGTTGTGGCAAAGAAGACATAATTGCACAAGTGACATATCTCAATATAATTTCTAAAACTCTATTAATTGAACAGATAAAATACACCTTGTCTATTTTGTTACAAAATAGTAGCCATTTGGAGTCTTTGCTAGATGTGAGTGCACCGCCGTTCCCAGAGAATATGTACAGCAGGAAACGGGTACAGAGGGACGAACAGACAGGTGCTCTCGAGTAACCTACGATCGCACGAACACACGCACAGGTAACATCTTTGTTTTCTTGCTTGGAGAATGAAAAGAAACATTCAGTGGGATGTGCCAAGTGGTAACACTGTGAAAAGAAAAGCCAACGGACAAATCATTAAAAAGAGATCTTTAAAGCTTTTGACCCAGGTGTGGCTTGTAAGGAGTGGTGAAAAGACAACAGGCAAACGGCTGCTAAGAGAGGTACAGACATCACTCGAGAACTACTTTCAACAGTCCTGGGCTCAGTGGTGGGTTATACAGCAGAAGTAGTATACGACGGCAACCCAGCCGAGCAACATGATGCAAATCTTCTTTCCCCGCCACCCACCTGGCTGCTTTCTGAGAAGGCAACTTCTTTCCAGCAGACAGTAGCCCCACAAACCAGGGGATTGCTGCTTCTTTCAGATGCCCCACAAACATCTACACATCAGGGCTTCAAAATAATAATAGGACATGATGATTATAACAGAATGAGTCTAAAAAGAGACACCATTCACTATAACAATGATATTGCGGAAGAGAAGCTGTTGGCTCCCCTGGTGACTAATACTTTTTTTTTCCCCCTTCTCTTTTAGAAGAAAGAGATGGTGTTTCTGTTTCAATCTGAAGTCTAAGTATATACCATTAAGAGCAGAAAGGAGGGGGAGAAAAGGCAGAAAGGCATGTTCAAATAGGGCTTGCAGGGAGGGACCTACAGCAATAGCCTGAGCTCTAGTTTGTATTTTACTCTACTTTTAAAATATGAGAAATGAAGCTCAGTAGTTGTGCCCACATCTAGCATGAGTGCTGCAAATACAACTGCCAGCTTTCCTGCTTAAAGGATCTCAGGTGGGCAAAAATTCTCTACCCAAGACTGTGGCGGTCCATCATCACTGAAATGTGATATGAAGGGGATTATTGGTCTGGCCAGAATATATCCACGACAGTGATAATCCTAAACACCTACCTACACTACAAGCGTATACCAATTTTATATCAGTTTCGCTGTTATAGCTTCTCCCAAAGAGTCCCAAGATACAGTTTGGTGAGGATGCTGAGAATTCTTTGGTAGGAGCTACCCTCTCCCACTTACGTAACTACAGTACCCAGGAAAAGGAAGTAAAACTAGTGTGAGTCTGTAGCGTAGACATATTCTTAGAGGTGTCAATGTTATTTTATTCTTTATATAAAAGGTGCACCTTTTATTGCAGATGATCACAGACTCACCAAAGCTGTTCCTTACTGTTCCTATTCTGGAAATATTTAACTAGTTTAGTCTCATTTAAGGCTAGGGTACACATTGTGGATTACTGGAAAGAATGGGCTCATCCAGACCAAATCACTGTTGGTCTGGGTTTTAGAATCCAGACACATCCCGGCATGGATTGTGTCAGCCAATCTCTTTTCTGGAGTCACCTGGGTCTGTCCAGATCTACCCAAGATGCAACAACTGCCAATACATATTTATGTATAACGAAATACCATCAGTCATAACAGAATATCACATAAATACTTTACACAGTACAAATCCCCCAGGGTCATTGTGGTTCTTAGGGCCATGATACTGACATTCTTCCTTCAATCCTCCAAACTGTAGGAATTTTGTATCTCCACATTCCATGCAGAAAACAATGGAGGCTACACTTTCTAGTTCAGCGCTACCAGTAAAGTAGGATATTGAGCTCATAATGCTCTTTTGAACTTGTTCTTTGGGCTTAATTTGGGTCAGGACTCGGGTTCAGAACATTTCATTGCCAGGGCACCTTCTTAGCATGCATGCAAGAGAAATTCTGCAATGCTAATTGAAGATGAAATTCAGAAATGGTGTGTCGGGAGGGGGAGATCCCAGAGCCACTATAAGCACACCCCAAATCACCTCTGAATTTTGTTCATTATGTTTGTCACCAACATAATGAACAACTCTTCTAGTTTCCCTCCTCTTTCCCATACCCCACACTTTCCAAAACTTATCAAGTTGTAGGGGATGGGTAGAAGGGAATGGCAGTGGAACCAAAAGTCCATGTCTGCTTCAGACTTATTATTGCATTCTAAACTGGTCTTGTAGCCGTGAGCTTTGGGAAGTGTAGTTGCTTACTCCTGCTGATGCATTTACCGGAAGGAATTAAGAAACACTGTAATTCCTAGAGTCCCCATGGACAATGGAGGATTTGAGAGGACCTTTGACTCCTCCATTCCACCCTATATCTTGTAAGTCTGGACAAGTGGTACAGGAAGGTAGAAGGGAAACTGGTGGAGAAGAGGGGTGACAGTAATGGAGGAGCTCCCCATGGCTGGGTCTTCCCAAGTTTTGGAGAATTATCAGGCTAGAGCTTTTTTTTTTTTTTAAAGAATTTGTCAAAAAGGTTAGGGAGACTCAGTCCATTCCAAATTGAGATGAGTAGATGCAACTCATCTGTACTAATATAGATAGTGCAGATGGAGCTTTGGGGCAAGTGAGAGCCCTTTTCCCACCATAAGGTGGGACTGAGAAGGAAGATTCCCGAGCTGAAGATGACATCCAGGCATTTTTGAGCTCTAACTTTTCTTTTAGAAATTAAGCAGCGTGGGGGAAGGGAACAGATGGAAACCTCACACAAAGCTTTTTTTGATGGCGTATCTTTGCACCATTCCAAATCTATTATTAACCAACCTGTTCTCACTCTTCTAGGAATTTCATAGACTCTGTTAAATATTTCATCTCAGAAACAATTGCTCTATCAAATACGCAAGGTTTTCGTTGTCACTTTGTGTTAAATGTCAAGTAAACTAATTTATTTATCGAAACACACCATTTTCCCAGGGGTTAACTAATGCATGATGCGGAAACACACAAGCCTTCCAAGAGAGTAGAAAGACACCATAAAAGAAAGACGATGCTGCGGATTCCTAGCACTCTCTCAGCAGAACTAAGTTAAAGACAACGTAGAGTCTGAACTTAAACCTCTGCTGGGGTCTCTGACAGCCCTTTCATGATGCAATGCACAGCCTCACTCAAGGCCTTTTCCTGTGGTCAACCCAAGACCTTCAGGTGTCTGAGGTGGTCTGCCAATTCTGATTCCCCTCCACCTGGTGATGTGTCAGACTCTGCTCCTCCCACACTCTGGGCTGGAAAAGGAAAAGAAGGATGGAGCATAAGAGAAAGTGTGGAGGACTACAATGTTTAGCTTAGAGTAAAAAATGTTATAGTCTACTTGTCTCTCCTCCACACGTCCTCTTCTGCTCTTTTCCTTTTGTCATTTTCTAGTTCAAGGAGTTGGAAAAGGTGCAGTTGAGACCCAGGTGGACCAAGGTGGGTGTCCCCTGCCAATCAGCTGCTTGAGGTGACTGCCTCAAGGATGGACCTGCTCTGCCTTCTCCTGCTTCTCCCCCACCTTTTGCAGATATTGTATATGCTGATTTTCCAGCCTGTGGATATACTAAATAATAATAATACAGGTATTTATATACCGCCTTTCATGGTCATCAGATTTCTCCTCAGACTTTATTTCAAGGCGGTTTACACAGGCAGGCTATACTAAATCCCTATAGGGATTTTTACAGTTGAAGAAGGTTCTGTCTTTCAAGAACTACAGCATTTCAGATGGATCCTTTTATGATCTGGTATCACATTCTGGCCTCCAGTTTCCTCCCACACAAGCTGACAATCCTTCATATCTCACTTGAAGGGCGGACAAAGAGCAGACGGAAAAACTCGGCTTGTCAGCTGCTTCAAGGTCTCGCCATTCACGGTGCCGGTGGCCTCCGTACTGGTGACCTTCAGCCATTATCTTCAGGCAAACGGAGGCTCTACCCTCTAGACCAGACCTCCTGCCCTCCTCCACTTGCAGAGTGGGTCACCAGCTGCATCCTGTAACTAGGAAACATCTGTGAAGCTGCCAACACGTTTCCCCATCTATCCTCTGACTGGCATTGCCACTTCCAGAGTCTTAGCTGGGTGTCTTTTCCAGTCCTGCTATCAGAGAGACTTTTTCTTCTGGAAGAGCCAGAGACTGATCTTAGACTCTTGTGTGTACAAAGCATGTGCTCTGCCATTAAGCTAAAGCCCTGCACATTAACTTTCATGGGCCTCAGGCAGAAGGCTTCCCAGCACTCCTGAGATAGTTACAAATGAAGAGGCCAGGGACTGGACCTAGGACTGGACCCTTCTGTATGCATAATTCTACTGCAGAACTTATGGCCTCTCCTTTTTCTATGGGCTGCAGGTTTTTCCAGAAACCAGGGGGATGTGGCACAATTACACCACAACCTAGGCCCAGTGTGACTAGGGTCCTCAGTAGAACATTTAGCATAATGGAGAGTGACCAAAGAAGTGCCCATACAAGGAAACATTCTAATGCTATCTTCTATGAATAGACTTCTCTAGAGCAGCCATTTTCAACCACTGTGCCGTGGAACACTGGTGTGCCGCACATGGTCCCCATGTGTGAAGCAGGAATTTGGGAGAGGATCATTTATTAGTAGGGCAATTGGGGGGGTGTGAGCCCCCCCATTGACAGCACAGTGTGCCTTGTTAATTATTAAAAAAAACTGATGGTGTGCATTGACCATTTTAGTGCCTTACCAGTGTGCCATGAGATGAAAAAGCTTGAAGATCCCTGCTCTAGAGTCTATGCCATCCTGGGGAAGCCAACACAAGACCTCTCACCTGAAAGGCAGAAACTGCTCACATCTGCCAAACCATTTCCAGCTGAGACCCTGTAGAGTCAGGCCCTAGGTATTTTCCTTGCCTTCTCCTAGTCTGAAGGGACAGGGAAACGCAACATGATCATCCTACTAAGGTTTCCAAATTTCCATACCTTTGGTTCATACCTCAGTCATCTCTTATAAGACTACAGCCTTCCCTCTCTGGTCTTCTGTTGTCTCAGTTCAGTTCCCAGATTTCTACCCAGAAATCTACTGCCAAAATCATTCACGGTCCTTGTCATTCTGATAATTTCATACCCCTGTCTTCCTGTCCTCTCCCAGATCCTGCACAAAGTCTGGTCTTTACCTTCAAAGCCCTTCATAGTTTTGCCCTTCCTTACCTCTTTGCCTTTAGATTCCATTACTCTCCTGTCTGTGATCCTCACTCTTCCAATTCTACCACTCTTAGCCACTTGAAAGCCTCTAGCTCAGGCATTTTCAACCTTTTTCAGCTCACGGCACACTGTCAAGACACTAAAATTGTCAAGGCACACTCCCAGTTTTTTACTTACATTAAATTACTACATTGCAATTAAATTTTAATTAATTTAATTAATACAATTAAATCATTACATGACAAAGGGCACAATCCTAACCAGGTCTACTCAGAAGTAAGTCTTATTTTGTTCAATGGGGCTTACTCTCAGGAAAGTGTGGTTAGGATTGCAACCAAAGACTGGGGGGACGGGACATTGGGGTGGGGAAGGTGCCTGTGGGATTTACTTCTGAGTAGACATGCCTAGGATTGGGCTTTTGGTTGCCCAACTCTTTCTTCTCAAATACAGGAGCAGGCAATTGGCACTTCTCTCTCCTCCACCCCCACCCCTCCCACAGGCACATTCCCCCCACCTCATAATTGCAATTAGCACCTCTCCTACTGTCCCTCCCCCCACTAGTCCGCAACTTCCAAAGGTCCAGAATCATTTGCCTCACATTCTTCCCCCCATTGCCTGCTCCTCTATTTCAGAAAAAAAGTGTGACCAAAAGCCCAATCCTAGACATGTCTACTCAGAAGTAAGCCCCATAATAGTCAACAGGGCTTACTCCCAGGTAAATGAGAAGCCCCCAGGTAAATGAGGACCAGGTTGCAGCCTTCCTCTTGCTCAGCCGCAGCTGCTCCTTTTTCCACCCGCTGCTGCGTGAGGGTCAAAGCAGCCGCTTCTCCGCCTGCAGCTGCTGCCTGCCTCTGCTGGCCCTGCGGCACACCTGAGGCGGCACAGCGGTTGAAAAACACTGCTCTAGCTCCTTGAAATAATTCTTCTGTCCTCCTGTTGCTACCTCTTTTACTGGGAACTGTCTCCCATAAGGCCTTCATGACACCATCTCTCTTACTCCCTCTCAAAACTCACTTTTTCCAGGATGTCTTTGGCACAGCTTCCTACTTCCCATACTCTACTTAAGCGAGCCTTTATGACTGCGATCAAAATAACTGTATAGTCTTTCCTAGCACAGGAAATTCAACTTCTTTAAACTACTTCCTTCCTGTTCAACTTGTGGCAGGGATTAAAAAACAATTAAGGCAAGCATGGGATCACTTTCAGAACTGAAACTCAATTTATCCCAATTCAGCCATCCTATGTTGGTGCTGACACCCACATTTTGGCTCTAAGAGCACCGAGCTGGCCACGAGATCTCACATAACCCCTCAGCCTTCTTCATATGACTTGTCTCCCTAAAACATATGCCAAAATAAAAGCTCAGGCCTGACACAATGCTGCTATCAACCACCTGACGGAAATTCAGTGCTGCCTAGCTAGATGAGTTTGCACAGCTGCCTCCCATCCAGTTGTAGGCTCTGACTTGTCTATGTTAAGACAATGAAACTGCTGCTTCAACATAGCTGTTGCTGCCTCACAGGGAAAGCAAAGCATCAACACTCTCTCACACACACACACTCTTTAGAAATAAATAAATAAATAAATAAATAAGAGACTTAAAACTTGTTCTGCCCTATTTCCAAATCCTAAAGTTGATCTTCTTAAGCCTCAGAGAGAGACAGAGTGAGCAAGAGCAAAGCTCTTAAGCTAATTAATACTGCTCCTCCCTCATGCGGGGAGATATTTTTTCTAAAAATACAGCCATAGCCCATTTTAAAACATCTCTCTGTACGTCAGCATCTCTGATAAGAGCAAGGAGCTGAGCTCTGCTTTCATCTCCTCCCTCTGGAGCTCCTCATCCACCTTGCCGTCTCGATGGGGGTGGAGTGGGAAGAGAAGGTGGAAATGAGGGATCAACCTGGTTTGTGCTTACAGGACTGGCTACACAGAGAAAACAACTCCTTAATTTGCTTCCATATATCTGATTTGCTTACGTGTTCCTGAAAGCAAAGCAAAGAGGCCTTAGTTAATTAGGACTCCCTGCTTCTCTTCCCTTTCATCTTGACAAACAATAGATCATTTGATTATCTTGGAACTGAAGGCAGGTTAAGGTCAGAATTCAGTGCAAACATACACAAGTGTCTGGAACATGACCCAACAAAGCATGTTTCACTGCTCATGCAGTTCTATAATGCAGGGAGGCAGAGGGGGGCCTACCTCCTTTCCTTTCATGATACCCCCCCCCCCAAAGGCTATGAGGGTCACAATTTGGCTAAAACTGAGGAGAGCCAGGGAGTAGAGCTTGTTTGGTTCACCCTATCTGCCCCCCCCCCTGTAATTCAAGCACTGTGCCCATGTAAACATATGTTTCAGTACAACTTTTCTAAATAAACCTCTGAAACTGCTGAGTACAATTAACTCAAAATCTAAAGAGGAAGGTAGAAGGGAATGGGATGGGAAAACCTGGAATCTATTTTAAAGCAGGGGTGCTTATGTCATAAAAATGGAAGGAATGCAGAAGTTACTTCATTTCCCCCATATTCATATGCCCTCCCTTAGGATATATAAAACCCAAATAATGTTATTTGGGAATAGGTAAACTGAATAAACTGCTTGTGCACCCAAGGATACAGATTCTGTGTGAAAGAAGCACAGATACTAACTGATGGAGGAAAGGAGGGTTGAAATACCAAAGGTGGGATTATAATCCCTCATGCTAAATAAATCCTGTGTGAAGATGTTGGTTTATTCTGGTTTGTGAGCTGCCTTGTGAGCCCACTGCAGGCTGAAAGGCAGAATAGAAATTAAATGAAATCAATTAACTAAAAACAAGAGGAAAAGGCAGCTTTTCAATTTGGGAAAGTGGCCATGCCAGGAAGATTTCTAGATCCAGTCTCTTTACCCTCACTTACAGCCCAATCCTGTCCACACTTTCCTGGGAGTAAGCCCCATTGACTCTGCTGGGACTTACTTCTGAGTAGACCTGCCTAGGATTGGGCTCTCAGACTTCCTCAGAACTGCATATCGCTTCCTTTAGCGAGCATGGTCCACACACATTCAACCACAGAGATGTGTATTTACAAATGGTGCATTTTGCTGGTGTCCAGAAAAGCTTTCTTAGTGCAATGCTTTCAATATAACAGCAAAGAAGGTATTGATGTCCAAAGTGAGGCCGTCTTTGTGTTCAGCTACAGCGTGGGGTGGTCTTCTGCTCATGTTCTGTCTCTCTCTGCCCTTCTCCTCCAACAAGCTTGCTTTGAGAGAACAAGATACCAAAAAAGGCAATGAGGAGAAAGCATGGTGAGCGTAGCGTGAGTTTTCAGCTCCAACCTAGTGAGTGCTGGCAGCAACAGCAGCTCCTCTGCCCCAGCAAGATGGATTACCCAATGTCAGGTGCCCCCAAATGGTAAGGAAAGTCTGCTTGGTTGTGAAATTTGATATGGTGAGAAAGCAGAGGCAAGCCAAAGAGGTAAGAGGGCAGAAATAGAAGACACAAAGCAAACAAAATAGAAAACGGCAAAGCCGTCACAAGCAGGGCAGCAGAACCCTACCGTGCATGTTGGGGATAAGAAAAGTGCGTGTGTGTGGCTGGCTGGCTGGCTGGCTGGAAGATTGGGTAGGAAACATCTTCTGGAGCTCTCAGGCAGTTTCTACAGTTTCTTCACAAATAGAATCATTTCAGGAGAGATAAAGGAGTTGGGTCCATCATTGTACACACTGTCACGTTTTTGCTTCTCTTGGTTTACTAAAAAATAAATCACAGATTTTCTCTGAAGACAGAAAAGGGTCCCAGGATAAGTCTGTGCTGTTTGGCTAGTGCTGGTGGAGCTGCTACACTAGGCTGCGTGACCCGCTGGAGTACCTGCGCCTCTGAAGCAAGGAGCTGGGGGGACAGGTCTGGTGCGGATGGTTGTAGGGTGGCGGTGGAGGCGGAAGCGGGGGCTGATGGATGATTTTCACTGGGGTCCCTTGGAGCCCGCTGCCTAGACTGCGCAAGGGGGTGGAGCTGCAGGAATCAGAGGACACGTAGCGCGTCAGAGTCTGGTTGAGGGCCGGCTCCATACGAGCGAGGCACGGCTTGTCCAAGACTATGACTTTGACAATCTGCTGGCACTGTACAAGTGTCCCCGCTGAGGCAGGGTAAGAGGGCGCCAATGCTGTCTCCAGCCTCGCCCGCGGCATGTTAGGATGCGTGCTGGGCTGCATTCCACTCTCGAGCCCCGGGACGGAGTTGTGCTGGTACGTTTGAAGCCTGTTGTGAATTGACACCTAGTTTAGAAACAGTCAAAGAAGCATTAAATGTTACAAGACTTCTTCCCATCTGCTAGTGCTGGCTGCCCTTCACCCCACCACCTCCATTACCATGGTTTCCTTTCCCCACATGCCACAGCCCACTTTAAACAGTGCCCCAACATCCAACCCTCCCCAACTCCCAGCATACTTCTCTTCCCACCTGCCCTTCCCTTTCCACAAAAGCCCTTTCTAGAAATTAAGAGCCCCCTTATAGCAAAGGCAGTGATGCTGTTTCCACATACAGCACAACCTCAACTATCCAGACTGAGGAAATGCAATCTGATGGTGGCAATAAAAACAGGTCAGAGGGATTTTAACATGATGGGATATAGGCAGCTGATGGCTTGAGTCTGCTGCCTCTCATTCCATCCAGATCAGACTCATTGTTTGAGTTTTTTCCCTTGTTCCATCCCCTTTTTTTCTGTTGTGAATGAAAGCAGAGATAAGGATTCTCTGTTTTGCTTTAGGGTTATATGACTCCCTTTTCAATGGAGCTCTGCTCTGTGACTGGAGTCCAAGGAGCTTCTGCATCATCCTGCAGTCTGCAGGCCATAATAGCAGAGAGGGGAGGGAGGATAATTGAGGTTGCGCAACTTTGTGGGGAAAAAATGAGATTTGCTGACACTCAGAGAAAGACCTGAGCTTTTCCCAGCTCCTGTCTTTCTGAGCAGGAAGGTGCACACATGACTCACTAATCTGTTTACAAAAGAAGAAAAAGAAAAAAAAAAGCAGAAATCTGACATATTTCAGCAAACTTGCAGCTTGTTCTGATCCACTTGATGGTTTGCAAGTGAAAGGAAATGATTTAACGTACGCCAAAAAGGAAATAAAAAATACCCATCCAGCTTGTACAATGATACAAAAAGAAATCTGATGAAATGGTGGCAGATCAGGTAATCTCAGAGAAAATGGAGATGCTTGCTTCTGCTGAGGAGTAAGAGAAGGGAGAGGGAAGGAAGAAGGGCTTGAAGTGTCTCCACAGAGAACGCTCACAGGGATTCCCAATCTCAGATGGAAAACTTGAGCTAAGATGCAGTGAAGTTCCCTATAGGAAGGGATATTTTTGGACATTTGGCAAATTCCTAGAAAGGAAGCGTTCCAGAAAGGAACTGGGGGTGGGCTGTGTGGAGGGAGTGGGAAGAGAAGAATCTCTTCTGTGGAGGGCTAATAACAGATGTGGGACAGTGCCTGCTTGATTCCAGAATTCCCTCAAGGAACAGATATTTGTCAAGGCTCTTGAATGCCTCCTTAGAATTCTATTTCTCTGAAATGAAAGATACCTTCATAGAAAAATGCCTGCAAGCCAAAAAGTATATATGAGGTCATGGAGGCGCCCATCCCTTCTCACAATTAGCAGAAGTGTCAGCAGGGTAATGAATTAGCTCTTATGAAGCACTTCATCATGGGCAGAGCCTGAGAAACAAGCACACCTGCAGCAATGACTTTTCTCACAGGCTGTGGAATAGAAAGCTGTGGGGAGATGGCCTCAGAGAGCAAAGGCCCAAACAGCAATCATTGAGGAAAGCGTCTGAAAGGTGATGGGAACTGAGTGATAGCCTAGAAATGGAGACTATTTGAGGAAATGGATGTTGGTGAAGAACTGCAGCTCCTGCCCCCATGGGAAGTACACCTGCTGGGAAATGGAGGTGGAGGTGAAGATATCTGCTAGGTGAAAGAATCGGGAAGGACAAAATCAGGCCCCATGAAATGTTCTGGAGCTCTCTCTCCCTGATGAGAGTTTACCTAGTGTGTGGAAGGACTGCTACAACACAGTCTTTATTCTCAAGTAAGGACAGACATAAAGCTTTCCCAACAATCCTCCCCAAATTGGAAAATGTGTGGCCTAAGCTTTGAACACATGAAGAGTCCCCCAATGAATATGTTCAAGGCCCCAGCAGAGATGGCAATGTCTAGGGCAGAAGAGCCTATGAGGGAAAGATCACAGCAGTGAGTTTTAGCAAGGGGTTCTGCAATGGCCGTGACCTGTCAGGGGAGCTCATCTCATCCGAGTCTCTGATTTCTCCTGAAAGTGTGTTGGGGTGGGGGATGAGGACAGAGCAGGTTAGTCTCCAGAGTTCGGGCACTTGCTCCATGAAGGATGTGTTACAGTTATAGAAACGCCTTGAAAAAAATGCTTTGAAGTTTAATCTGGATTTGAAAGTTGTATTACCCGTCCTAGCAGTAACTTTTTATTGTATCTCTGGAAATTGGTAAAATTGTCAGTCTGGCTGGGGAGGCATTGATTAAAACCTGAGAAAAGAAACAACAGAGAATGTAAGAAGAGCTGAAGTGAGGGAGAATTACTTACCTCAGCTGCTCTGCATACTACTTACCTCCACTGTACTGTCCGGGACCTTCTCTCCCAAATCTTTTTTGCCTTTGAAAAGAAAACAGAAAACTGTGTGCTGTAGAGAAAGATGTGACAGGGAGTGTAAGGCTCCGTTCTATAGGATTATCTCTCAAAGAGACTGATTACCCTTCATGTTCCTACCCAATTTTCCTATGTTCCCAGTTTAACAGAATAAATTCATCTTCTGGGTAAGAAGTGAAGACCCAGAGAAGAGTCTAACCTGTTGGAGATCCGTGCTTGGACTGTGTTTCAATCTGAGCTCCATTGGTCTTTAAAGAAATATTCTTTGTGCCATGCTGCTTCTCTAGCTCCCCTGAGATATAGTAAAAAAAAAAAAAAATTAAGTGAATATAGGGAAGGAGAGAGAACCAAAGACAGTAGTAGTGGGAGAGAAAAAAGGAGAATATGGAAGTGAGACAGAGGAGACTGAATGAATCAACAAGAGACAGGAAAAGAAAAAGCGGTTATAGAATATGACATATATGTACAAAAGAGATTGGAGGATGTGAAACTGTGTTTCAGAAACAGCTGAATTCCCTCTAGCCACAGCCTGTGCAAAGTGAAGGCAAAGTTTCCTAACCTCCTTCTAACCTGGCTATATGGTATTATCACTAAGCTAGGGCTAACCGAAGCAGACAATGTCCTCATTCTGAACTGGTTTTGTGAAAGTGGCATGCCAATTGACTGTGGGGAAGGATGATATCACTATGCTGACTATACAATCCCCATGGCTGGGTTCACAGAGGGCTAGTTATTACTGCGGTGGGAAATCTGCATCTTAATTGTAACACTTCCATTATCACATGGAGACTGGGCGCCCAATTCAGATCAACAGCGCCAACTGTTGCCTTACTACGGGCCCAGCACTGGAGCTAGACCAGAGTGAGCCTGTGCTGGGCCAGTTCCGGCACTGGGTCCATGTTCCACCACCCAGCACTCTGTGCAAAGTTCCAGACAGCAGAGAGGTAAGACAGGGCGTGGGGGGAGGTGGGGAGGAGGCGTTCCATGGCAGGCAGAGAGCAAGGGGAGGCATGGTAAAGGAGGGAGTGGAGGTGGGGCAGGCCTGGTGGATCCAGAGCCCCATGTCGGGCTGAGTGGCCTGACATGGGACTCCTTGATTCTATGCTGGCTAAAGAGTCACTGCAGAATCAAGTAGCCCCATTGCTGGGCTACTTTCTTTCCCCTGAGGAGCCACCGGCAGCTGGTAGGCATGTTTGAGTTGCTGCGGCAGCTATTTTGGTGCTGCGGCAGCCCCGCGCGCTGGGCAGCTCAGGATTGGGCTGTCACGTGATAGAGTGATGTTTTGCAAAAAATTGTTCCAACACATAGAAAAGTAGCGTGTAAAGAGCAAATATAGGCTAGAACCTATTGCACTGACATGCTAGATTTCTTTTTGAACAGGACGAAGCATTCAGTCATGTGGGTTTTCATCTGCCAAGAGATACAGCCAAGATATAGGTTTACCACCTCAGGGAGAATTAGGCCACAGTCAAGAAAAAGAAGAAACTTAAAAAAAAAAAAAAGGTGTCAGAGCAACCAATAAGGAACAGGCTGTGAACCATAGTGACAAATGTAAATAAGATATTTTTCTGGGGACAGTTCCCCCTGCAGCACAAAATTCATGCTGAATATTTACATGTGCGAATGTTCAGCACAGCCTTACGCCCAATATCATAGGCTGCCCTTCTGCAGAATCAGCATACATACTGCATAGGCCATTGACAACAACTTAATACTTACATCAAAGTTTTAATTTCAAAAGTACTGGTACTTTAACATCCGTTTCTCATTCTGTTTGCTATCGGCTAAACTTCTGAAATATCATTCATGACTATTCCTATTTTAGCATGGAGAACTGAGATGCAGAACAATAGCGACTTGCCCAAATTGGTGCTATGATGAGTCCATGTTGGATGTCTAACTGAAACTAGGGTGTGGATCCAGTTTTCTGTCCTCTTGGCCGTTTTAAGAATGTAGTTTTAAAGTTGGGTCAATATAACTTTTGAACAATTAGATGTGTTATCACATTCATGTCAATTTTAACTGCTTCCTCTTACCTACTTTTCTGAATTTTGTTTCCCAGAGTGAAACTGCAAAAAAGTACACTGGCATACATCTAATAGTACAAGATTATTAAAATAACAATCCAGTACAAGGCACATACTTCTGTTGCTTATAGGGCTGTACAAGCTCTAGAATATTTATGGGGAGAATATTTGAGGACGGGGGATAATTTGCTTGAAAATCCCACCAAGTCAAATTCTTCTTTCTTCGTTTCATTTTGACTTATAGTCTTCCCTTTCAACATAGGAATTTTTTTTTTTTTTTGGACAAATGATGACTTGCTTACATTACAAGGTGGTCTGGAAACGATTACGCCAATTTATTTGAATATACTCTGATATGGTTTTTAAGCTTTAACCATCAAGTCATGTGGATAAAAAGCTAACATGTGAGGCAGCCCTTGGGGAGGGGGGGAAGATTCTTGCACCCTTTGATAAAAAGATGCTTAATTCTGTTTACTCAAAGAAACCCCTTTTTAAAAAGCTTAATTAAAAGAAACTCTTCTTTGAAGTAGAGCTGTGTCAGAAGGATTAAAAGTAACTTTTTCTTATGACCATGATGCCACTATCAAAGTTTGCACCAAACTTTTGCTGAAGATGAGTGGGACCCAACAACGGAATCCTGATTTGGGGTGATTTACAACAATATATGATGCACAATGTTGCATTATAATGCATTATATGATGCAACATTATATGATGCACAAACAAGCAGATAGGGGAGTGCCTTCATGCTTCTGCTTTAGGTGCATTCAGTATAATTTTCAAAGATGAACTAATTGCTGGAAACTCTAAGTTCCACATTGTTCCCCTTGCCCAATGCAAGTTTCTCTTTTCTTGTGACATTAGGTGCACATAAGTGGAAGTGTGAGACATGCAGATGTCTACTTGTAGGTATTCTCATAATATCAAAAGAAACATCAAAAACCAAGAGGGTTGCCTCAGTATATCACAAAACCCAAAAAGGTGGCAAGAACTGGTCTTTATTGTGATGTATCATCAAAAAACTTTAAAATAAATCCTGATCCTTCAATTGGTGACTGGCAGGAGAACTTTTTACAACATGCTTGCAATGTACAGGCAGGTCCAAAACAACCATTCCATATCACTGCATCTAGAGGGGCAGCCATGTGGGTCTGTTGCAGCAAAACAAGGAAGAGTTTTGTGGCACTTTAAAGACCAACACATTCATTATGGCAACAATAAATCACTATTCAACAATAACTCATTAGTCTTTATGATGCCACAAAAACCACTGCAATAGATCTTCAGCGATAAGAATTCCAAGGATATAAAATAAATGGTCAACCAAACAACTTTTTAGAACCCTATCAATTTATTCATTTCTGACAGCTTTTGACAAGTCCCTCTGTGATTAATTGAAGCTCTGTATGGCATGTTGATCAACTGGTTGGCTAGGACCTCGAACAGGGGAAGGCAATATAGATAGGAGTTATACTGGAGAGAAAGAAACTGGTGGAAAGAGATTAGTACTAATATGCAGGGGAATCCTGAAAAAGTTATTGCACCCAGGCAAAGTAGATTTCTAAGGTTACCTATTAATAGCCTAATCCTATAGGACACGTACAGTAGTGGAACATGTGGTCTGCCTCAGTGGTATTGTAAAATGTGCACCATTGTCATGAACTTTGGAGCTGCCAGTACAAATAGCCACAGGCTCCCATGCAGTGGCTCTCAGATGCTGCACTGGAGTAGGGAAAGTGGCAGAATGGATAGTTTGTGGGTAGTTCCGGGTAGCAAATGGGCTGGGCAGGGGACAGTTTGGGAGTGGGAGGAGAGCAGATTCTGGTGGCAGCAGCTCACCCCAGGATCCTATCCCTGTTTTCAGGGCATGACACACCCCTGCCTCTCCTCGGACTTAGCCAGCAAAACAGCTGAAGACACCCATCCACAGACAGGTGGCCAATGGAAAGGTAAGTAAAAATTATGTATACTTACCTCTACTGCACACCACCATAGCATGCAGAACACTCTCCATTGGTGGTGGTGCATGCTATGGACTCGCAGGGGATAGGATTTGACCTTAAGATTATTGCTCTATAACACTTTCCTGGGAGTAAGCTCCATTGAGCACAGTGGGACTTACTTCTGAGTAGACATGCATAAGATCGTGTTAAAAGTTACAGCCAGATTGGAAGCACACAACCAAGATGGACCATTTCAGAAAAATGTCCTGTGGTGCGCCTAACTCCTCTGTCTTGCTGCAATCACATATCGGATTCACACAGAATAATACTGCATATACATTCACCTTCAAATATAACATCCAAAGAGATACAGATTTCCTCCCGTGCTCACCCAGCCCCACAACCAGGGGTGCCATTTTCTGCCAGGGATGCTGGAGGTTCAGGACATCTCAGTATATTCCTTAGGATATGTATTGGTCTGGAAAACTCACTAGTTCTACAGACTGAGTGATTAATGTTATAAACAATTAAGGGGCAACCTTGTTTGTGCAAAGGCAGAAATCCCTATGCTTAAAAGCTCTCCAAATTATATATTGTGGAAAACATTCCTACAGTTATTATGAAGCATAAGAAATATTTTAGAAGCTAGTCAAACACTGTACAATACACTCCAGTTTTTGCAATGTCATCTTGAATATATCCAAGAATTTTGCTGAGAACCTTGCTTGCCTCCTGCCCTTACTGAAATGACACCCCTGTCAGCCGCAGACACAAAAACACACAAGACACAGATGTATGTACATACAGACAGAATGACTGCATGGAGTCTGGACCACGCCGGGAGCCTTACATTCAATTCGAATCTGTTCTAGCTCCATCACCTCTGCTATTGACTCCTTTAGGTCTTCCACAAATTTCTGCATTTCCTCTGCACCCAGAGCACAGAAATGGAGTACCTGTTTCTTCTCTGAGCCTGAAACCGGAGTCACCAATGTGATGCCATGAGGGTAGTCTAGAAGAAAATCCAAAGAGCAAAACATGAGGGTTCCTTGTAAAAACAAGGACACTGGATGAATCCTACTAATTATAGACCAGTTAGTCTTCTAAGACCGCACTTCTAACCAACTTTCCAGCACTGGCATAAGGACAGTGCAACTCTGGGATAAGGTAACAAACATTGCCTTACCTTGAGGAGACCTCTGTGACTGCCCCCCAACTGCAGGATGCCACACACGCCCCATTGGCACAGCTACGCCAGTGCTGGAAAGTTGGTTAGGATTGCGCCCTAAATGTTATAGTTTAATTCAATGCCACATCTCTACTTCCTATCCTAGAGGACTGGTCCATCCAGAAAAATATATTCTCAGATATAGATACTGGGTTCAGTGGGGTGATGAGTGTAACTCTATAATAGATTACTTTTTTTTCACATGGCACCATCTTGTAAAAATGCAACTGGTGATAAAGATGTTTCTGAGTGGTGCTTGCCTGGATCTCCATTTCACATTTGGTCTAAATGACAGACTCTGCCTAAATGACCGACAACCCAATCCTATCCACACTTTCCTGGGAGTAAGCCCCATTGACTCTGGGACTTACTTCTGAGTAGACATGCATAGGATTGGGTTGCTACATATTTAAATATGACTTGCTAAAGGGGACTTACAACATTCTCACCCTCTGAATCTCTCTCCAGATGTTGTGGTTCTGAACACCTGGGCTCAGATCTGTGGTTCAGATAACTGCTTTTGGCCACCAAGCAGCACCCGCGTGTTCATGATCTGCTATTATTATGATCTGGATTCCCAAACTTTATAAAGATATCTGCATCTATGCTGCTCATTTCTGCTGCAACTTTTTGATCCTTTGTAGTTTTCTAAGGCTGTGCTGAGTCCAGAAGTTTTAAAGTGAAAAGAGGGGAAGGGGCTAAAACACAAAACCATCCTCTTTGCTTCACCTTTTTGCTGCTACCACTGCCACCTATTTCACGGACATAGCAGCAGCAATGGTATGAACAAACTCTTCTTTTTGGGGAGCTCAGAATGGCTTGTGTATGGTTTTCAGGCCACCTTCCATCCAGGTTGCACCCAGGGCCAGACCTTCTTAAGCCATTTCTGCCCAATGCTGCATATAAGCAAAAGGGATCAAATGTGTACACCTGTGGGCTGGGCAGAAGTGCGTTAACTTCAGCAGTAGAACTGTGTTATGTGCCTTCAAGGCATTCCCTCACTAACTAGCAGGTAAAGCATCCTTCCAGCCCAAGGTTCCCACTGATTCATGCATGAAAAGCCACACTGTGAATCTTCGGCAGCATCATCTCATAAATTACCAAGACGTTCATTTTCATTCTTACATTCATTTTCAAAGAGGTGGAACTGCATTCCTAACAGGCCCACTGACTTGCAAAATGTGTAGGTTGAGGAGCTTTTTTTCTTGGGGCAAAGCTTGAGAATCTGTCAAAAGAAGAGATTGTCTCAGAACCAGTAGCAAAGGATTCTGGGAGAGAGTGAGGCAAAGACAATGCAAATCCCTTAAATTGCTCTTTGGGGAATGGGGGACTGTTTAATAGTTAATGCGGCACCCAGACTGACTCTTGTGCACCTTGTTGTTCTGCCTCATTTTGTACAGTTTCTGTCACTTAGTACATGTTGACTAGCAGTAAGATCTCACCACAATACAGGTCTTGCCTCTGTATCCATGGATTCAGGACCTGAGGTTTTAACAAACTGTGAGTTCCAAAACCATGGTGAAGGCTGGACCTGAGCTCCCAGACATGACCACAGGTGTTCTCCAGTCACCACCAGGTATCTTTCTGAGACCTGCTGAGGCCGAGTGCAGTCTCTGCAGGCCTCAGAAGGGCCTCCAGAGGTGTCAGAAAGCAGTGGCAAACTTTTCCAGCCCCACGCCCAGGGCAAAGGTCTACGATGGTGCCTCCCTGTGAGATGCTGCCTCCCCCACTTACTGCAATGTTCCAGAGTCTCACACACCTCCAGGAAGCACCATGCAAACCAGAAACGCAGTTTAAGACTGTGGGGAAGCCTCAGGAGGCTTCCCTGGTGCGTCCTGGAGTTGTGCAAGACTCTGGAACATTGTGGTGATTGGCGGGGGGAAGCACAGTTTCCGACTGCATCGGGATCATCAGAGAGGCTTCCGCGTGGTCGTCCATTTCCACGTGGAAAGCCATGAGGCTTCCACGTGGTCGGCATTTGCTCCTTTCAGGTCCACTACTGCCAGAAAGACACTTCCAGTTTTTAAGGCGCCTCTGGAGGCCTTTCTGAGGCTTGTAGAGGCCTGTGAGGGCCTCAGAACACCTCCAGATAGTGATCAGAGAACACTTCCAGTTGGGCCTGGAGATCCTATGGACCAGACCTGTGGATTTGTTTTTCCACTGGTTTCGGTATCTGCAAGGGTCTGGGAATGGATCCCCATGGATACCATGGTCTGACTGTGTAGCTGTTCCATAATGGCAGCTGCCATTATGACTCCCGCCCCCCAAAATAAAGATTCTTACAGAAACTTAAAGACTAATCCATTTGTTTCAGCATAGATGTTTGTGGACTACAGACCACTTCATCAGATGCATGGTTAAACCTTCAAAAACAAGACAGTATATATACATACATGGAGAAGATAAACAGAAAAAAAGTTGTCAAAGGTGAATCAAATCGTTATAGGATGGAAGTAATAAAATCAGCAATCATTACTATGGAATGTAAAGTGAAACGATGATTCACAACAGTTGAGCAATCAGCCTGGTTATACTCCCCAGCATAAAAACGGATGGTGCATGATCCAGGAAACCAGGTGAACCAGGAAAAATATCTTGGCATCTTGGGAACAGTTGAATGAAAGTGTTGATCTAGTGCAGGGGTCTCCAAAAGTTTTGGCCAGAGGGCCGCATCAAATATCTGGCATGGTGTTGAGAGCCGGGGGAAAAATTTAAACATAAAATTTAAA
Source organism: Tiliqua scincoides (assembly GCF_035046505.1). Lineage (NCBI taxonomy): Eukaryota > Metazoa > Chordata > Lepidosauria > Squamata > Scincidae > Tiliqua > Tiliqua scincoides. The sequence continues at coordinate 43,571,469 of NC_089827.1, forward strand.
TAAATAAATTAGAGATGGAACTTATATGAGTGAATAAATGAATGAATGGGCTCATTCATTCAACCTCTCTGGCCCTCAAAACACCCTCCGGACACAACCAGAGAACAGCTCCGGTCATGTCTAGTTGAGTGGGCCAGTGGCTTTCAGGAGACAAGAGACTGGCTGTGGGCTAGATAGAGGCTTGCTGCAGGCTGCATCTGGCCCCTGGGTCGGGGTTTGGAGACCCCTGATCTAGTGTGTGGCAATTGTGAAGGAAGTAATTCCATGCTAGTGGTCATTAGGAAAGGAAATAAGAATAAGGTTGTAAGCCTATACACACCCACCTAGAAGTCAGAGGGGCTTACTTCTGAATAGACATGCCTAAGGTTTGTGATGTAGAACTGCTGCTATTATAGTGACCCTTTGCAAAACTAGGATGGGGTCACAGCTGAGAATATTACATACTGCTCTGGTTGCCACACCTCAAAAACAATACTGTAGAATTGGAAAAGGTCAAAAGAGGGCAACCAAAATAATCAGAGACTTAGAGTACCTTCTTTACAAGTAAAGGCTGTAACTTTGGGGGCTTTTTAGCTTTAAAAACAATAACAACAACAACAGCAAACAAACAATTAAGTGAAAATGTGTGCTACCTCCAGGGTCCAGGAGCAGAATGCTTTTGAATACCAATTGCAGGGGAGCAATGTCTGGAGAGAAGTATGCCTTTCTCTCCTGTCATAGACTTCCTCACATGGTCAGCCACTGTGGGAAACAGAATGCTGGACTAGATGGGCCTTTGGCCTGATTCAGCAGGGCTTTTTCTTTGCTCTTATTAGTTAACTAAAGTATTTAACTATAGGATGCAAGAAATAAAGTGGACAACTGTTGTTCTAAGAAGCCAAATGCATGAAATCTGGCTGAACTAAGAGCCCAAGCCTATGCATGTCTATTCAGAATCAAGTCCCACTATAGTCAATGGGACTTACTCCCAGGAAAGTGTTACTAGGATTGGGCTGTTAGTTATTTAGCACTGTAGTGAGACAGGAAAGCATCATCTTTGTTCAAGCTAAATCAAATAGTCACATTTCTTGATAAATTCTAGTTCAGTCATTTTTTGCTGGAATTGCAGTGTAATTTCTGTGTTGCAAAATGGTAACTCTCCAGTCACAACTGTATTTGCTGCTGAAATAAACGAAGGGCCCAATCCTATCCTTCCCTGTTGACCAGCGTCACAGCGGTGCTGAAATGGCCGCCACTGTATCCTGTGAGGTTAGAGAAGCTGCCCAAGGTCTCCTTGGGGTAAGAGAACATTGGTTGCCTTACCCTGTGCTGAGCCCTGGTGGCCTTGATGATTTTACTTGGATCTGCACCAGCTCTTGAGCTGATGCAAAACCAAGGAGTCCCATGTTGGGTTCTGCAGTTCTGGAGGGAATAGGATTCGGTGGCAGCTTCTGCCATCATCTCCAATCTTCCCAGTGGCCCTCCCTCCCTCCACCCAGTTCCACCCCCCAAAGCCAAAGGCTACTCACCACCAGCAAGTCATTGAAAAGGAAGACCTCCCTCTGGTGAGCAACTTGCTTCTGCACTTTGTTCATGTCTGTCACTTCATAAAGGCGGCTACAACACACCAACCGGCGGTGTGGCACAGACAGGACCTGGAAGCCAGTGATTTAGAGGAAAAGCAATTTCAGATTTTATTGCTGATATGTTTGCAAGCCCCCTGGAAAAGTTTTACACTGAGGGATGAGATAAAAATGTGAAAAATAGTAAAAAGGAAAAATGACAAATAAATCTACAGAACTTGTGTTCCTCTACCGTAGTTTGCCCAGCCACAAAGTGACTTGAAGTGGTTTGTGTCAGCAGCAGGTGGCAGGGGAGCAGATTTAGGGTGCTCCTCACCATATGCAAATTGATCCTTCCTCCAGCCTGCTGAGGACATAGGCAACATTGATCCCCACTTGCTAAAAATGAGCAGAAAGCAGATCACCTGCTCCCTTAATCCCATGCTCAATTGCTCAGTTATCGCAAACCCGGACATGTGGGATTTCTAGTTTTATTTGCAGGGGCCACATGTATGAAGGAGTTCCTTCATTCATATGGTCTCTTTAAATTAAACCAGAAGCCTCACACTTCTGGTTTGGGTAAACTGCATGATGAAGCACAGTAAGGTGCCTCTTTTTTTCCCCCAGTTCAGTCTTTTCCAGTTCATCTGGAGAAGTAGAGTATAGTACAGTACTCTACAGTACAGTAGAGATGGCAGCAGAAGACCTGGAGGTGGCATCAGGTGACAGACCTGGTCTTGCCCTCTCTTCTAGGCTCCTATCTAGAAATTGTCATCCAAGCTTAGTCCCTCACACAGTGATACTTTGAACCCACAAAAGAACCCTAACATTAAATGCATACAAGCAAATACAGCTGGGTTGTACAATGTTTTCCATCTGCAAGGCTGAAAGACAGGAGGGCTGGCTGCAGTGGGTTCTGGCTTCCCTCGTTGTGTCTATACATACAGACAAGTCCTGAAAAATTATTCTGCTTTGCATGTCCTTGTGTAGGCAGGCAAAGTTGTAGAGCACAGGCTTTGCATGTAGAAAGTTCCAAGTTCAATCCCACCTGGCAACTCCAGATAGGACAGAAAAAAAATTCCTGCCTGAAACCATGCTGTTAATCTGTTCTGCTTCTGCTGTCAATCAGTGCTGACAATACTGAGCTAAATGGACCAATGGCCTGTTTCAATATAAGGCAGCTCTCTATGTTCCCTATTCCCTCCCACAGATTCTGTTCTCAGGTCATGAGGCAGGTTTCTAGGGTCTGAAGATACCACAGGCTTAGAAAATTAGAGGGCGAATTTTTAGATGACCAAAAGAAACTCAAAAGGATTACTTACCAAATGATGGAAAAATAAGATGAAATTGGAAAAAAGAAGGACATATTAGAGGAAGAATAAAGTGGGACAGAATGGATTGTGAGAAGGAAGGCAAGAAGGATGGACAGATGGACAAGGGATATAGAAAAGACAAAGATAAAAAGAAGACCAGAACAGATGGTAGTGATGGGTCAGGACTCACCGTTTTCATTCCAACGATGGATTTTTCCACTTTGGTGACATACGTTACATGATCCTCATTGGACTTGAGCTCTCTCTGTTGGATCCTCTCATAAATTCCCACCACCAGGTCCCGGGGAATATCAGCTCCATCATCCACACCTGCAAAGCACAATGAAGAGCAAACTACTAGACAGAAGATTCTTATGAGAGCTAAAAGGGCCAGGTGATATTTTTTCCGTGTTATCAAAGCACCATAGTCGTCCATGAGAATACATGTTCCTTACTTTTGTCCTGCTAAAGTCTCTGGTCAGAAGCACTGCAAGGCTCTGAAGAATGACTAAAATCTACAAGTCTCTTTCACCAATGACCATAGGTTTCTTTTCAGTTTCATTGTTGGCCAGTGAGCAACTTCAAATGTAAATATATTAACTGCCCAATCCTATTCCCCAACTGCGCTGCCGGGACTCAAGTCTGGCAGTGCAGTGTGGTTCGCCACATCACAAAATATGACATACTGTCAAGTGCTATCAGGCCACTGCCGCCAAAGGCAAGGGGTGTCATCCACATTGCAGCAGCTTGTCTAGCTCCTCCGGTGCTGTTACGTTGGTTTGCCGTGGGTGGTGAGCAGGGAAGAAGAGTAACAGGGCAGAGAGGGAGAACATCAGGGTGGGGATCAGGGCCATTGGGAAGCCTGTTGGGGGTTGGCAGAAAAGGCACCACCAATATCATATGCCCCCCCCCTACCCAGCTTTGGGTCCACTTAGACTTGCACCAGCCAAAGAGCTGGTGAAGTTCTGAGTAGACTCATAGGGCAACAGGGGGATTACCTGAAGGTAAAGGAAGAAATTTCCCTTACTTTGAGACCTTCTGATTGCCCCCTCCCACCATAGGATGCAGTATATGCCTCTATGGCACAACTGCATCAGTTCAAATGATGGTGGATGGGATTAGGGCAGTGGTTCCCAAATAGCCCTAATGGGGAGCCATTGCCAATGGCCCAGTAGATCAAAGGAACCTCTAGTTGAAAAAGTTTGGGAAGCACTGGATTAGGGCATGTCACGATTAACAATGCAAAATCGGTAAAAGGTATTGCCATTTTCCCTCTGAACGATGTTGCAATGTTACTTTCTCCCCCTCAAATTTAAAGACATTATTCTAACTCTTTCACTGTCATCAGGATATACTGTTGGCTCGAAGTGTAGTTCATACATGATTTGATATGGCAGGGAATATGGCTCATCCCAGCAATGCCCTCACCTCTCAGGTTCCGAATGAAGTCCTCCAGCATCATCTTCCTGTCAGGTTTGATGTTAGGGCTGTACATATCGGTGTTAAGTAGGATGATGGCGAAGGCCAGGATGAAAATGGTGTCTGGGTTGTGGAACTGCTGGACCACATCTGGGTTACACATGCAGTACCTCTGGCTGCAAGTGGCAGGAGACAAAAGTCATTAATGGAGCTCAGAAGTTTATCTGTTACTGATATGCAATTATACACCTAGGGATGCTAAATCAGTTCACAACATGGCTGCATTCCGTCTTTACACTCTATCCTCTTCTTCTTTCCATCCTCTGTTCTGCATACAGTCAGGCAATTTCCTATACTGAATGGAGCGACCCAGCAAAGCCACACCACAACAGTATTGCTCTTACCTGAAGGCTTCAATTAGTCGCTCCACCTTCTGGGCCTCTCCCTGCACCCGGATGTGGGCTTGAAATTTCCGCAAAGCTTCATCAAGCTCCATGCCAGAGAAGTCCATCTCATCTACTACACAGCTAAGGAAAAGGGAGAAACAAACAGCTTCACTACCAACCCTCTGCAGAACACCCTGTATGGATATAATGCAAGGGAGAAATAAGCCCATCGCAAAGGGTAGCAGTTTCATTCATTGATTCGATAAAGCAACCAAGAGGCGGCTGCAACCCATCTTCCTTCCTCCCTGCCTCCCCCTTTCTGCTGGCATGTTATTCATACAAAGCGTTGCCTCGGTCACAACTATAGGAAAATAAAGGTTCAGTCCTCTGGTGTGCTGTACAAGATCAAAAACAAAGGGGTGGGATCCAACATCAGAGCTCTTGTACCACCTTGCAATGTGAGCACTTACAATGTTATACTCACAGCAAGCCCTCACTTTAAACTGTTTCGTTTTAAAGTTGTTGAGGAAAAAAAAAAATTCTGGCCAGGGCCACTGCCTGTGTGGAGTTTGCACGTCCTCCCCATGTCTGTATGAGTTCTGTCCAGCTCACATTTATTTCAAGGTTTCATATCAGAAGTATTTTGGGTTTTTATTTAGTTTAGTGATGTTTTTGTGACCAGAAATATGTTGTAGGAACGTAACTCTTGTTTACATACATCAATTTGCCTATGGTTAAACTGGTTTCGTTAAAAGTCATTTCACTTAAAGTTGCAGTTTCCAAGAACCTATAGACTTTTGAAAACTTACTGTACGTAGCTCAGAGGGTTGTCAGGGACCTGCACAAACCATTTACCAGAGGGATAAGCACAAAGCATGTACACACCATAACTAGCAATCCCCTTGTCCAATCACCTTTGGTTGGTTGGCAACCTTTAGTCTCGAAAGACTATGGTATAAGCCTACAGCACCCGGTATTCCCAGGCGATCTCCCATCCAAGTACTAACCAGGCCTGACCCTGCTTAGCTTCCGAGATCAGACAAGATCCAGCATGTGCAGGGTAACAGTTAACTCCTTAGAAAAATTATTGCTGTCCTCCAGTCACAAAGGTCTTGGCTTCCTCCTATGCCAGAGGAACTGTTGATACTGAACGCAAATACAAAGGGGAAAAAATCAATGCAACTGGTCCCCCAGGACCAGTCACATTTATTTTTTCCTTCAAGAGGCAGATCAGAGGATTTGCACTAAAGAGCAATTCTTCCTCCTTTGTTTTTTGTTTTTATTTTACTAACACATGCACTTCTTCCTCCCAGGGGGTCACATCAAGGCTTCTTGTGCTAAATACTTAGCTTTGATAACTGCAGAAAATTTCCTTGTTAATCAATACGAGGCTCACCATGACAGTCACCTCTGGGGACTTCAGTATTTTGAGAAAAAGTAAAGAAGTCGGTCAGAGTGTTACGCTTCCCTGCACTAAGATACCATTAAAGCTTGATGCCTTGTCAAAAGAATGGGAACTATAGATCCGATCTTCCCCATCAAGAGGAACAATTTAGGCTGAACTCTTCATACCGGTCAGGGTGTGCCTTCAGCGGCCAACCAAAATGTGGTACATTCAAGAGATTCTCAGGATGATGGTTGGCAACCTTCAGTCTCGAAAGACTATGGTATAAGCCTACAGCACCTAATATTCCCAGGTGGTCTCCCATCCAAGTACTAACCAGGCCTGACTCTGCTTAGCTTCCAAGATCAGACAAGATCAGGCATGTGCAGGGTAACAGTTCAAGAGATTCTCAGGAGTTCTTTTATTTGCCTGGCAGATTTACAGCAACAGCAGTACCATGCAAAAATATGGTAGACTCAAAAGTGAGCCAGATCCATCCCATTTCACTATAAGGTCAGTGAAATTCTTCTGAGCCAGACTTAAAAATGAACTTCTAGGGCTCATTAAAAGAGATCTGAACTTTAATAGCCTTAAAATTATTCTCTGGTTTGGATTAAAATCTGAGTGGAGAAGAACAGCTGGCTTCCCTCACTCCCCTATTTAACATGACATAGGATCAGACAAATACCATGGGGCAAAAACTGAAGTTGAAGGGAAGTCAATGCCCTCTCAGGTGGGAGAAGAGTCATTCTCTGACCCCTGGATTGGCTCAGAAATAAATTATCTTAATATTTACAATTATTACAGATTTTTAAACTGTACATTTAGAGTAGTTGCCTGTACTTTCAGAAAAATGCTTTGACATATATACAACTTTTCATAGAGGACATACAGTGAAATGGAGTAACTGTGAGTTCCGATGGAGCTTGAAACACAAGGTTTTGGAGCTGATGATGGGGAAATGGAATGCAAAGTCAGGTCCTCACAGAGATCATTTTCCTCTTGCATTTCACTCACAATCATTTCTCATTGGTACTTGTCCCCACACAGGTAGCATGGCCAGAGGCAACTTTCCCAACTGGCAAGGGTTTGTACAGAGAGGCATAACATCAGTGCCTATTTGGCCACAAGGCACCTAGAAGAGGCCTCGTCACGGCAAGAGAGGCTCATGGCAAAAAGGTTTGGAAAAGGCAGGAAGCAGCTGTACTGTTGTGGGGCCGGGATCTGCTCAGCCAAGCGCAATGACCTATTTTCAAGCTTTTCCGCTCAGGTGACAATGCAGAGGGCTTGCAACTAAAAGCGTTTGGAATGAACTTGCAGCCCACGCTCAGGGAAGGAACAGAGGAGAGGCAGCCAGGTGGAAACTCTTAAAACCACAAAACACAAAGATATTAATAAGTAACAGCCGTATTCCCCCCTCCTCTCCAGAAACAGAACTTCAGGGCAAACTAGAAGGAGAGAGTGCCTTGCATCAGACAGGCAGCAGGCCTGCTCCCCCATGATTCCAACAAGGGGTCAGTAGGCGGACATAGCCCTCTACATAAATCCACCTTCAGCTGTACATTGTTGCCCTTGTACAAATAAATACATGCAGTGCATAGAGCTATAGGTAGTATGAGCAGATGCAAAGAATGATGGACTCAAATATAGTGAACAGTTGAGTGGAAGCAGCAAGAAAAGAGCCTGTACGGCTAGAGCAGGGGTGTCCAAACATTTTGGCAGGAGGGCCACATCATCTCTCTGACACTGTGTCGGGGCTGGGGAAAAAAAGAATTAATTTACATTTAAAATTTGAATAAATTTACATAAATGAATTTATTAGAGATGGAACTTATATGAATGAATGAAGGTCTTTCAAAGCAAGACCAGACTTTCCTTTGCTGCCACTGCTGCCTCACAGACGTGAAACAGCAAGTAGTGGACGGAGCCCTCGTCCCACAGTTCAGGTGAGAGGTAAAACAGTTGTCCTCATGCTGAGAGCAGTTGCGTCGGGCCGGCACGGGCTCCAGCAAGATTCCAGAGGGCCAGAGGCTCATTGGAGACTGGAGGCTCCCCAAGGGCCAGATTGGGAGCCCCCAAGTGCCGCATGTGGCCCCCGGGCCAGGGTTTGGACACCCCTGGGCTAGAGTAAGAAAATTCTCATTCTAAAATCTCCTCCTCTGCACAGCTTGCTAAGAAACAGGATTCCTGCTCTCCTGTATATCTGGCCACTTTACCTGCTGGCCCATTTTCCTTGTAGGGCGTCAAAATGCAGAGAACTCCATACCCTTCCACACTTGTCAGATGAAAACAGGAAAACATGCTTTAAGGAAACACTGAATGTAAGAGGCCTGCTAGATCCAATCAGGTCCAGCATCCTACTTCCCTCAGTGGCAAGCTAGATGCCCCCAGAAGCCTAGAAGCAGGATATGCAGCCAAATAGCCCTATTGCTCTTATTCCTGTTGCTCCCCAGGAAATGGTGATCAATTGCATACATCCTTGGAGCATCCAGGTTCCATTTACGACAGTTTATTTATGACAGGTTTATCTTCCATTAATAAGTCTAATCTCTTTTTAAAAACAGCTTAAGGGCCCAATCCTATCCCACTTTCCAACACCGGTGCAACTGCAGTGCAACCCTGAGGCAAGGGAACAAATGTTTCCTTACCTTGTTAGGGGCAGGAGGTCTGGTCTAGAGGGTAAAGCCTCAATTTGCCTGAAGATAACATCCACAAGGTCGCCAGTTCGAGGCCACCGGCACCGTGCGACCTTGAAGCAGCTGACAAGCTGAGCTGAGCTATTCCATCTGCTCTGAGCATGGGAGGATGGAGGCCAGAATGTGAAACCAGATCAGAGTGAAACATCTGAATTTGTTGTGGCTCTTGAAAGATAGAGCCTTCTTTCAATTGTAAAAATCCCTCCGGGGATTTAAATTAGCCTGCCTATGTAAACCGCCTTGAATAAAGTCTTGAATAAAGACCAAGAAAGGCGGTATATAAATACCTATATTATTATTATTATTATTATTATTATTATTATTATTATTATTATTATGGCTTAACTACCCACCCACTACAGAATGCAGCACACAACCCTTTGGCACGGCTACACCAGGGCAGGAAAGTTGGATAGGATTTGGCCTAAACCACTGGCTATCACCACGTCCTGTGGCAGTGAATTTCATATATTAATTACATGTTGTATGGAGTACTTTGCAATGAAGACAGCAGCACCTTCTATCGAAGCATTTGGTAGCTAGACTCCATTTTGAGGAAACAGGAACAGCCCTTGCTCAAATTTTACTGGTGTGGGTTTACACATTTCCTCTCACATGCAACTCATCTGCAACTCTGGTGAACACCTTTCCAAATCCCTTCCTTGGTTCCTTGTTCCTGTAAGTTATGTCAAGTACGAGGATGGCCACAGAAGAGCCATCTTCTGTAAATCAAGGAATGGTTAGCCTGATGTTTCACACCTGGATAATCCTATGGCTAGAAGAGATTTCTTCAGTCACTTATAGCCCAATCCCAGCCAGGGGAAAACAACAGCATACTGCGAAGTACGCCAGTGTATGGACAGCTCCACTGCCACAGAAGAACCTCCACCAGAGCGTACTGCATGGACACCAGGGCAGCAGCCAGAAAGCCACGCACCACTGCCAACCGGGGCAGACTGGTCACCAACTCAACCCTGCCAGTGGAGATTCTGAAAAAGGAGAGAAAGAGGGTGGGACAAGGCAGAGTCGGAGGTCACCAGATCCCAAACCCTCTTCCTGAGCCGGACATGTCTCCAATGGCTTATGAAGTGGTATGCCAGCAACAGAGCTGGTGTAGCTCAGAGGAAGTTATGTGGCACTAACACATACACAGGTAAGCCTTGCACCTCTCACTTCCCTCAACCAAACACTCCACCATGAGGGTGCATTAGATTTGGCAAACATCACAGTGGTGGCCTTACACTCTCAGTGCAGTGGCCACATAGGACTGAGCCCTAGAAAAGAGGGATCTCAACAATGCTTCCTCTGGGAAGGGAAACCCAAGGGACTTATAGGAAAAAGGCGCCCCTTCTACTTTACCTGGTTCCACCTTTGAAGGACAAGGTCTGCTTGCAGCCATTTTTAATATCAGGGTACAGGTTGAGTCTCATTATTTGCGAGGGTTCTGTTCCCAGAACTCACATGGATTGCAAAAAACACACTATAGCAAATCAATTGAAAAAACAAAGTTTCTTTGCTCTGGTGATTCCAAAACAGCCTTGTTGACCTTTGTGATGTTAAGATAGAGTCATTAATAAGACAATTCTTCAATCAGTCTCTCTCAAGGTGCTTAGAAAGGCTTCACTCCAATCCCGCCCTTCACCATTGCAAAGTATCTTCCTTTCATGTGCTCAGGAGGAAAGGGGGGGGGGTCTAGGGCTAAACCTGAAGAGAGAATGATTGATGGATTGTAGGCTTGCTTCTCTCTCTCTCTCTCTCTCTCTCATTGTTAAATGACAGTTTCCCTTTAATTTAAAGGGCTCTTCTCATTGCATTGAGAGAGAAAAATCTATGGATGATTAGGTTATACCTGTAATGGCTTGCACAACTGTCTCCACATCAGTAAGAAAAGCTGTTTTTTTTAGCTGTGATTTCAAAGTGATGCATTTTTCCCCTTCTCCAGGGATCAGCACATCCCTTCTCATTTGCAGTGGCCATTCATGTTGAGTCAAATCCGTGTATAAAAAATCCGTGTATAACAAGGCTGGACCTGTATTTAAACTCTGATGCTGGTTTTTTCGTCAACTAAGAAGCAAGGCCACCTGACCTGAACAGCACCATACGGTCAAGTAAAAAGATGAGAGCTACACTTTCATTTGGAAACTTTCACTTTGCCTTTCCATCTTTTCACTTGCAAATTCTGATATCCTTTAATAAATATTATTTTACTACAATCAAACTGTTCTGGGAAATTGCTCCTATGTTCAGAACTCTACCTGTGCTACTGGTGGTTCACATGATCATGTTTTGGACCTGTGAACGTCAAGCAGAGTTCCTTTAAGTGCAGGGGTATACATCTCAGGTATTGGAAGTCCAGTCAGCACTTTTGCATATGGTTTTCTACCAAACCTGGCTTTAAATTTAAATATTTCAATTCAAAATTTAAATATTTTTGCACCTTGCTGAGGGCAGCTAATTCAGGAGGCCATTTACTTCATTAGCTTAGCTCCTGGACTGAATTTGGTCATGGAGATGGTGAGGACAGATAGAGTTGGTGATTGTTCTTTTGTTATTTATTTGCTCCAGGTCAGAAAGCTTCTAGGAGGTGGCTTTTCTTCACAGGGTTAAATGTGCTGTGCAGTTGCTCCTGGAATTTTCCAAGGTGCAAACAGTGTTTTATCCTAGCCAGCCTGATAAAGTGTGGGTGGTGGGAGGTGACTGCCCTTTCTCTTGGCCTGTGGATCTGAGGGGTCTCTTGCCATCGGTTCTGTTTAAAGTTACGTTACTGGCCTGGTCATGCTCTTCTGGCAGGCATCCAGCACTGCGTATACACATACATGCACTTGTCACGCTTAATGCAAAAATAAAGAGAAATAAAAATGCTTGTCAGGCAACAAGATAAAAGGGGTGCCATTTCACCCAGGTACTTTCTGCATGACAGGCTGCTGCTCAAGGACAGGGCAATAAAGAAGGTGGCAACGTCACATGCAACCTGATCTAATCTTCTTATAGGAGAGCTGTATTGCACGGTGTGTGCAGTACGGTGTGCATGTGAAACAAGGGCATTCACTTCCTAAATAGCACAAAAGTGAGGCTGTGTCCTGAATTTCTCCCTCACTGCGCTGGGAATGGGACCTGCTCCCTGCACCTGTCAGGATTATTTATGTGCTTCTTTCCAAAATGTCTCTTCCACATTTCTAGCCCACAGGGCTCCCGCAGCAGCTTAAACACAAAGCTGCACAAAAAGCAGAGTGGTGTTGTTTCCCCCCCCCCCTTAACAAACCAATAGAGCCCAATAAACCAATGTAAGGAACAGGGGTCCTACCATTCTACTGCCATGTTGCCCTGGCACATATCCTCTGGCAAACATGATAAGTCTCAGTTTCCCTTCTGATCTTGGAACTGGAGAGGGGACTGGGGTATCATGAGCACAGTTGCTTTCCGTGCACTTTCCAAGCACAAGTCCCAGCTCTCCTCTGGAACTTAGAGCTGGAAAGAGTGTGGGGATTGTTCCTGCAGTTGCACTGAATTTTGGTGGTGCTCAGAGAGGACCTTGGAATCATAGTGTAACTGCAGGATTATGCCCGCCCCTCAATGGCTTCAAGCTCTAAATAAAAGCTAGGGCTTTGTACTCTTTGGGGTGCACTTCTCAAGGACTTTAAGACCTGAGCAGCGCAATGAAGCTATAGGAACAATCTCCCCAGGGAGGGGAGCAAGGGGTTGTCCATAACTTTGTATCAAGTTTTGATGGCTTAGCACAAGGTCAGGGATGAGATCCAGTCCCTTGGGGAGGTAACGGGCTCTGACAACCACAAATGCTGGGTTGGTTACCAAAGGCAGCCATAATTTGCCACCCCATGGAAAGTAACCACTGAGGCCACCAGGAGAGATCTATACAAAGGTAATCCATCTAGAGCTCTATAAATGCCCTTCCGATTTCGAAGGGCTTTAACATCTTTCGGAATCAAGTGAGGCTCCTTGAGTAGGGAATCAGCATTGAGAGGGCACTGGATCTAGAAGTCACCTGGCAGAGTCTGTCATGGTGGTCTCAACAAGGCAAGTTTTTGTCTTTGTCCCTCCTCAGAACAGGCAAAGACTCCTCTTGTATGACATGAACTCCTATGCACAAAAGAGGTTGCACTGCAATCCATTTTTTCAAGCCTGATTGGCAGCATTCCACCAGTTCCTAAGTGAAGACAGAGGAGTTGTAATTTCTGGACAGCAAGGAGATCAGCTTGCCCTACAGTAAAATGCATCAGAACATTCTCAGTGCCCCCAATCTAACAAATAACCTGCTCCCATTCACCAGAATGCCTCTTACATTCAGAAAAATCACCCTTGCATTGAAAGCAGATTGAAGAAGACAGTTATGACTGACCTTCCCAGAATCCTTCAACCCACAGCATAAATAAGCCACCCGCAGTGATGCTGCCAGCTCCATTCATGACATGAGCCATCCATTGCTACGTAGCAAAGCTTATGAATGAATAGGGAGAGTATGACATTCTTGAGACAAAACATACAGAACAAAAGGTGAAGGAAATCAGGGCAAACCAATGAATGAGAGCAAAATGCTGAGATACAAGGCTGCACAGGAAGAGGACAGAAAGCAAGTGAATAAAGGGATAACAACAATTGTGCAGACCCAACACTGCCATTTCTCAAGAGATGGAACAGGCTGTGGGGTTGTACTCTCCTTCCTCCTTTGCTCTCCAGAGTTTTCTCCCTCCCTTTGTTTTCTATAATTGTTTTTTTTTACAATTATATCAAGTATAATGCTACTAACCACAGTTAAGCTTAACCAGGGTTGCCATTATCACCAGAATTTGGAATCAGTTATTGAGGTAAGTTTGCATAATATTGATTAAGAAAGAACCTGGCTATCATTAGCCATGGTGAGGGTCAACGTGAATATAGTGCTAAAACACATTTAAAACAAACCAGGGAAAGGAGAGAAGAATTTACATCGGGGAAATGGATGTTGCTCACATGACAGAGCCCCACAACCAAGATCTTAATCGCACTTAAATGATCAGCAGCAGCACTATGCACTGATTATCAAGACTGGAGTTTAGGATTCGGCTGTAAGGCACTGAAGGGATTTGGCAGAGATCCCAAGTAGCTGGCTCTCTCCTGCCCCACAATGGTAATTCCATCACATGTGCAATAGTTGGCTGGCCTTGGTAAATATCAGTGAATGAGGGGGGGGGGGGGGAGGATGAATGGGCAAAGAACACTTTTTCACCATGTTGTTCTCCCAACTTAAGTTGCATGATCATCTCGATATTGCAACTGTGATTGATGTTCTGGCTGGGAGGTACCTATGAGATGAGCGAATAGGTCAGGTGCTTTTGTATGCTTTTAACAGCTTAACTTGCCATTTTATTGGTTGAGATCTGTACTCAGTAAAGTGTGTTTGTAACTGGTAAGCATAGCCTAAGTGTGTTTCCCATCCATGAGCCAAAGAGCCCACTCGTGAGGAAACTGGGGCCACTGGGGCCCACACAACAACCCTTGTGGTCCTTTTCCCCTGAAGGAAGGCCCTATTGGGTCACAGTCAGTTTGCCCTCTAACACCTGAGCAGTCTTCACTTTGAAGTGAAAAGAGCTGAGCAGAGTGGCCCTATTGTTGCTGTTGCTATTATTTTATCTCTTCAGTGTTACATGTAAATCAAAATAAGACAACTGACTTGCATGGCACAAAGGAAGAGGATGAAAAAGAGGGACAAGAGAGAGATTCTGACAGTGTCAGAATAACAAAATTGTTAGCAGGTGTATATAGTCAATTGGGGTCAGGATGATGTTTTCTCGGTGGATATTTTTTCTGGGATGCCTTCTTTGGTCTTCTGGCCAGTGACAGTGCGATAGTCATCTTCTCTTTGCTTCTTCAGTCACAGAGCAATAGACATGGTATTTTTGCTCTGAGTAGGTGCAGGAACAGAGTGAAAATAAACTTCCTGCAACAACACTTTGGCTTATTGTTGGGTTGGTCTTTGCTATGCTTGTCCATGTGCAACATCCCACTGGTCCTCTGCCTGTTGACAGACTGATCTTCTCCTTACTCCCAAGGTCTCCTGCCAGGCTGCCTCCATTCTTCCTTCCCTAATTACATTTAATTGTGGTGCTCAACACAAGAATGCTGTAGGGAACATGTGCCTCAGTTATATTGCCAGATCAATACGCATGCAGTAAATTTAAAAAATAAAAAATAAAACAAAGGAAGATCAATACTCAGTTCACCTGTTGCAGTGAATTAAGTCTGGCGCTCAGCAAGAAGAAGTGAGCCTTGAAATTAGGATGCCTGCTTATTAAGACCTGCCTTGCTAATCAGAAAGATTATCAAGTTCAGGTGTATTTTGGTTCGATTGTCCACTCTGAAACAGTGCAAAACCAAATAGTGAATTTGGATCTTGCAGCAACTGTTACCCTGCACATGCCCGATCTCGTCTGATCTCGGGAGCTAAGCAGGGTCAGGCCTGGTTAGTACTTGGATGGGAAACCGCCTGGGAATACCGGGTGCTGTAGGTTTATACCATAGTCTTTCGAAACTGAAGGCTGCCAACCAGCTTTAAGATGACATTGTTATTTCATAGGACTAGAGGAAAAAACACGAATGAGGGTTATTGACAGGTCAATGATGATAGGTAGTGAGGGTTCTTGGACTTCTCTGAGAAACCCCAAGCCCTCCCCCCCCCATGGAACTAGTGTCTGAATCTCCCCAATCAAAGAGAATTATCATTAAACCACATTGGTTATGTTGAAACATCTAAGATTGGGAGCAAGAAGAAAGTAAATTGGGATCTAATTGTAGACCACTGTGTCCAATTCTGGGCTCCTCACTTTATAAAAGATGCAGTCAAACTGGAGCAGATTCAGAGGGAAACAACGAGGATGATCAGCGGGCTGGAGAACAAGCACTATGAGGAAAGGTTGAGGGAACTTGGTCTGTTCAGCCTGGAGAAGAGAAGGCTGAGAAGGCATATGATAGCGTTCTTCAAATCCCTGATGGGCTTTCATGTGGAAGAAGGGACAAATTTGTTCTCAACTGCTCTGAAAGTAGAACTAGATCCAAAGGGTGCAAATGACAAGAGAAGAGATTCTGACTGGACATCTGGAAAAAATTCCTGATAGTAAGGGCGGTTCAGCAGTGAAACAGATTGCCAAGGGAGGTGGTGGAAAATCCCTCACTGGAGATCTTCAAGCAGAGGCTTGACAAACACCTGCTGGATCTAGGAGGGGTTTACAGACAGGAGGTTACATTAAATGACCTTGTTGGTCCCTTCCAACTCCGTGATTCTATGAGTTGCATTAGATCTGCAAGTGCTTCTGACTCTCGATAGTTTCACAACTGAACATTTTTAAAAGACATGCCTGTCGTGGTTGGTCTTGTGCTAATCACTTTTCCCTCAGCCTTTGCATTTCTTACCTATAAAATATGATTATTAACTGGTTGCCTTTCACTGGTAGCTCAGCCAACCAGTTTTAAGGTTTGGTATAAGAATCCCTGACTGCTAGTAACTAGCGTAGATTTGTACAAGTACAGGCAAGTTATTCCAGCATATGACTCATGGGATGCAGAAGGTAATTGACTCCACTCCTGAGTTACCACTCTGCTTTTGGCTCCATCCTTGAGCTACTCCTGTGGTAGGTCTCAAGGTTCTAGTGAAAAACAAGATACATTTTGCAAAAGGTCTTCAATCCATTGACTTATAGTATGAGGGCACTGATTTGATTTTATCAACTTTTGAACAAAAGGCTTACAAATGACAACTACAAATGGATATATTTGGGACCATTTGGAAGACTTTCTCAGGGCCCAAACCCAGGCATGTCTACTCAGAATTAAGTCCCATTATAATCAATGGGGGTTACTTCCAGGTAAGTGTGGATAGGATTGCAGCCTGATACATAGGATGTAAAGTATGCCATAGTATAGATTGCTCAAATATCTCTAAATTTCTTTTCCATTTTTTCTCTCATCTCTTCTTTTTTGAAATTAGATGTAGCTTATTCTTTTCCTGTAATTGTTTTGCGTAAACCTGTGTTCTGTAAAAGAAAAAAAAATTAAACAAAATTAAAACAAAAAAGATACACCTTGCATGAATGCTCATTCATGTCCTAGATAACCCAAGATCACAGAGTGGCATGGACAGAGATCAAACCTCAGAAGATTTGCATGGTTATCATTGAAGAAGCTTTCAATGTATAACAGGACAGGATAAAACAGGTGGCTATCAAGTGCTGGAGACAATGGGCGCAATCCTAACCCCCTATGTCAGTGCTTTCCAGCACTGGCATAGCGGTGCCAATGGGACATGTGCTGCATCCTGCAGTTGGGTGTCACTCACGGAGACCTCCTCAAAGTAAAGGAATATTTGTTCCCTTACCTCAGAGCTGCATTGCCCTTATGCCAGTGCTGGAAAGCACTGACATAAGGGGTTAGGATTGCACCCAATGTAAGATAAAACCAGAGCACAGAAACCATCTTCAAGTTTGAATTATTATACGTACTAGGGAGTCAAACTATTTTCAGTAGAGAAATCATGGATGGTATTGGGTGTGGAAAACTATGAGGTGGGGGAAAAGCACTTAC
This sequence comes from Tiliqua scincoides, assembly GCF_035046505.1. NCBI lineage: Eukaryota > Metazoa > Chordata > Lepidosauria > Squamata > Scincidae > Tiliqua > Tiliqua scincoides. The sequence goes on from NC_089827.1 coordinate 43,588,779, forward strand.
TCTAAGACATCGCGATTGAACTGTTTCTTGCTGTTCCCCAGGAATTCTCCAATCATCTGTCGGCTGAGCCCCTTGCGTTGAAGTAGGAAGTGCGCCACTCCAATCGGTGTGTCCGGGATGAAGCCCCGAGAGATAAGGAACTGGATTCCCTTGTCAGGGTTTCTGAAAAGGAAAGAAAGGTCAGGGGCAACTGTATGCGTACTTCAGCTCCTAGAGCTGAAGTTTGCACTAGCAGGTTGCATAGTGGCTAGTTACTAGTTGCATACTAGTTGACTAGTTGCATACTAGTGACTAGCTAGTTTGCGCTAGCAGGTTGCATACTAGTGGCTATCATTTGTTGGGCTCATACGACTGTTACTTTTGAGAGTTAGGTTTTATCTACTCTTGGGTTTATACCATCACTGAATTTTTGTATTGATGTTCTCAGTCTTTTGGAAGTCACCTTGAATGCCACTAGATAGTAGAAAGGCAATATAGAAAATATTACACATACACAGAAAACAATCTGTCTTCAGTGCATTGGTTGTATCACAGGCTACAGGGCCTTTGGCTTTTTCTACAACCATTCCATTGTTGCAGGATGCAATCAGACAAGACCAGAAAAAGGTAATTCTAACAAGCAAAACTATTGGGGAAATATTAATTCATTATGGAGGCTACAGAGAGCATCAACTTTGAAAGTATGGATTTTTCTGTTTAAGGGCACTTCCACATGATGCTCTCTGAAGTCACAATCATAATAGTCACATTCATGTGAAAAAAGGAAGTACTTCATTGAAGGGATACAATAATTTAATTTTTGTAGCTTCCTCCCAGAAAGGTATAATTACAGTTTACAATTCTTTTTGGTTCGGAGGACTTCTTGAAGCCTTGACAGATAAATAGGGCTGTACTTGTGATATTGGGATGGCAGCAGGGCCACCTGAAGCTATTGGGGTGCCTGAGGCAGCCCAATAATACACCACCTCCCAGGCAGTGCTACTCCCCACCAAAAAAAATATCTATGCACCCCTTACCTGGCCTCATCATCTACGTGGGCTCTTCAATCAAAGCAGAGGATACAGGCTTTCATTCCCTGCTTCATTTAAAGAGCCTGCACCAAGGAATAGGTATTGTTTCTACCCAATTTTGTTATTTATTTAATAGATTTATTAAATATTTTGCTCTGTCTTATGGGATCTGAGCAGATTACAGCACTTTCTCCCAACACTGACACTTCTATTGCTGAGGACAATCTTTGCAATTAAATGGTTTGGGGGATCAAAGAGACCAAAACGTGTTAAATGTTATGACAATTTGAAGTGGCCTTCTCAGTGACCTGGTTCTCCTTATCTTCAATCATCTAACTCCCTCATGAGCAATTACTGAATAATATTCTGAATTGTGACAGACTTCTGCAAGTTGCTATTTGTTTCATTTAAAAACAAAATACCATACCATGCCATGTGCAAGTAGTCCCATCTTCCATCAAAAGGCAATCTATTTTCTACAGGCAGCCACCTGATAAATGGGAGGAGCAGGTTGTGACTCAGTAGCAGAGCACCTGTTTTTCATGCTGAAGGCCCTGGGTTCAAACTCTGGCATCTCCAGGCAAGACTGGGAAAGACCACTGTATAAAACACTGGAGATTTGCTGATGGTTAGTATAGACCAGTGGTTCCCAACCTAGAATACGTGTACCATCAGGGGTACTTGCCAGGACCTTTAGGGAGACTCAAAAAAGAATTGAACAATGGAGGAAAAAACCAGGTCTGTATTAGAATGCCTTGCAGTGCTGGCAAGGCAAGAAGAAAGGCAGCTAAGCTGGCTGTGAAAGTCACACCAACTGTTAGTTTTTGGTCATCAGTTCCCATATTATTGGATATGGATCAGTAGTTGAAAACATAAACTTGAAATAACAGCAACTATGGGTGCAATCCTATCCTGCGCTGGAACAAAATGCCAAAAAACAGCTCAGCATAGCTGTAAATATTTCAGAAAGCCTCCTGGAGGCCTTAGAAAGGCACTTCCAGTTTTCATAGACCATCTGAGGCCTGGGGAGGCTGCAAGGGGTATCTGTTTAAAATTTTAGTGCTTCTGGGTGTTGGATGCTTTAGCTAAGCTATATTATTGTCCCCTGCCCTGTCTCCCTTGTGCACTGTGTGCCACCTGTGTTGTCTCTGGGTTTAGCCAGCAATATTCCCTCCTGTTTTCCCAAGGAGCTAATCAACTTTGGCTGTATGCTGTGGGATTCCTACAGCTCTTCTGGCTTCCCTTCCGCCTACAGAGATGGCAGCCCACACAAACACCGCTATTAGAGCAGGCACTGCATAATGAGGCTTTCTCCATTCCAGGAATTCCACCCACTAGCCACAGAATGTGTTGCCGTTTGAAGTGCCAAGTCGCAAATGCATTCAATCAGCTTGCAGGAGTCTGTCACAATGCAGAATATTACTCAATAATTGCTCGTGGGAGAGTTAGATGATTGAAGACAAGGAGAACAAGGCCACCAAGATGACCTCTTGGGCCACATAGACCCAATTTTGTATTGGGCAGCAGTTATAATCCTGTAGGTAAGCTGTCAGTGTTATTAAACCCTGTCGGGGAGGTTTATATAACCAAGCATCCCAGCATTTATTAGTGGGCACAATAACAGTTGTTGTTCTATGGGGAGCTTTTCCTATCGCTGAGGCCTCATATAGACAACCACATGCTGAAACGGAAAAGCGTTAAAGTCATTTGGCAACCAGAAGTCATTATTTTTTATTATCATCAGGGGTATTGGACAATTGGTAATTAATTCCACTGGGGGAGGTAGAGAGACAGAGACAGAACTGTGATTGTGGTGCAAAAAAGAGGTGAGTTTTGGGAGATGGAGAGAATGAGTATCACCAGCTCTAATTGTTCAATACTAGCAATTATTTGCTTTTGTGTGAATGAACCTTAGGTCAAGGGGTGACCAATGTCAACCAGATATGCTCCATTTGGGAAATTATTAAGTAGGGTCCTTTTTTCTGTTCAGTTTTGAAGTAAGGAAGTTGGATTCTGACCGGTTTCTAAGCAAGAAGTCTTCCTTAGCTTCAGCTAGAGACTGCTTGGGCCCAGAAATGGACTGAAGGTGCAAAATGTGGTTTCATTGTGCACCTTCAGACCATTTCTGGGCCTAAGCAGTCTCTAGCCCACTTTCACATACAATGAGATCTAATAGGATGTAGAAATATGAGCAATGCTTTCCCCCCTAGTCTTATCAAAACTCTTTTTGGCTTCTCTCAAAATTCTTCAAACATTTATACCTCTTTATAAAGTGGTTGAGGCACCATTGGTTTCAGGAGGAGTAGGAAGTTTCGCTCACAAATTGAGTCAAGGAAGCTATAGAGGGCAATAAGTCTTCCTTCAGAAAATGGAAGCCTGGCCCAAATTAGGAGAACAAAAGGTCACAAACTGTGGCAAAAGAAATCAAAGCTGACAAGAAGGAATACAAAAAAAGAATACGAGGAGAGTACGGCCAAAGATTTCAAGGCAAACAATAAAACTTGTTTAAAAAATCTTTAAATACTGCAAAAGCAGGGAGGCAGTTGGGCTGTTAGACAAGGGAATAAAAAGGAAGCTTAAAGACAGCACGCAAATTGCAGAGAAGCAGAATGAATCCTTTGCATCTGTCTTCACTGTAGAAGATCTACAGCAGCTACGCATATCTGAGCTGGATGCCACCCTGAGCTCCTTGGAGAAATGGCGGGATGAAAATGCAATTAAAAAATTATTCCAAGTTCTATATTGTTGTTAATCTTTGAGTAAATAAAATTAGCAGTCCAAGAGGTAAGCCATCTGCTATTACCATCTAATGAATGGAATAATTACCTGCTGAAGAAATGCATTAGGAAGTCACACAAGGGTGAATTACAATATTCCCTGAAGGTTTGATTGAAGTTCAGAGAGTCATGCTGAGAGCCAACGGAACAGCTCCAAATGCCTTTGAAACTGAACCCACTTCTGCATATCCGAAATTAAATGCTTTTGACCTCCTCTGACTCAGGTTTTCAGGCTGCTATGCCTGTGCTTTTTTCACACCTACCGCTATTTTTCACAGAACATTGGCCTTAGCTGAGAGACAGACTAAATTGTCTCTGTCAGGTGCAAAATACGACCAAGTTCACCAAAAGAAAACAGGCAGCCAAAATGTTGAGACCCAAGTGGTGAATCTCTGTACAGCAAGCACAAAACCTGAGGTATTTTTTCTTTTTTAAAACTCCCCTTTATTTAAAAAAAAAAAAAGGAAAAAAACAGAGATGGTAATCTGTCCCTATTTGGATGGCAGCCAAACATCTGTCTTCAGCACTGTGCAACCCATCATGTGAGCATGGATTCTTTCTCTCCACATCTCTGTCAGGGCTTCAGTGCGGTAGACAGACTATCATGGATGCTTTGGTCCCTAAAGGGCTCAACCCCTCGCTGAAAATGGAAGTAACATTACTGGGATGAGTCTAACCTAATTGTTTCTGACAGCCTATTGTCATCAATCGAGGAAAGCCAAGAGATATCTGATTAGCCACTTACATGTTAAAGAGGTTTAGCCCAATGCGATAGAGCCGCTTCCTCATGGTATCCGTGGAAAGAGTAGGAGATTTGCAGCTGGCTGGATTTTCACAGTGGTACCGTGGGAGGCTCAAGATCATGGCCTGCAGGGCTTCCTTTGAGGATAACTCTGAGGCAGATTTGGCTGAGGTGGAGGTGCTGCTACTGCTCAGCTGCTCTGAAATATCTACATTTTCAGCCTCTGAGCTTTTGTTCTGTCCAGTTTCATTGGTGGAGGCAAAGTGGAGCTTCTGCACCACCATTTGTTCTTGCTCAGTCTCCCCTACCGCCAAGCCATTGGTGCTGGCGTTCACTTCAGTCACTGTGTGACTGTTCTGGAGGATTCCAGAATCTGGCTGCACTTCCAGAGCAGATTGAGGCTCTTTGCTTTCTTTTTCCCCTTCCTCGGGAATTTCTTCTATTTTGGCAGGTTGAGAAACCCCAGCCTGGGTGTTGTTGGCGAGGCAGTTTGCCATAGACACCGAGGTAGATGAGGAGACGGAGATGTTCTTGTTGTCAATCTGGACAGTGACATCCCTGAAAGCCATCATGAGGGTGCTGCTGCTCTTTGGCAGTGTATCTGGTAGTAACCCTTCTTCCTTTTGTGGGTCCTTCAGTTCCGCTTCCAAGTCTTGGCTTGGTTGCATCGCGCTGGTACTGAAAGTCTCCCTTATCTGGTAGGAGCTGCCATCCTGAAGGGAACACATAGTCTTCAGGCTCCACGTGCTGAGGGCATCATCTATAGATTTGGCCAAAGACTGGACCTGCTCGGTGAAAGAGTCCTCCAATTCAGTCAGCGCCCCACTGATTGTGGCTGGCAAAGATGGTGATCTTACCAAGGGGATGCCAACGAAGTTGTATCCTTCAACCAGGGCTTTCTCAGCAGAAAAACTTTCAGAGTTCTGGACTCGGACTTTCCGCAGTGAAATTCGCCGGGGCATGCGGCTCTCCAGGAGCGAGTTCCGTATCTTCTCAAAGTTTTTGCTGAGCTGATACTGCCGGAAGGCAGTCTGGATTGTGCAGGCTGCCCTCCGAGAGACCAGGTGACCTCCATATTTGTGCTCTAACATTTCGATCTGAAAGACACAAGCACAGTTTTTTTTTAGTTTTTTTAAACTGATTTCTGAAGGGTTTCTATGACCTCAATTTACAAAATGATTACTTTCGAATGATTTTCTCAGGGACTCAATACTGCATTTGTTTTTTCTGCACTTCAGTGCACTGAAAATTGTCTAATCTGTTCACAAGTCAATGTTTTCCCTTTGCTGCAGCACCCATACCTGATTCTAATGGGGATATCAACTGTATGGGCTTTAGCATGGTGCCTGGGTGTTTGCAGACTCTGGAATTCCAGCTGTGTTATCTGTTGCCTTTATTAGCTGGCTTATATTTATTTTTAGCCCACCCAATCCCAGCAGTAAACAATACACAGTATTTTTTTTTAAAAAAACAACAACAATAGATATATTCAAATGATAAAAAAAAAGTATATGCCTAATAAAGGTTTGTTGTTGTATGATAAAAAAGAGCAACAATACTAAATGTTCAGATCTGAGCCCTCTGTCACACAAGGTGCTTAGGCTTAAGCTTTGGAGAGCCTACAGGAGAGGAAGGTGCAGGACTGTGAAATAGTTATTCTGAATAAGAGCCCAATCCTGTCCAGAGTGTGGGGCTGCCGTGGCACTGAAAATGGCCGCCACAACATCGTCCCCTTTGCCTGGGTAAAGGAAAGTAGCCCTGCAAAGGGGCTACACGATTCTGCGGCAGCTCTGGAGTTGCTCTGGGCCATGCAGCCCAACACAGAGCTCAGGATCTGGCAGAGCTGAGTTCCACATCCTCCCACCTCACTCCCTCCCCCAGCATATCTCCTCCCAGCCCTCATAGTGACTAAGGAGTCAGACTAGGACTACAGAGACTGAAGTTCAAATCCTCACTCAGAGACAAAGCTCACTGACGGCCAGATCCTAATGGGGCCTTTGCACTAACATGTTCCGTGACTAGGAAGAAACATGATCAGGCCAGTGAGCAGGGCCTGGCCACTGGCGCAAGCAGTTAGCTGCTGGGTCAGTGCAAAGGCAGATGCAGGATGCCCACTGGTGCAGGTAAGCTGGCAGTGGGGTTTGGAGGAAGGTGGGGAGGGGGTGAAAGGGGCAGGTGAAACGGGGCATTAACAGGGTGGGGGGAGGGCAGATCAGGCCTGGGAAGGCAGTGGGTTTGGTGGCAGAAGTGCACACCAAATCCCGACCCCCTTCCCAGGACTGATTCTTCTTCACAGATCAACTCAGACTTGTGTCAGCAATCAAACTGGCATAGGTCCGAGTTGACCACGGCAGCTGCTGGTTACCAAAGGAAGTAATGTTCCCTTACCCCGAGGAGGCCTCCAGTGGCCAAATATCCCCCTAGTATGTTTGCTTAAGATGGCATCACCCAGCATAGCTGTAAATATTTCTTTACCCAGCATGTAATTAATCTGTAGAACTCCTTGCCTCAGCATATTGTGATGACATCTAGCCTAGATGTCTTTAACAGGAGAATGGACAGATTTATGGCGGGGGAAAGCCTTTATAATCCATATGGCTTATATGAATTATAAGCCATAATGACTATATGCCACCTCTGCACTTTAGAAGTAGCCTATCTCTGAATGCCAGATCAAGGGAGTAGTAACAAGATATAGGTATGATGATGCCTTGAGTGCTCTCTGAGGCATTGGGTGGGCTACCATGAGATACTGGGAGCAGAATTAGATGGGTCCTTGGCCTTATCCAGCAGGGCTCTTCTTATGTTCTTAGGTTACGTGGGTGGATGTTTACTTGAACTAGGTTACCTCATAAAGTTCTAAATAGTGGCTGGACATTTTATCTGTGAGTTACTCAGAAGTGCTGTAACAAATAGTAACTGAGTTTTAGCAATCGACTGAGGCAGTGTTATCATAAGCAATTATGTACTTCAGTTTAGCTGACTTACCACACTTTCACTCTTGTATTCTCGTTTAAGGACAATCTTCTACACAGTCAGTATAAACACTTCAAAATTCAAGTGGAGAATAACTTGACTGAATAGTTTCTACACCCTTCTTATGGTAAAGTAGAATGTCAAGGAAGAAGGGGCATTTTTGAATTGCTGGTTTCCTAGGTACATGGCATATTTTATGTGGAGATGCATTCAAGGTTGCAATCTCCTACCTCTATTCCCAAGTGGTAAGTCCTAAAAGAGGGTTGTACCATGTGCTAATACTGGATGCCTCGATCAGTTCAGAGAAGGGTGTTAAAGTAAGAAAGGGACTATAGATGCCAAATTAAACAGGAGTGCATGATTCTACACCTGAATTGTTTCTATTCATGCACATGTCCAGAGTAGTCCATTCCTTCCCAGAATGCCTCTGTCTGCTATGAACAAGATGTCTACTTCTTTCTAGAAGCAAATACATCCTGATATGATTTTACTAAACACTATCTCCAGTGTGGGGGAACTTCTGTACATTCTCTCTGTAGGCAACCTTCAGTCTCGAAAGACTCTGGTATCGCGCTCTGAATGGTGGTTCTGGAACAGCGTCTAGTGTGGCTCAAAAGGCCAGTTTGGGAGTGACAATCCCTTCCACACTGGGAGCAAGTGCAGTCTGTCCCTGGTCTGTCTCCCTGGCTATGGGCCTTCCTTCTTTGCCTCTTTGCCCCAGACTGTTGGCAAAGTGTCTCTTCAAACTGGGAAAGGCCATGCTGCACAGCCTGCTTCCAAGCGGGCTGCTCAGAGGCCAGGGTTTCCCACCTGTTGAGGTCCACTCCTAAGGCCTTCAGATCCCTCTTGCAGATGTCCTTGTAAATAAGTGTGAATAATAGAAAGCCCACATTCTTGAATAATTCCAATAGAAATACCGAACGCATAAGTAATTACTTAATGTGAATGCAGCACAAGTTAACAAAAAAAGTAGTAGTTAGTGTGAAGTGGTGAGTAGTAACTAGCATTGAGAGAGATTTTCCCTGGTACCCAAAGAGTCAGTGACATTTGATCAGCACCTTTCCAAAGAGCCCGTAAGTCCCTTATAAGATAGAGCCGTTTATGAAAAAGTCCACTTTGAGATCTAATTCATTTTCCACATACTGAAAAGCAGTGGAAAAACCACCAGTGAGGGAACAAAAAAATCCTTTTTTAAAAAAAAATCTAAAAATGTGATTTTAAGATGAGTGAAAAATCGCAAGGGATAAATGTCAAGAAGAGTGAGATTATAAAAGAGCCCCAGTTGGCCTGGTTAATGATACATGCATAATGAAAAACTACTGATTTAGCCAAAGCAATGATGATCAAACCAGTCATCTCCCACAGACAACTTCTGTGCCTGAAAATTCTGCCCAATTTTGTACACAAATCATTATACCAAAATTCTCCTTGTTATCTAAGGGATAAAAGCTTGGACAAGTGGACCGACTAGAGAGAGCATTTGCATAGCAATTCCTGAGCTATGTTCACATGTATTATCTTGACTGTGTCCATACAAAAGCTCTGTTAAGTAAGGGCCCAATCCTATCCAACTTTCCAGCACCGGTGCAGCCACAATGCAGCTCCAAGGTAAGAGAACAAATGTTCCCATACCTTCAGGAGGCCTCTCTGACTGCTGCCCCACCACAAAATGCAGTGCATGCCCCACTGGCGCAGCTGCACCAGCACTGGAAAATTAAATAGGATTGGGCCCTTAGTCAGTATTATTATCCCTATACTGCAGAAGACTGAGGCAGGAGGGAGTGGTTTGACCAAGGGCACCTAATGAAGTTCATGGCAGAGGTGAAAACACCAAGGAACTCCCAATTTGTAGCTCGTGGCCCAATCCAATGGCCAGTGCTAAGCATTGGAAACTTGCCATAAAGCACGTTTTTGATGACTTACGAGCAGGGAACAGGCGCAGGAAGGCCAGAACCATCCCAGAGGCACTGAATCCAGTCTAACGGGCACCAAAGCTGGTAAGTACAGTACCGATTGGTGCAGGGGAGGGCAGAATGTAGGTGGGGAAGGAGTGTTTCAGGGAAGGAGAGGGCAGGAAGGGGGTGATTCAGGCCTGAGAGGGGGTGAGAATGTTGGAGGAGACTTCCGCCATATCCTAACTTCCTTCCTGGTCCTGGAAAACCTACACAGGGCCTCTTGGACTTCGAAGAGCGATTTTGCTGGTGCAGATCCCTAGCCCCATTGAGCAGAGTGGAGCTCAACATGGGGTAAGAGAACAGTACTGGTTAGGATTGGGCTAACTTGTCTAAGCTACACCATCATTCTTCCCTATGTGTCACCTGAGCTTTGGTCTCTATGACTGATCTTTAGGTGCTAACGGTGGTGATGCCAGTGATGAATGATGATGACGAAAAAAGCTGAAAGGATGAACACTAATTATAGATCTGCAGCTGATCTATTGTGATGGGGACAAGTAACTTCTTTGGTGTGATAAAGAACTTTGTTCTTCCAAGCTCCAGTGAAAGCTGGTGTTTGTCAAATTATAATAAAATAGTGAGGGAATGGAGAGGGAGAGCCAGGCAGCGGAGGTTAGTTTTGCATTAATGAGCAGACTACCGCATGCACATCAAATTGATCATGCTGCCAGTGGAGCATCAGCCTCTCTTCACCCTTGCTAATCATGCCATTATTTAAAACATAAGCACAAAGATAAGAATCCTAGACATGATCACAAGAAATGCTTTAGCTGATTTCCTCCCCCCACTGCCACCCTCCAATGTTGCAGTTCCTGCAAAAGTCTGTCTATCTATATTAGTGTGAGAGATTTTAAAAAATAAATAAAAATTGCTTCTTAAAGCAAAGGACAAGCAAATTATGGGTATATGTCTTTAGGGGGCAGCCCATGGGTTAAATACAAGGACACAAAGACAAGAAAATGTAAACTCAAAACAAGAACAGAATGTCTTTTCTTCCTAATAGATGATTATTGGCTGTTAGAAATGGAGACAGGCACCCTGATCCAGCAAAGGAAATCCATGTGGGCAAAAGCAAGCTTCCATAGGTGAAGCTGATGTGAATGCAGATTGTGTTAAGCACATTTTGTTGGCTGCCTTGAGGTCCATTGAGCAGAAAGGTAGGATAGCAATGTTAATAATAATCTTCATGTCCATATCTGTACATCATGATGCTCACTCAGGTCCCACTGAACTGGTTAGATTTGTCTTTGAGTAAGGATGTGGATGTATATCCCCCTGTGGATAAGCACCCCAAATTGTCAAACGAGTGACACACAAACAACACTGGATCAGGGCAGGGGGATGGAGTTGCAACCCTCCCCTCCAAATTCCATTTGGATTTTTCAGTGGATAGATTTTGCTCCTGAATCACATCTGGTTATATGCCTACCAGAGATGAGAGTCTATCTCTTCATAATTAGGAATTTCCCTTTCTCTCTCCAACATGTGCCCAAGAGCTATTAGGACTGGCCTCTCTACCTCTCCATCCACTATTTAAATACAGGCCATTAGTCTTATAAGCAGTACAATGCTGCAAATCCATTTTATCCAGCATATGAGATGGATGACAGAATCAATCATATTTAAGATGAATTCAGCTGACCACTTTTTCGCTTACTGATGTTGATGAGCTGCCTTCTTTCAGTGATGTCTGAAAGAATGCTGGACTGGCCTAGGAATGCTTCACCACAAGTCCACATTGCACTTTTAACATGCCCAGAAAAATCTTGGAAGAACAGATTAAGTCACATCTGGTTGAGCTGCAATGTAGTCATATGTGCTGAAGTCTTTGCAAGATCAATCAGCACAACCCAATCCACTTTAAGGACCACCTCGTTGATTTTTAAAAAATGAGTTTGTAAATCAGTCTTTCAAATATTTACAATTTAGGGCACAGTCATGGAGTTTTAACCAATATAAAGCACACTTGGAACAAAATGCACAACACACTGAACTTGACAAATTAAAGCAGAATCTCTATCATAGTTTTAGCCTAGCCTTCCTCCAAGGAGCTCAGGGCAGAATTCTCTCCCTATTTTGTCCTCACAACATCCTTGAAAGGTAGGCTAGGCTCAGTGACAGGTACAAGCTTAGCTCATGGCTGAATGGGGATTTGAACACAGGTCTCCAGGATCCTACTCCAACACACAAACCACCACACCGCACTAATGACCTCTGACATCATGCTGGTAGACACAGGGAAGTCCAATATTTTGGGAGAGGTCTTCTCCAACAGCTCAGAGGACTGTATTCATGGCCTAAAAGTTATGAAGCTGAATGAAGCATACAAGATCAAAGTGTTTTTGTGTCCATGATATGAGATGGAACCACCAGCTATCTAATTACCTCAGATTTCTAATGAAGTGACAGCTTTTCTAGAAGTGTGAGAAAATGAATCATTTGATGTCTCCTATTAGAACTTGCAAGATGCAGTTACTAACTTGGAATAAGAGGGAAAATTGCTCTTCAATATACAGCAGTGCACAGCTTAGACGGACTTCATACGGCACACACCATGACAGCAAGGCTAGCTTAAATAGGGCGAATGACCTGCTTGTCTCATAGAGATTCCCAATAGCCTTCCCTGCATGCAGTATCTGTGCAGAGCAGCTATTGCCATTGAGGTCTGCCAGCAGAGGCAGGGGGAACTCATAACACACTGGCCATGATTCATATAGTGTACTGGGCCCAGGGATGGGAAACTCACCAGAGGAATACCAATCCCTACATCAGGTGTAGGGATTTACCCTACCTTCATCCTGTCTGGTGCTTGGATTAATCCTGAAGATCTGATTTACATTGGTAATTTGCTTCTTTGGAAAGAAGCATACAAGCCAGCTCTCTTCCTGATACTCCAAAGGTCTCTGGTGTCAGGAACTTTTGTGGGCTTAAATCCTGCCACCTGAAAGAAGTCATAATTCCTTCAACTTGTTCTTTGTTTCAGTGAAGTCTTCCTTTGGAGACAATTGTCTCCTGCGAACTCTTCCTTCGGATATTGTAAGCAGCCTACACACCCTTTGTTTAGGTACCACTCAGGGAGAAGGTGGCCATGCAAACAAACCCTTGTCTCCTGCCTAGCTTCCAGTCTCCATTGCGTATTGTCAGTGTGGACTGTCACCATGCTCTCTACATTCTCATCCAAAATACACTACTGAGATCCAATGTGAAAGACAATGTCTCGATGTGAATACCATCACCTACAGCTATTATATGCTTTTTGTGAGGAAAGAGGAACAGAAGAATTCCCTTGCTGAACTGAGCTAGACTATCTAGTCCAACACCCTGTTTTCAATAACAGTCAGATATTGTTTGTCTCCTGCATCTGGCATTTAGAGACATACTCAGTGGCATCACTATGGTTTGTGTCACCCTGTTGGGAGACCAGTGTGTCACCCCCATGATGGACTGCCTCCCATGCAGTGGGCAGGGCAATGCCCCAGGCAGTGGGCATGGTGATGCACCATTGCCCCACCCTACTGGTTTTCTGGTAGAACATTTGAGAGTATAAAGATTGCAGTTTGTTTCACTGCATTCTACATGAAATTAGGCATCGAATGAAATGTAACATCATGGTATTATTCAAAAGTACCAAGATTTAAAAAACTTGGCCAGTAGTGGTGTCACCACCCCTGTGCGTGTCACCCAGTTTAGCCTGCACCGCCCTAGCGATGTCACTGGATATACTGTACCTGGAAATGAAAGTTCTGTTTAGTCATTGTGCTTACTTGCCATTGATAGGGTTGCTCTTCCATCCACTTCTCTAAACTTTTAAAAAGTCATCTCACAGGCTGGGAACCATGACTTTCCTCTTGTGAGGGAGGAGCATGTTCGTCCATTCACACATCATGTCAGTACCTATCAATGAAACTGGATTGTCTATCCAGTTTGAAGAGCCCCCCCCCTTTCCATTTGCAAGGAAAGAAAGAGAATATGGGATTGCCTGTCTGTCATTTCCAATAAGGTGACAAACTAATGAATCACAAGTAATTGCCTACCACTTAGGAACTCCTCTCAAAGGAGTTTTCTTCGGAAGAATTAATTAATTCAATACACTACTGGATCCCAACACACAAGTCCTGGCAATTTGAGCCTGGTAAGGAAAGTGAAAACTACTGGGAAATATCGATAGTTAGACTCAGAAATGACTTTGCTGAAGAAGTTTAAAAAAACAAAACACCACAGGCTAATAAAATAAAATTTAAAAACCCAGCACTGGTGTGGCAAACCAGATCCCTTCACCTTAACTGGGAAGCTCCTATGCATATGCAACACAGTACTAGTTTGCATTAGTCAATTAGTATAATTTCCCATTATAGACCCTGCAATTGGCATATCCATCTGAAGGGCTTAACCTCACATGTGTATTGGGTACCAGTTAGAATAACAGGCCAGGCAGAAAACACCAGCACCCTGCTGGGGTCTGTCAACACCTGTCAGTTGGTCATGTCCACCCACTTACTTATGACCAAGGGGACACCCAGGGAACTCGGTCTGGGTTTCCGGCCACTAGAGTAGCCAATAGGAAAAGTAAGTGCAAATAAGTACATACGTCTAGCTAGGAAACATCTAGACAGTTTATGTTAGAATTTTGTTTCATTTGTCTCTTCTTTCAAGACCTGATCTTGCCTAATTTCAAGCAAAAATCAGGTGCATGGGTTGTGGTCCTTGCTTCTTTCTGCCATCCCCGCACGGTAGGCCACAAGAGTCCCACCGGATCACCACAGCTAGACCTGGATCAGTTAAGGCAGGATCCCCATAACATTACTTCTGAAAAGCACAAGCAAACATGAATGTATGAGAACCTTATGAAGCTGCTTGATACTGAGACAGGCCATTTTGTCCAGTCAGGTCAGAACTGTCTATACCAGGGCTTTTCAACCTGTAATATTACTGCTTGGAGAGCAAGAGGCCAGATCAGTAATGTGGATATTTAGTAGTCTGCTGGCAAGAAGCCTCAGATTCACAGGTTAGGAAGGCCACACTTTTCACTGAACCATGTAATCATCTCCCCACTTCTTAATTGATCTATGGAGTCCAATGTGCCAAATTTGAATGGAGCCTTATTTACTCCTTAAATTCAAATGGATTTTTTCATGCCTGCAGAATTCAGATGAAGCCTCCCAGGACCAAATCAGAGAGCAAATTTGCTGCCTTGTGACCCCAGCCATCTCACTAGGCTCCTGAGTTTGGGAGAAACCATTTTTATAAAACAAAGGAAAGGTTTAATATCTGCACTGGTTCTCACCAATCCCATGATTAAGCCGAATCTAAGAGCAAGCTAATGACCCTTCAACCAGCCACTGCATCCTAAAGTGGGTGGGAAACAAGGCAGAACCCAGCAGGGGGCCTCCACTAGCAACAGAGAGTACGCTGATTGAGTCACTCCACCTAAGACTCCCATGGGATTCTGTAGGGCAAAACCAATAAAAGCCCCTGGCTTTAGAGCTTTGTGTGGTTGACTGTCTCTTGCACTACCCTGCCTTGCCGCTGTTTGGGGCTGTTACCCCACTGGTGCTGCGTAAGTCACCCCCATTCTGACCTCCATCTGAGAATCACTGTGTCAGCTGGCACCCAGGTTCAATAAAACCCTGCAACTCCGTACCTTTCACCATCCCCTTCTCAACCCCCCTGAGCACTACCAAAGCTGCTGAGCCAGTGCAGGTTGGTCACTTAACACTGCTGCCCACCTTCTAAGGAGTTCCTCTCTCCTCCCCTCTCCTTCTTCTACCTTCTTCTAAGTGCTTACCATAGGGCTCCATTGCGCATGAATGTGGTCTGAAATATTATGGTCTGAAATATTTATAGACCACTCCTTCACAACAATAGCAACAACAAAATCACATGAAAAGAAAAGGTGATGGAGAATAGTCCCCCTCCCCATCTTGGTTCCATACAGTCAGGTCTAGGGTAGGCCCAGGGGCTTAAGTGCTGTTTACTGGCAGCAATAGGAAAATTGAACCTCCATATTCAGAGGCAGTGGTTCTTTGACACCTAGGACAAAGAGGTCTGGGCTGTGAGCTCCCAGAACCTTTGGCTAACCCCTGTTGGAGACCCAAGACTTTGGTCTACTCCAGCAAAGGCTGTTCTGAGGTTCTGAGACTGTGCCTGCCTCTTCCCTAGAAGCTCTTGGTTCGCTTTTCAGGGTGACTGTTTCTGTGATGGCAGCTTTGCACATGGCAAAGCTTTACTTCCTTTACTCAGCATGTGATTGGTCTGTGGAACTCCTTGCCACAGGATGTGGTGACGGCATCTGGCCTGGATGCCTTTAAAAGGGGATTGGAGAAGTTTCTGGAGGAAAAATCCATTACGGGTTACAAGCCATGATGTGTATGTGCAACCTCCTGATTTTAGAAATGGGCTATCTCAGAATGCCAGATGCAAGGGAGGGCACCAGGATGAGGTTTCTTGTTATCTGGTGTGCTCCCTGGGGCATTTGGTGGGCCGCTGTGAGATACAGGAAGCTGGACTAGATGGGCCTATGGCCTGATCCAGTGGAACTGTTCTTATGTTCTTATGTAATGTCAGACACAGAATCCCCCCTGTCTAGAGTAAGTGTGAGTGAGCTCTTTTAGTTTGGCCCAGTTTGAAACCCCTCCTCCCTTGATGACACATGGAATCTCATCTTGGCATCACCAGGTTCCCATCCCTGCCAGAGTTACCAGATCCAAGCATGCCATAACATACTGCTTCTACAGAAACTTCTTTAAACATTGTTGGCTAATTTTTAGCTGCGTTAACCTTCATTTTCTGGATTCAACTGCCCACTGAAATGGAGGTATGTTGTTGCTTTATCTTTCATTTGGTATTGTTTACAATGGATTTAATTTGTTCATGTGCTGGCCAGGATTTCTGTTGCTTTGTTTGATTTCGCTCATATCCTTTATTTACTTTAATCTCCATTCAATATATTTTCAATTATACTTTGTATTTTTATTTTCTCAGGAAAAAAACACAACTTACACTTCTCCAGATGGCTCATCTTTTTTATTCTTTTCTTTTCTGGGAAAACCAATAACAAAACAATAAGGAAAGTATGGGGAGGGAGAGTGGTTTGCTATACTATTCTGTCAGATATATTAACAATTGCAAAACACACTCTCAACCTGCTTGGAATAAATGTATGGGTGTTCAGTCCCCATCCTGACACAGAAAATATGAAGAGCCATTTACACACGTTTCATCTAGAATGTTACTGCTAAAGCAGCTGTAAAGTCATGTGTATTTTGTTCAGCCAGAATGCAGCTTGATCGTGATAGCATGACCAAACGTGGCAGAGACAGAGGTTCTCTACCTTTATAGACCTAGCTACCTCAGAGTGGGAGGTGAATCAGTGAAGCCCCCTTCATCAGTCTGGCTGGGACCAACTACCTCTTGGTTGATCCACTCCCAGAACTCTCTCATTCTGCAGCCACTTGAGAGTGAGACAGCAAGGCGCCCCTTTCATCAGTCTGGTTGGGTCAAACTGCCATGTGGCTCCTGCCCTGTCCTATATAATTGAAAATATATTGAATGGAGATTAAAGTAAATAAAGGATATGAGTGCCTCCTTGAACAGCCCTTCCTCCTGCAGCTTAGAGTGACCTGAAAGAGCAAGATCCCCTCCATGCTGGGACAAATAGCACTTGATTTTTTTTCCCCCAGAGCTTCCTCCATCAGTGCTCATGGTGGCAATAGGGTATTTGCGTCCTGGACAATTCTATCCTGGTAAAATGTATTTGCATCTGGGTTTGTTTTTTGTTCCAGTCATTTGCAACTGACTATAACTGGGCAACCAACCCCATGCTATATATCTCCTAAGCCTCTTAACCCAGCCCAAACCCGAACCCTACCTTTACATTTGAAAAAACAAAAAAGTACATCTAATATAAATATACATATACTGTGGCGCAAATGAACAGGACACAAAAAGAATGGTCACAAATGTCCAATACTGGGATGCATTTGACCAGGATACAGTTGTCCAAGACACAATGGTCCTGCCACTGCCCACAGTACCTGTAAATACTTGATCACCTCTTCCCCTCAAACCCCTTGTTCCTTCTGTATTATGTCTAATGCCTTTGTAAAGCATTACATCAAACAGTGAACCATCCTCAGCACATTAGCAGAAAGGCAGTATAGAGCAAGTGAATAATAAATAATGATTTGATATGGGAGAAAGTGCCAGCTTCAGCTTCTGCTGTTCCTTCATCTCAATGATGGAACAAGTTAGACTTGGTAAAACATTCTGTTTACAGACTGCCTGCATTCAGGAATGCCATCTTTTTATACAGGCGGGTCACTGTTTTTGAGACAGCAATGCTACCATGGAACCCTTCCAAGGTGCTGCTCACCTCGTACTATCATGATTTTTTTCAGGTGCCAACTACTGCTAAATCTATGTACAAACCACTGGTGATTTTAAAAGCCCCAAACCGACCTTCTAGTTGTCTTTTGCTGATCTGTAGCTTAACTGTTACCCTGCACATGCCCGATCTCATCTGATCTCGGAAGCTAAGCAGGGTCAGGCCTGGTTAGTACTTGGATGGGAGACCGCCTGGGAATACCTGGTGCTGTAGGATTATACCATAGTCTTTCGAGACTGAAGGTTGCCAACCAACCAATGCCCAGACCTCCAGGCCAAGATGAAGATTGAATCTATATTGCTCCATAAACTTTGCCCGAAAGCGGATGAACCAGGCCCGTGGCCAGACATTTTAGGATGAAGGGGTCTGGGCAGGGGATGCGGGGGAATCACTGCAGAACAGACAGCACATAAATACAGTCAGCATAACACATTTAAAAGCTATGTAATTGTTGCTTAGTGGGCAATTGGCTAGAACATAGTACTGTTTAAGCTACCTTTCTAGTGAGTAACAGAATTGGTCTGAACTGAGGAACATGGCTGGAAGCACATGGCCCTGAATGTTTTGTAGGATGGATGTTGCATCCCTGTGGATGTTGAGCCAAAATTAAGAAGCATGGAAAGCTGCTATCAATATTTGTTCACCTTTGTCACGGAGATCAGCATCCCCATAACTTCTTTCTCAGCCCCTGGCCAGACCATGAAACAGGAGTCCTGGAGTGAGTTTGCTCACTCCCAATTCATGCCAATGGTGGTGGTGATCAATAGGGCAGTAATGCATATGGAACTAAGCTACAGAGTCATTCGAGAGATGGCCCCAGCCCACCCAAACCCCCTCTCCCATGGCATGAAAGGCTGGTGTACCTGTTTATTCTTTAAGTCAAGGGAGAGCTCATAATCGGAGGCAGCTGCATGAGAACATGTGGCTGCCCCTTTGCTGCGCTGCCCTCTCACGGGGGAACCCGTGTGGTGGAGGCTGGCCTTCTGCACCAAAGGGGAGCACCCCGCTGCCTGATCCACCTGCTCTTCCCGCCGCTCCGCATGCTGGGCTTTTAACTTCAAGGTGTCGGACCTGCCTTCCTGGCCACTGTGTCGGCCGGCCTCCTTCGGATCCTCCGTGGCACACCCGGGTTTCTTGCTGGCTGAACCGCAGGGATCATCACTGTGAACAAAACGCAATGTTGCTCTTTTTTATTTGGTTTTTGTTTGTTTTTGTTGTTCCTTTGTTTTTAAGTCTCTAGTCCTCAGTAATTAATTGGCTTCACAAATATTCACACAGCATTGGCTGTGGGCAGGCAGCAGAAGCAGGGAAGCTCCTGGGAATTGCATGAAAGCTGAGATGCTGAACAGGCACCGCATGACTAGGGCAGGGCCCTTGGCCAGGTGAAACCATCTCTCAGGCCTCGCAGGAACCAAACGTCGACATGCCTTTAATCATGTCATTTGCCCTCGCATGCTTTTTGGGTGTGTAAATAGCAGGTGCATGAACCCCTCAATTTGGATTGGGACCATGCTGTGGGGGAGGGATAATTTTAGCCTGCAGTCCTGATCTGAATTGGGCTGGGGGGGTCACCAGTGGGCTTCATTCAATGCAACGAATCACAAGTTGTATAGGCCTGAAATAGGAAGCTCATGGCATTTACACACAGTGTACCCCATACATATGAGGTGAAGTCAAGGAAGAGGTCATGACGTAGAGCAGGAGCCTCCAAACCCTAGCCCGTGGGCTGGATCCGGTGCACCGAATCCTTCTGGGTGCTATGAGGGCAAAGCCTTTCTGCTCTGTGCTGCAGCCTCAGGTTAATGCAGCTGATCTTTGCACAAACTGGCTCCAGGCAGCTGCTTCCCCCCCCCAAATTGGGGCACAGAAAATTTTGGGGCAACAGGCAGCTACCCTGGCATGAGTTTGTGCAAAGATTGGCTACAAAAATCTGAGGCTGCAGCACAGAATGGAAAAGGCTTTGCCCAAGGCATGGAATATCTGGAAAGCTAATCCTGACACATGCTGCGGGCTACTTTGGAGACTGCTGACCTAGAGATAGACAGGCTACATGTTTTGGATGCAGATTGTCCAAGGTTCAATCACTGGTATCTCCACTCAGTGAAAGGATCATGTAGCAAGTGATGAAAAGGAAGACCCCAGAGAGCTGCAACCAGACAGAATAGGTAGGATTAGGCTAGATGCATCAGTCGTCTGACTCAGCGCAAGGCAGCTGAATACATTTCTAAATATATGCCTGCTTTTTCATTAGGCACTACAGGAAACGCATGTATCCAACTCACACATTACAAGGTACAACACAAGTATGTGCAGTGTGCCAGTTAAAAGCTAATTCAAAGTAGCCCTGACCAAATTTGAGTCATGCAACTCTCAGCTTCCAGCTTCCATACAATGCTGTAAAGTGACCTGAGGGAGATGGGACTAATCAGTATGTAACAGGGACAGCAGGCATTGCATTTTTCATGTATCTAATTCTAGAACAGGGTTGTATAAAGACTTATCTGTGTTTGATTACGGCAGAGCGTGGGGTATTGTGTTTTTTTCTTTTGATGCTTGTTTTTAACTTGTACTCTCATTTTTATGCTAGCGTTTTGGGGTGGGGGGAATGTGTTGACACTCCGAAGTTTGACAGATTCACAGGAAAAGAAAACCACTGCTGTTGAAATGGCTGATAACCCACAGCCCAATTTTATGCATGTCTACTCAGAAGTAAGTCCCATTAGAATCCATGGGGCTTACTCCTAGGAAAGTGTGGATAGGATTGGGCTGTCTGTCAGAAGCCAGTCTCCAGAATTTATGTACATTCCAGTTAGTTCTTTTTCATGCAGTCTTATCCTGTGCATGTTTACACAGAAATAAGTTCCGTTATATTTACTGAGACTTACTCCTAGGTAAGTATGCATAGTGAGAGTTCTAACAGCAGTCATTCTTTTTCCCTACAGACCTCTCAAACCAGTGCATGCAAAATGTCTGGGCTCCCAGCCTTCACCTGACGAAACAAAACAGAAAGTACATCTCTAACAGTTAAATACACAGAGGTTATAATCCAACAACAATTAACGCACGCACACACACACACAAGAAATTAAGCATGCAGAAATGTGAGGTTTTCCTTAATTCTCACTGTTTCCACCAAACCATTAACTTCTTTTTGACCTTGCACAGTTCATAAAGTTATTGAGGTTTGCCAGGAGAGGGAACCATCCCTCATGTGAAAATGAAACAGAAGACTAGGTGTAAATGTGAATTTTGAAAGTGCACTCCCATTCCAAATAATGATTACAGCGCAAAGACTAACAAACTATTGTCAGTCTTGCCTGATGCGTGTTTTAACCCTAACAGCTTCCCATCAATTGCTCTTGACTTACTTCTGATTTGCAGAGCAACTGCGACCCACAAATCATGCTCCAAATTTTGCCCCCACTTGTTCAGAGAGCTAGGAATGCTAATTTTTGTGGCATTATAATAATAACCATGGCAACACATTGTGATGTCACAAAGACAAGAACATCAACGCGCAATAGGATTAAGCAAGGGACAGCTCTCCTGGGGAAGAAAAAGAAAGCTCTTTCTAACTTTCACTGCCTTCACAGGGAGATGACGGCAGAGAGGAAATCAGAAAAGGAATGTTTTATGGAATCAAAAACAATCAAACAAACAAATGCAACAAACCACATTAAACTGACTCTATTTACATGCTTGGAGTCACTGTGAACTCCTTTCCTAAGCCCCTACTTTGGTAACTAGAAGAAAAGAATGCAGGGCTACTGTACCTTTTGCCAGAAGAGCGAATGTTACTCTGGATACCTGTCATTCAGAGAATGAGAAGGATGCATGCAGCCAGTAAAAGGACAGGATTTCATCCTCCTTTGCATCTTGGCCACTCTGTGGCCAGCACCACCTGTGAGCTCACTACCCCCATGTATCACATGGCCTATTCATGTGCTTGACAACTTTCCTGTTTTTGTAGTTAAAAACAAGCCAGAAGCCAAATGTTTTGGTTCATTGAAACCTCCTATGTGACTGACAAGACGGCATTCAGCTTGCTAGATCACAAGTTGTCTGTACCACTCCTCACCTCTCCCCCCACCCCCAGCACAGGTCTCCAGCCTTAAATTCCCACTATGCCCTGTTCTCCCTGCCAAAAGAAGGAAGGAGATGCAAGACAACCCTGCAGTCATTCTTGCCTGCCCAGGAAGGAAAATGAAGTCAATTCCACACAAGTGGTGGATCCCTTGAAAATGTCCCAGAAATCCTTTCTGCCTTCCCAGCCTGTTCACCTACCCCCACCTCTAAGCCAAACACTAATGTTGCAAATTTGAACCCAAAGATGTGATTTTTCCCCCCTCTGGCTGATCATTTGTGCTTTTAACAACTGAGCAACAACCTGAAATTCAACAGATGAAACCGGAGATGCAAGGACAGGGACAGTTTCACCTGTTTACATTTCTGCTTCTCATGAAGCTATTTAAAGGCACTGCTGCCATGCCAGAAAAAAGGTAGGGAATCCTATTTGAATCTGCCCTTCCTTGTGAGAATGAGATGTAAGAAGTTCTGAAGTAAGCAAGACCAGAAGCAGCTCTTCTCCTGAATCCAGTCTCCACACCAACTTGGGGATAGAGTCTTGGGTCAGCCAAACTCAGCCAACGCAAGGCTCTGGGGTGGGCAGGGAGGGGGTGTTCCAGAGCGGGGGACAGCGGTCCCGGGGGCTGGCAAGCAGGGAGCGGGAGGTGGGGCTGGTACCCAGCAGTTATGCTGGATCCTAACTCCCATTTCCAAGCAGTGCGGACTTATGCCACCTCTGGAGGTGGTGCAAGTCTGAGGAAACCCAATGGGGCTGCAGTGGCTTACCCAGGGGTAAGGGGAAGAGTTTCCCCTTACCTCTGGCTGAACCACTTTGGGGCCCTATCTTGCACTGAATACAGTGCAGGCCTCCTGGCCTGCCTGTTCCAGCACAAGATAGGATTGCATTGTAATTTTCTTACCTCAGAGCTGTCTATGGTATGTCATGTCACTGAATTCTGGCCTACTCCATCACTGCCTTTTATGCAGCCTAATGGCAAAAAAATACGCACGCATTAATTTAAGAATGTGCTGTGCTGCTAAATTTTTTTAAAAAAATTTTTTTTAGAAATTGTATGTTTCAGTGTAGCAGACTGGGTCAGAAGTGCGGCAGGGGCTTTTACCCTTTGCCTTCTCCATGGTCCCAGTCCTCCAACTGCTATTTGGCTAAGGAGAAAATATCTCATTGGCCCGATTGGAGCTTTCTGCCCTGGTCAAATAGCAGCTCCAGGAGGCATTACTACTACGGCAAAGGCAAAAGGTTAAATCCATCCTGTCCTCCGTGTATGCAACTTAACAAAGGAAAAGCAAACATACAGTTGAATAGTTCACGCTTAAATATAGTGTAGTGTGACCTCAACCTCTGCCTCTTTTTTGTATGCATCCATCCACTTTTTTCCATATGATTGGATGGCTGTGGTTACTACGGATGAAGCAAAGTGCTGACTTGAGAATAGGTCTGCAGGAGGGCAAAACCTCTGATGCTGCCTGACCTGACCCCCACCGACTGAGATCCTGTAAAGCAGGGGTGCCCAAACCCCGGCCCTGGGGCCACTTGCGGCCCTCGAGGTCTCTCAATGCGGCCCTCGAGGTCTCTCAATGCGGCCCTCGAGGTCTCTCAATGTGGCCCTCAGGGAGCCCCCAATCTCCACTGAGCCTCTGTCCCTCTGGAGATTTGTTGGAACCCGCACTGGCCCGACGCAACTGCTCTCAGCGTGAGGGCGACTGTTGGACCTCTCACAGCTCTCATGTGAGCTGTGGGATGAGGGCTCCCCCCACTGCTTGCTGTTTTACGTCTGTGATGCAGTAGCAGCAGCAAAGGAAAGGCTGGCCTTGCTTTGTGCAAGGCCTTTTATAGGCCTTGATCTATTGCAAAACCTTCATTCATTCATATAAGTTCCATCTCTAATATATTCATTTATTTAAATTTATTCAAATTTGAAATGTAAATTAATTCTTTTTTCCCCCTGACCCCCGACACAGTGTCAGAGAGATGATGTGGCCCTCCTGCCAAAAAGTTTGGACACCCCTGCTGTAAAGCAAAGGTTCTTAACCTTTACTGCCTCATGCATCCTCAAGAAAATGTTGAACTGCTCACGCTCCTCCCCAAAAATGCATACAGTATTTTTGATTAATTCAGTGTTTCTCAAACTGTGGGTCGGGACCCACTAGGTGGATCGCGAGACAATTTCAGGTGGGTCCCCATTCATTTCAATATTTTATTTGTAATATATTAGACCAGATGCTACCATGGTATGTGACTGCATTTGGGGAAACGTTACAGACCTGTACTTTTAACAAGCTACTGTGTATAATCTTTTAACAATGATAGTCAATGGGACTTCCTGCTGAGAGTGTGGGTAGGATTGCAGCCTAGGATTGTTAAAAATTTTCCTGCTTGATGACATCACTTCCTGTCATGACATCACTTCCGGCAAGTCCTGACAGATTCTCATTCTAAAAAGCGGGTCCCGGTGCTAAATGTGTGAGAACCACTGGTTTAATTTATTACAACGACTATCTGTTATTTTCTTGAATATATATGGCAAAAAAGAGAGGCTTCAAAAAACATAAAATTCCAACTATAGAAAAACAAATTTGTTTGCATGAAGACATAAAAAGACTCATTAAAAAAAACCAATGAAAACACTCAAAGCAATAAATGTTGCAGCCAATAGGAAAATACAGTACAGTACTGTATTGTTTTTGTTGGCTCATCAGTCATCTGGGCCAAATTCAAACCAAATTCAAAAATGTTTAAAAACTGTCCTTGTCTAATGAAAAAATGAGTATTAAGGCAACATTTTTTCTTAGTTCCAAGAACCCCTCACACACAGCCTGGACCTCCATCATGTACCTCCTAGGGGTACAGGCCTCATGTAGGCCCAATAGATTAAGAACTCCTGCTGTAAATCAACCTTTTGTGTTCAGATCTATCTGCTTTTCTGTACAGTTAAGGAGCCAACATGCAGCTTAAATGTTAGCCTGTGGAAATGAACAGCACAGCATAGCTGAAACTGTACAAGATGAGATTTAGTGCACTTCAAGATCTGAGTGGAATATATATGTGCACAGAAGTAGGCGGTTAGATCTACTAACGTATGTTCTCTGCTGCTCTATCCTGAACCTTTGTTTCAGTATGATTTATGGTGTCTGTTTTCCTTGAGTGACTACAGAAAGCCACTGTGTGAATGTGTGGGTAGAGAGAACTAGCCACCACTTTAGAACTTGATAGGTGTGTGTCTTTTCCTGGCATGACACTCATTGGGAAAGCTACATCTACTGACTTTTTGCCTGCCATACGGCTGTTCAAAGCAGAGGACCTCTAGCAAGCGGCAACCCTATCCATGTTTTTAAGAAGCATGCTTCTCTTCAGGAGCACCTATGTGTGTGGCCCGCTCACTAGTTCTCCAGTCTGACTAGCACTGCAAACCATTAGATTTACTTTTGTAACAAGTTTATACACCAAAGGCAAAATCCCTTAGCTTAAAAAAAGAGAGAAGTGCATGCAGCTTTCCTGCATGGGTGACCTTGCGTAGTTAACAGGTAGAAAAAAGTACTTACAACAAATGTTCTCAGAACACATTGCTGGTTTTTGTTTGGGAGGGCTGCAATTGAATACATCCCAGATCAGGCCTTTCAACCTTGCTGTGAATCTTGCCCTGCTGCAGAGATCTCTTTGCCCCCCTTGGAAACCTGAAAGGGCACTTCTAGAAACCTCTGTAGCACCTGTAGTGACTACTGGTTGAAGGGAGTCCAAACCAATCAGAAGGAATTTCCAATACATACTGTCCTTCCTTTCAGAAAGGAACTTGTCTTTTTAGGAATCTGAAGCAAAGCAAGGTGCACAAGTACTCCTGCCACCCATTTCCTGTGCACTCTACCAACCAATAAGCCCTCCTAGTTGCATTTCCAAATGAGCTGTGGAAGTCCAGCAAGGGATTTTTGTAAGGGTCACAATTCGGTCAAAGAGAAACCAAACAGTGCGGCAGCACTCTGAGGCATTTCTCAATGTGAGTTATTTCCATGCTAAATTTAAACTTTCTAATCCCCTACTGTTTCAAGCTGTCTGTATGGTCAGAGAATGGTTGCAGAGGTTATTTTTAGAACAGCGATTGTATGGAGAGCTCCCCCCTGCCCGCCTTAATTCATTATGTTATATAGGGGGAACAAAATGTCAGGCCCATTTTTATTCAGAATTCTAAAAGCCACACCAAAAGAAAATAAAAACCCTTCTTATCCTTGGGCAAACCACAAAATCAGGACACATCAGCTTAGTACATAAAAGGGGCTGTATACAGCTCATGAGTTGCATGCATGGTTGGCACGCAGGAAGTCCCAGGTTAAACTCCATCTTAAAAACAAACACCTTAGACTCAAGACAGAGGCAGATGTGCTATTTCTAATACATTATGAGAGTTTTAGTTATGCTTTCTAATATTTTTTTCCTGCTAGAGACAGGAAGCCCAAGCGACTGCTGCTCCCTGGGTGATGATGCAGCAGTTCACCAGCATGAACATAAGAACATGCCCCACTGGATCAGGCCATAGCCCCATCTAGTCCAGCTTCCTGTATCTCACAGCGGCCCACCAAATGCCCCAGGGAGCACACCAGATAACAAGAGACCTCATCCTGGTGCCCTCCCCTACATCTGGCATTCTGACATAACCCATTTCTAAAATCAGGATGTTGCGCATACACATCATGGCTTGTACCCCGTAATGGATTTTTCCTCCAGAAACTTCTCCAATCCCCTTTTAAAGGCGTCCAGGCTAGACGCCATCACCACATCCTGTGGCAAGGAGTTCCACAGACCAACCACACACTGAGTAAAGAAATATTTTCTTTTGTCTGTTCTAACTCTCCCAACACTCAATTTTAGTGGCTGTCCCCTAGTTCTGGTATTATGTGAGAGTGTAAAGAGCATCTCCCTATCCACTCTGTCCATCCCCTGCATAATTTTGTATGTCTCAATCATGTCCCCCCTCAGGCATCTCTTTTCTAGGCTGAAGAGGCCCAAACGCTGTAGCCTTTCCTCATAAGGAAGGTGCCCCAGCCCCGTAATCATCTTAGTCGCTCTCTTTTGCACCTTTTCTATTTCTACTATGTCTTTTTTGAGATGCGGCGACCAGAACTGGACACAATACTCCAGGTGTGACCTTACCATCAATTTGTACAACGGCATTATAATACTAGCCGTTTTGTTCTCAATACCCTTCCTAATGATCCCAAGCATAGAATTGGCCTTCTTCATGGTTCCAGCATGGGCTCCACTGAATCCCATTGGGGTGTGTTGACTTCAAGAGGCCTCCTTGGGATAAGGGAACATTTGTTCCCTTGGCCAAGGGTAAGCCCCTGTGCACCCAGTGGGTCTGTCCGTACCTGCACCAGCTCTATAGCAGGCACTAGTCCATGTTGACCCAGAAAGGCAGTTCAGGCCCAGGACAGGGATTAAGATTTGGAGTGCGCCACCACCTCTGGACTGACCCCCTTATGGGCCTGATCTGCTCTCCTCCCTATGCCATCACTGCCCCATTCCACCCACCCCTCCCCTGTTCTGCCCTTCCCTCATCCTGTTCCACACCCTGCACAGCCTTACTTGCTCCTGCAGGTCCTTGGCTGTTCACCGGCATGTGGGAGGCTACTCTGGCCTCCCTGCCAGCAGCCCAGCAGTGCGCACCAGTAGAAGCTGCTTTCTGACCACTGGCGTAGCTAGGGGGGGTGGCACACTAAGTTTTGCAGGGAACCGCCCTGCAGCGTGCAAGCGGCTCCTCCCCTCCCCTTGGGAACCATGTGGGGTGGGGAATGGAGGCGAATGGTTCCCAAGGGGAGGGGGAGGAGCCGCTTGCACGCTGCAGGGAGGCTCCCTGCAAAACTTAGTAGCTACGCCAGTGTTTCTGCAGGCCAGAGCACCTCTGCACACCAGCCTTGCCAACTCTCAAGCAATGTGCCTTAAGGCACATTTGCAACCTTCCTGTGCAGCTCAGGATTGCACTGTAAGTTAATTAAACACTAGGTTCAAAAGTACTTTCCAAAGTGAAATCATGTGCAGAGCTTCTAGAACTGTAGACAGCCAAAGACAAGAAGTAGATGGAAGAAAAGAAACGCTTGAGGGGCACTTTGGCATGTTAATCCCTCCCTCCCCCATTTTGCGGGGTTCTTCAAACACCATTTGCTGAGCTGAGTCAAAACTGCCTTTCCGGTGTATTTGGTCTCCAAGCTTCCCTAAAGACATATGGCAAAGGGGTTGATCAAAAGTCAGTGCAGAAAATGACTCGGGGAGAATCAGGAAACATACGGCTTGATCTTTTTTAGGGTTCAGGGATTCCTGATAGTTGTGACAGATGCGTGGCTTGTGGTGAGAACACCTGCTGAGCAACTGAGTCTGGGTTCCAGGATGACTCAGCAATCTATAGTCCACCTCTGTTTCCTTCTGGGAGTTAAGTAGGGCAAAGATCCAGTTACACTGGAGACACATAATAGTTTTTACAACCAGAGGCTGAGAATAGGTTTTTTTGTTTAAGAATTTAAAAAGAGATTGTTGCTCATAGTGTGTATGCTCATCCCACATTTGCAGAGATCACAGCAGGGTACAACAAATGTACATACGTATACAATGGAAGCAAGCAATTGCATACCACCAATATTGCATTTATGAAAACTGCGGGCACAAGATGTGGTGAGCTGCTGGCCACTGCTTTAGAAGGAGTCTTTAAAGGTAAATTAGACACATCCATACTGGATATATACAGTGGCTATCAGCTGCTATAGATAACTGGAACTTTCAGGTTCAGAAGCATTAAGCTTCTGAATACCAGGTGATGGAGGCCAAAGCAGGAAACTGTTGCCTTCAAGCCCTGCTTCTCTGCTGGTTACCATTAGAAGCCTGATGTCAGGCTAAATAGATCTTTGGTCTAAGGCAGTGTTTCTCAGTGTTTGACCCCCACTGTACCACTTTGCATGGTCCACCTATTGACCACACCACTGGAAGTAACTGGCAATGACATCATCGCCAGTTACTTCCTAATTGGGAAGCCAGACACGACACAACAAAAACCAATAAGAGGCTCAGAGTGGACAGGAAGTCTTTTTCGAGTATGCAAAAAGTGCATGCTGGAGGTCTGCCTGCTGAGCTGAGCCTCCTATTGCTGCTTGTCATGTTGTGTTGCTGGCCTCACTGTCAGGCCGTGGGGGTCTGAGGATCCCACATGTACCACCGCACACCACCTCAAGTACACTGGTAGTACGTGTACCACTGGTTGAGAAACAATGGTCTAAGGTAGTGGGGGCTCTTCTTAAGATCTCAGCCAACTTCCCTTAAAAACATTCTGGTTCCAGCCTTGAAGCACTAAAGGTAACAAGAGAAAAAGCTTGTTTTCTGAAATATACATGCTTAACTCTTTTGTCCCACTGCTGTCTGTCCACATCTTCCAACAGGTTTTTGAGACACTGCAAAAGCTTACAAAATCTGTGAAGAGAGCCAACAGTGGAATGAATTAAGTACGCCTCGGGGAGGCAGAACCACTTCTACAATACAATCTTAAGTTCTGAATCAAATAAACTATTTCAGGCTCAAATCCTACCCAATTTTCCAGTGCTCGTGCAGCCATGCCAACAAGGCACACACTGCATCCTGCTGTGGGGGGGGGGGCATTCATGGAGTCCTCCTCCAGGTAAAGGAACGCTTGTTCCCTTTCCTTGGGGCTGTACCAGCATTGTAAAGTTGGATAGGACTGTACCCTTAGGTATTTTCCAGGGCAAAGATTTGTGGTTTTTTTGGCAGACTTGGATTTGACTTCATGTTAGTCCATAATGAACATCTCCCCTGGGGCTTCCACAAGGACACACAACAGGTATACAGAGTAAGTCTGACATCAGTATTTGCACTGAAAGGGACCCTTAGAAATACCAAGGAGTTGCTATTATGAATGATGACTAGTAACCATAAATAACTGATCTTTCCTTCCAGATTCAGAACGCACAGAACAATTTTTCAAGCAACGTTATTTTGCCTGTGTTTGTCAGTTAAGAGGAAGAGCTTGTGCCATTTGTTTAAAAATATTGCCCATGTTGAGGCTGTAATATTTATTTCAATGAGTTTATTCATCAACAGCACCATGAAAAAAAACAAGACAATGAATCAGCAAAAAGCATTTAATCATTTGACAGCTGCATTAAAGAGCCAAAGCACCTATTGAACAATAGGACAAAATGTATTCAGATTTAAAGTTGTTACCTCATTTAAAGTAAATTTAACTAGGCAGCATCATTTACACATTGTCAAAAGGAGTCCTTCAGATTTGGATGAAACAGATGTGGAGAATTCAATGGTGCCTTTGGGCTGATAGGCGGTAGAATCTCTGCTTTGTTACAGCTCTCTTAAGAATATAAGCAGTACCATGCTAAATCAAACCTACAGTCTATGTAGTCTAGCATCCAGTTTCCAACAGAGGCCAGCCAGATGCTTTCCTGCACCTTCTCCCCCCTCACAACTGGCTGTCATGACTAATAATTACAGATAGACCTTTCCTTATCCAAGAATGTGTCTAATTCCCTTTTAAAGGCATCTAAGCCAGTTGCCATCACTAGACTTTATGGAAGTAAAGTCCTTGTTAAATATGTGATGTAATTCTTTCTCTTTCTCTATCCTGAATGGACTGCCCACCAATTACATTGGGTGACCCCAAATTCTAGTAGTATGGAAAAGCAAGATGCGCCGTGTAAGTGGCTCCTCCCACTCGCCGTCAGAGGCATTCTGGGCAGTAGTAGCAATGTGCAAGAGATGCTGTCTGGTTCAGCGAGCGCCTGAGCATTGCCCAGAATTGCTTCGACGGTGAATGAGAGGGGCAGCGTACATAGTGCATTGTGGTGCCTGCAGTATTTGCTGTTCCATCCCTCTAGCTACGCTACCGAGTGACACAACTGGCAGAGCAGAAAGCAGCACTATTAGGGTGTCTGAGGGCCCAATCCTATTACTCCCAGCACTGACACTGAGCTCCAGCGCTGGCACCGGATGGCGCAAGTGTGTCATAAGGCACATCCGCAGCATCTGGAGAGGAGGAGCTGCTGATGCTGGGCCAGCGCCAGTCGGCACTGAGCCTCATTGCTGGATGGAGGGCCGGCTGGTGCTCCTGAAGCGCTGGCCAGTGGTGGGAATTTCAGGGCAGGGGGAGGTGAGGAGTGGGTGGAAAGGGGTAGGGGAGGATGGGGCAGGGGAGGAACTGGCCCTGAAGGGGTGGGACCAGTGGAGCTCTGCTCCTCCATATCATGTTGGGCTGCAAAACCTGACACAGAGGCCCGCAAAATAGCTAGCACAGACTTGAGAAGCCCCATTGCCATGCCTGGGGCTTTCCTCAGGGGAAGGGTGCAAAAGGTCCCTTCCCTCGAGGATACCTCCGGCTGACCCAGCAATGTTGCTGGATGCAGCTGTAGCCATTTTGGCGCTGCCGTACCCGCCAAAGCCACCGGGGATAGGATTGGGCTGCTCGGCATCCCAACAGCTTCAGCTGGTCCTGGAGCCAAGCACTGCAGAATACCGTCGCTGATACCACTGACATTACTCAGTATTTCAGAGCTATCATTGCGAGGGCTATAAGAGCTGCCTTATAAATTCGATTTTGTTACTGAGAACCATTCTGAGAATAATCCATTATGGTTGAAAAGCAGCATGTAATTATTGTAATGAATAAATGAACTAAAAACCAAAGAATTCCACAGTATTATAACCAGAGGCCTTTGTGGACTCTCTTGGGTGATGCAGAGATTATTCCAATTTTCTATGGAATTGTGGACTCCAACCACAAGCAATAATAAAAAATTGACGACTTCCTTTCCAATTGCCTCAAACTGTAGCCCAGCTCACGGGGCACAGAAACATCAATTGCCCCATAAGGAGGAGTAGGATTTAATTTTACAATTATTAATATTATATTTCATAATTTTTATATGTTGATTTTAATTTGCATGTACTATTTTGTTTTTTTTTATTATACTATCTGCTGTAAGCTGCCCTGATGGCCTCGACAGAGATGGAAAGCCCAGACAGAAGCTCTTAAATAAATAATCTCTCATAGTTAGTTGGCAATCTTCAGTCTCGAAAGACTATGGTATCACGCTCTGAATGGTTTAATCTCTCATAGGACCTAGTGATTCTGGTGTGGTTACCGACACAAAATGAGACACTGTATTTAACTCACATATTTTAGGCAGGTCATATAATAAGAATCTAAGGGCCCAATCCTATCCAATTTTCCAGTGCCGGTGCAGCTGTGCCAATGGGCTGCGCACTGCATCCTGTGGATGCAATATGGAAGTATGGAAAAGTATGGAAAAATTTGTTCCCTTACCTCAGGGCTGCACTGCGATTGCACCGGTGCTGGAAAGTTGGATAGGATTGGGCCCTCAGTTATCATATTATTATTTTTTTCTTTTAAGCATGGAATGCACACAGCCCTAGTTACCACTTTGTCTTGTCTTGCTAATCAGGATGAGATTCTATGGAGGAGATCACTGTAGCCCGCATGACATCTGCCCACAACCATGGCACTTGAAAATCACCAGGAAGACATTCAGAAAGAGGATGGAAAAGATGGTTCATCTTGGCTGCAAGGTTTAATTACTTTCACTTTAACCCCAGACTCCTCTGCCTTTCCATTATTTGGTAAACATGACCTTTTAGAGGAGGAAGAAACAGATGGCAGCCTGAATTAGTGTTAACCGCCTGCTCAGTGCCCCGGGAAAGAAAAACTTGGCTTCTCAGCAACAGTCTTGCTGCCACTTCAACTCATCTCTCTGGGCTCCTGGTCCCCGAGGCAGGCTTGAGCATCACCAATTATGCTGACAAAAGCCTGCTGGCGCAACCAAGCATAAGGACACATTTCACTATCACGACGAGATGAGTTGAAAGTTGAAAGGGAGCAGGATCCAAAGGAGGAATGAAATACACACGTTCCATCCCAAAAAACAACAACGCATTACTGCATTACTACACTCTCCCTATTTTCAAAGTAAAAACACAACCGTTTCATCTTGTTCTTTCTCTCACAACAACCGTGAGATATATCATTGTTTCCCCCCAATTCTATAGATGTGGAAACCGAAGCTGAGAAAATATGGCTGATTTACTTCAAGACTCTCCAGTGAGTACATTGCTGAGCAGGATTATGAACTCCACTCTAGTTTGTCCAGTGGCGGCAGCTCCTCATTTATACAGCAGCACCATCTATAAACATAGTGCTTTTCAAAGAATGCTAGGTGAAGTCTCTACCCCTAGAGCAGTGGTTCCCAAGCTGTGAGTCGTGGCTTCCTGGGGAGCCAGGGGGACCACAAACTCCTTGCAAAAAAACTTGCTGCCCTATACAATGTATAGGATTGTAGCCATAATGGGAGGCTGCAACCAATGACCCAGTTGGTCAAGGGAGTTGCCAGTTGAAAAAAACTGAGAACCACTGGCCTGTCTATCTAGCTTCCTGTATCTGACAGTGGCTCACCAGATGCCTCGGAGGGCACTCAAGATGACATGATACCTGTATCCCAGTGGTTCCCAAACTGTGAGTTGTGGCTCCCTGGGCAGGGTGACCAGTTGTCATAATCACAAAAGAGGATAAGGCACTCCAAAATGTAGGACATCCAAGAAAAATGTAGGACATGGCAAAATAAAAGCGGAAAACATATATTGATTTTATGTGGTTAGACACTGTATTACTTATTAAATTAAAAATAGTATTACATATAATTCATTACACATAATTTATTAATTGCAAGAAAGCTTGCACTGTCTGCAGGGACCTGCTCACAGGGAAAAGGAGGACATTTAAATTCTTTTCCAGGACACAAGGCTAAAAAAGACAGAATGTCCTGGAAAAAGAGGACATCTGGTCACCCTGTCCCTGGGGAGCTGTGGAAACCAGTCAGGGGAGACGCGGAATCCTCGCAAAAAACCTGCTGCCCTTTACAATGTATAGGATTGTAGTCCTTATGGGGAGCCACGGCCAATGGTCCAGTAAGTCAAGGGACCCACCAGTTGAAAAAGTTTGGGAACCAGTGCCCTAGAGGCTTACAATCTGTTTTAAAATGTAGTCTCCAACATTCTGATGACTCAAAGCAGATGTAACATTAAATTAAAAATCCATGCATCATTCTCAGCTATCACAACTTGTCAATTATTGCAATGAAAGGTGCTCTTGGATAAGGAAGAATCGCTCCCATCAGCAGCAGTCTTAGATACTTTTACACCTGGTGACAACAAGAAACTTGCCCTCCCTGCTGCTCAGTAATGAACACATTATTTTTAATGGCCCTCAGAAGCTTAGAGTAGGAAAATGAAGTTCCCTCAGAATGTGGTGAGCTAAGGAATTGCTTCAGCACAAGGGTAGCTTTGTCAAGACATCATTTGCTTATTGTCCTAGCCAAGTGCAAGACTGGCAACCCTTGGGTGGGACAACATCTTGGGTGATCTCTTAAAATAGGATCTTCTTGGGTTGGTTTTTCACAAGCATTTTTTTTTTTTACACATGAAGATTCTCACAGCACCTACTACACTACAACGTTGCCATTAGACGCTCCATTACATATAATTTTATCACTGAGAGTGGTATCGGTCTCCCTGATATCAAAAAACTCTCTGTCTATGGAGAGGTAACTAAGAGAGGAAATAGTTCCAACCTAGTCTTCTCCCTGTCATGCTAGTTTTCTATGTT
Source organism: Tiliqua scincoides (assembly GCF_035046505.1). Taxonomy (NCBI): domain Eukaryota; kingdom Metazoa; phylum Chordata; class Lepidosauria; order Squamata; family Scincidae; genus Tiliqua; species Tiliqua scincoides. Next base: position 43,623,382 of record NC_089827.1, read on the forward strand.
CAGAGATAATTTTTCAGATGGAAGAAGACTGCCCCCCCCCCCGGTTGGCTGAAGATATTGTGTCAGACGGCAGATTGGTTGGGGGTGCCCATCTCCATTTTTCTTCTTCCTCTCACTCCTTAGATTGAAAAGTGGAAGTGTGGAGAGGGGAGTGTAGTGGGTTAGAGTGTTTAGAGCAGAGATTTCCAACCTTTAGGAGCCCACAGGCCACTGAAGCAAAAATTGGAATCATTCCGCACACCCCTGCACAAAAAATACAATTAAATTTGCAATAATTATAGAATATTTATTAGATTCATTATTTATAGAGAAGATTTGTGGGTTTCTGCTTTTGTTGCTGGCTGCGGCTTTGAGTGAGCAGTCCGTTGCCTCTGTAATCAAAATAGATATTTCAGTGTTCCCCACAGCACAATAAATAGTGCGAAAAACAACAACAATCTATAGGGACTGGCCATTCCTTGCATAAACCTCAGCAGGAAGTGAGTGTGTCTGTTCACATACAGCAAATGCATTCCTGTCACTATTAGTTTGATGGAGATATGGCCTTCAAGTCCCAATTCAGGAATTCAGAGATCCAAAATAGTGGGTGGACCCAAGACTCAAAATATCTTGGGTTCAAAATATCAAGACTCAAAATATCATGAGTTAGCTATTTGCTTCTTTTCTATGAGAACCACTTCCACTCAATCCCTATAAATTGCATGGCTTCCTTCAACCCAACTTTGCCATGTCATGTTTGCCTCTACCCAAGTCTTCTATCTCTGCCTGTTATGATTAAAACAGGCAAAAGACGTGAAGAGGTGCTCCAAATATCTAATACATATCTAAGAGCCAGGATTCTGCAAGTTGCCCTCACCTTAATTTTAACTGTCAAGCTCATCATATCCTACATTTTAAAAGATGGTAGCCATAATCCTGGCTTTCTATGACGACTTCCTACAATGCTTCCTACAACTGAGCCATTTTTACATTTTTCAGATCTACACTTGAGGACCCAAATTCTGCAATTTATGAAAAAAATTGTTAAGGATGCTAGAAACAGCAGACTTTGGGACTTCAACACCATATACCTTGTTGTTGCCCCTTTCAGAATTTGTTGGTAGTAATTCCTGCCATCATAATGTTTGCTCAACATTCCATCTGAAGAAGACTTTTGGAGAATTCAAAAGCTTGCTCACTACTTGGTGATATTTCAGTTGATCCAGCTAAAAGGCATTACCCCACTGTGGCTTTTGGATTTTTCCTGAATGAATCAACTCAAATTCATCTGCCTGCAATTTTTGTAGAAAAATGAGGTTTGGTGCCAAGGCCATTGTAGTAGAGAACAGAAAAATGCATATGCACCTCTCTCTCTCTCTCTCTCTCTCTCTCTCTCTCTCTCTCTCTCTCTCAGAGAGATATTGGGCTCCCTAGCTAGCTGCAGATATATAATCAGCACCATAATTGCAGGAGACTGAACCAAATCTAAATTCAACTGAACTTCACTTTTCCCAAGTGCAAATATATTATTGGGGCAAAATAACATCAAGAGCAGCGTTCACTGAGCCAGATCAATAATCCAAGCACCTGAGTAACTAGGAATCAACTTAGGGCAATTGTATAATGCCTCTTCCAGAGCCATTCAAATGATATTGTGTATATGAGAAAACCTTTAGAAATGGAAAAATGGGAACGGGTGAAGCAGGGTAAAATTGTTCTTTCTGTGTTTATCAGCCTGAGGCTGTCACCGTGAGCTGCCCACAAAATACAAACCATGTCTGATCAGAGCAAATCTTCCAGGATCTCAAGTGCTATTCTTAATGTATTCTGACTTCCTTTGAACCCTGCTTTCTTTCTTTTTGGGAAAGAGCTTAACTGCGGGAAAACTATGACAAAACTGAATTCTGACTGCTACTGGGAGTTATTTTATTCTGCCTCCGAACTCCTCTGTGCAGGAAACCCTTTTGATCACCTTAGGGCAGGCACTGAATTTGTCTTCCAACAGACAGGGTGAAAATGGCTGCAGCTATTCCTGGGATAAGTCTGCAAAGAACCAATGCTTGAAAAAATAAGCCAATAAAACCCCAATTATCAGAGCCAACTATTATTGTTATTTATTTCTAAAGTACGTTTGAAAGAGATAAATACAATTAAAGACAAGTTCTTCTGGCCCCCGCCACTGACTTACGATCAAACAGAAAAAAAGGACAGGGGAAGTACAGGATCATTGACAGGGATTCAGTGGGACCTACACTGTTTCTCTGAATGCAAAGTGCACAGAGATGGACGTGTCTCTGAGCCAGAAACATTGGTCTGCCCAGCTCAGTCATCTCTATTCTTCACTGGCAGCAGCTCTCCAGCATCTGATCCAGGGGTCATTCTCAGCCCTGCTACCCATAACCCTTTGAACTGGGAATACCAGTGGCGTAGCTAAGGTATCTGGGGCACAAAAAATGTTAACGCCACCAACCACATACAGCCCTCCCCGAGCCTCAGGAGGTCTGCAAAAACTAAATGTGCCCTTCTAAGGCCTCCAGGGGGCCTTTGAGGTCTGAAGACTGCTTTTTTCACCTTGGGTCTGCTGTCAGGGGTGGGGGTTGGCACCTCCTCAAGGCATGGTGCCTGAGATAATGTACCCCCTGCCCCCTTAGCTATGCCACTGGGGGATACCCTACAAAGTGTGTGGGTGTGCCCATGAGCTCTGTATCCTCAGAGTTCCTTGCAATACACCAGCTCTTCCTCCACACACACAGACAAGATGCAGGAAATAAATAATTGGATTTCCCAGCGTCTCCTTTTTTCTTTAAAAAGGTTGTGGGGGGAGGGGGGAGTTGACCTACCCAGTTTAGTCCTCATTCTGCCCATCAGAATAATAATATCTAGGGTGCCACTTGAAGAGAGGGGCCATCCGACTGAGCAGAAGAAATGGCTGGGGGCAACCAGATGACAAAGCTGCTGCGCCGTGTTTTGGTAACTTTGCGATCTAGCTACCCCCCCCTTCCTTCTGCTCAGTGGCACCCCCTTCAAGGGGCACCCCCTTCAAGAGGGAGCCTCTACATGAGAAGGAGTTGGGCAGCACTCAGATACAAAGCTCCTGCCACCAGTTCCTCCTCCAGGAGAACCCGGAAGTGATGTCATGGCATCAAATGGCATCGTGACATCACTGCACCAGTTGTCAGGGCATCAAGGTATGACCCTAGGTGTGGAAGAGCCACTGTGGTGAATTGCCATGGGCAGATTTTTGGAAGCTCATTCTAACTTTCAGGGGCTCTTGGAAAACCACCTTCTATGAGTCCCTTCCTACCTGGATACTTCCCAACGTTTGTGGTGATGCTTACTTTGGCAGACAGGATGGGAGAGAGAATGTAACAGTGAGGCAACTCTCCCAGCCAAAAGTGTCTCTCTGCCGCCACCACACAAATGCTATGGGCACAGAGGTGATCTTCGGGGATCAGTGGTGAGCCTTCTGAGGGCTCTGTATAGCAGTTACCACCAACAATGCTGAAACTGACACCAGCTCTGGAGAGGGATTCAAATCACTTGTCAGCTGTGAAACGGAGTTGGAGACCCTGAGCACTTTCTCTCTGCCTAATCCTATCTCTTAGGAATGTTATAAGGATAAAACAAAAAGAAACCATGTATGCTACTCTGAAGGTGAGATAAACATGGACATGGGAACACACTTGACAGCTACTAATATCCTTTCCAAATAAACTTTGACTCAGGCTACTCCACAACCAACATAGACCTAACCTAGATACTAAGGCCAAATCACTTGTGGCTACAAGGGGGGGGGGGCTGCAAGGGCAACCCAGATAGATACATCAACATACATATATACAAACATAAAGCCTTCAAAACACAAGAGGACTGGTCCCTGCCCTAAGGTTTTGATTCAAAACTTAACACAGAGGAAACAACAGAAGCAGGGAAGGCCGGTGAAAGCAGATGTGGACAGGAGAACTTGTTTGTTTCCGTTTCACATACATAGACTTAGTGCAGCAGCATACTGAGATTAAGGGATTGCAGCAAAGATTATACAGAAAAGGTGCACATTTGGGGGGGACTGAAGGAAGAGAGGCAATATCATGCAGGTACTCTGGGAGGCAGTTCTAGGCTAACAGCAGAGCAGCAACATGGGACAAGAGGAGTTGTTTTGAGGAGCAGAAGACTGCCAGGCAGTCACGGGTGGTGCAGCTGGAGGAGTAAGGGTCAAGGCAGGTACATATCTGGATATGACAATAGAGAGGTAAAGGGGCAAAGCCCCTGGAGGACTTTGAAGATAGTGACAAGGGTTAATGACAATCAAAAGATGAACCAGAGTTTTCACTGGCAGGACGGAGGCAAAGGGCCATGACTTGGTGATGCTGTAAAGGGAAAAGGGGCATGACTTGGAATGAGAAGAGAGCCACAAATGCCATACAGACCTGGGGCTTCCAAAAGGTTGTACGCCCTCATCTCAGCACCAGGACTAGCTCAAAACCTGATATTGAATGTATTTAGCACCGGAGATATACAGGACTTCCTCTAGACTTGGTGGATCAACCTTTTTTAGTGATCCCCCTACCCCCAACTACAGCCACCTGTAAAACTGCAAAACCCGGGAGAATATTAGGTCCACAGGGGGAGAAGGATACGAAACAGGCAAGCTGCTGAGAAACAAAAATCCTTTCTTTGTACCTGTGACCTCAATAGGGAAGAGAAATGAGGCTAGAGATGTGCAAACAGCAAATGCCAGCAAAGCAGAAATCTTGCTGAAACTGGTCTTCTTGGTTTCTTTAAAAAGTAATACTTTTTTATTTGCACATTAATTTAATGATGGCCACAGAAGCAGATTAACTCACTTTCTGTCCTCAAGGAATCTATGACGCAAGAACCGCAGTGCAAGCTTCTTTCATAACATCCCATCCATGTCTACAAAAACTTGACATTGTCATGATGCTTAACAGACATACTTGTTCTCTGTAGTCCAGAGATGCCTAAGCAATATTGAAGATGCCTAAGTAATAATGCCATCCCTTCCTTTGTAACAATCAAGGCTTGATTTCAAGCCAGGCACTGTGCCTGAACCTGTTTTAAATGCCAAGGCTTGTCCTAGAACATCAGGGACATGAATACATTTTTGGCAGTATCTTCAGCTGCAGTGGTGTTCCACCCTCCATTAGAACCAAATATAAACTCTTCTTATCTTATAGGTTGTCTGATAGGGGGCACCTGCCTGCGGTGCTAAACCTCAATACTGCTGCAACCCCTCAACACTGACCCACTCCAGCAGCCCACCATAAGAACAAGACTGAGAGCCCAATCCTACGCCTGTCTACTCAGAATAAATCCCATTATAGTCAATGGAGCTTACTCTCAGGAAACTGTGGATAGGATTGCAGGCTGAGTCATGTGGCCCTGGCAGCTGAAAGTCAGGAGATCCCTGAATAAGACATACAATATGGTAAGATCAGAGACTGAACCACAAAAAAGCTTATTTAAGCATGATTAAAGCCTATTTAATCTCATTGGCATCAATTTTTTTAAGATACTCTTTGCCCCCAAGAGACCCAAGTTCAAGTTCCAACGGAACTGGAATGCCGATGGATCCCTTTTTCCCTTTGACTTTCATCACCTTTTATAAAACAGGAACAGTAACCATTGAGCACACCAGCTTATTACCACGGTAAAAGAGATAAAAATATATGTGTTAATCAGTATTATAACAATAAATAATAATAATCTTAGAACCAGCTAGATTATCCTTAGAATGTAAGTCTTTGGCTTAAGGTACGGTTTAACAATTTTGGAAACCAAAGCAAAGACCCCATTAATTTGTATGGATCTATTACATCATAAAAGCTGAAGATACTTCCAGAGATCATGAACTTCAGTGCCACCAACTGGTACAATTGTCTGGAGTTGACCTCAAGGGCAAACTTGGGGAGCGCCTTTTTTAAAAGATAGGGGACATAAAAAAGGGATTCAAACAGAGCTATTCAGTTTCAGAACAAATTCTCGAAGACCCTTCTGTAATATTTTCCCATAGTTTAACAAAGTTAATAGCTTTTAGCTAACAGTGCACAATGGAAGTCCGACAGGCACATCAGGAAAATAAAAGTGTGTCCAAAATATAATCTTTGGTGTCCAACAAACAACCCTGCATCAGAGAATCTGCAAGATGAAAGATGCATCGGTAAATGTAATGCAGAGAGAGAGAGAGAGAGAGAGAGAGAGACAGACAGACAGACAGACAGACAAGCATTATATTAAATGGTATGGCTTCACTAGGAGTTTACTACTGCTTTACCACTGGAAGTGCTTGTTCTGCTGTATGCTTTATACTTCACTAGACACAGATTGAAATTAATTTATTGCAGTAGTTAATGAGCATCTCAGCAGGGAAAAGTGGAAAAGAAAAAAGGCACATGGCCAGCTCCAGGATTGGGGGGGGGGGGGAAATCTCAAACATCTTGGACTTGGGGGAAGGGACAAAGGTCCAACTGATGTTCTTAATGTTTTGTCCATCCCCTTACACTTTCACATGGACCAGAACAGGAGAGAAGCATTGCAACTTCTTCCCTCCTGACAGGTTCCTGATTGAACTAAAAAAACGTGTAAGGTGTGCTCTCACAGATCTCATGCTGCTTCCACTTTGGTCAGGTACCATGGCAAGTGAGAGCCATACCAGCTGTTGGTGGCCATCTTAATGGGTCTGGACCATGGCATATGCCCAGCCTTGCCAAGCTGCAGCACCAGCTACAAAAGACAGGAGGAGACAGTTCTGGAGTTCATTTATGTATACTAAAGTTTCTATGATTTTTTTTGGCCAAAAGGCCACCAAGTGAGTGGACAAAACATTAAAAAAAACACACAATTTTTAAAAAACCACAACATATTAAATCAAATGAACAGCAATAAAACTAAAAAAAAAGAGAGAAGTAAACAGTCCAATCAAGGGAGAGATCAGTCAGCATAAAAACAAAACAAAGTGACCCTGACTAAAGGAGTTCCGAAATCTTGCTTCTGCTCCTGAGAAGACCCTGTGCTGTGCACCTGGCTTCAAGCCTCAAGCAGCAGAAGGAGCAGGGCAGAGCCTCCTCCAATAATCAGTATAGTCAAGTAAAATCATGCAGGAGCAATAGTTTAATCAGATCTGAAGTTTTGAAAAGCCTTTTCAGAAGCAACCCACCATCTCTTCCCCTTACTCAAAGCTGAGTAATATCGAATTGCCAATATCTTCTTCTTAACACAAGTGCAACAAGGAAAGGAACAATAAAACTTTAAATCCTTTGGATGATGTTGTTCATATTAATAATACAGGTCAAACCTTGTCATCCACGGATTTTGCATCCACGGATTTGACTCAATGTGATCCTCCCGACTCACACTGAGGCCTGACATGTACCCTCCAGATGTGACTGGAGGTGTCCCACAGATGTTCTGAGATGTAGGGAGGCCTCGTGTGACCTCCCCGCACTTCAGAACACCTTCCTGATGTGACCACACACAACCGCCTCCTGTCTCAGAACACCTCTGGACGCGACCAGACAGCATCTCCAGTTTTGTTTGGAGGGTACAGGTCAGGCTGACCATGGATTTGTTTATCCACGGATTTGTTTATCTGACACTTATTATTATGCTACATGGATGCTAAGGTCCGCCTGTACTAATAATATTAATGAAATACTTTACAGTTGAATTTAATGTGAAAATAGAGCACTATTGTTCAAAAATATAGGCATATGCACATATTTCCTTTGAGGCTCACCTAGACACTTCCTTTGTATCTCTCATCTCAAGGACAGCCTAGGCCAGGGGTGTCAAACTCGTTTCATACCAAGGGCCGAACAGCATCTATGGTGCCTGCTGAGGGCCAGAAGTGATGTCATTAGGCAGGAAATGATGTCATTAAACAGGTCATAACCAAAAATAAGCACTTTTTCTCACTTAGGAACTCATTAGCTGCAAATGACAGAAGAGACAATACACAAATCTTGATAATATTTCAAGATATGAGAGAGCCCAATTTTCATGTGAGCTGTCCTTATAGCAGTAACACCTCAGCACTGCTCAGCAGCTGAGAGCCTGAGGGCCAGATAAAAAGCTTCCAAGGGCTGCATCCAGCCCCCAGGCCTTATATTTGACACCCCTGGCCTAGGCCCTTCGTGGGTCTATAACACTTTGCGTCTTGATGGATCAAACCAACCCCTTCACTCTGCAACAACTTTGTGGTGCCATGTTAGAAGCATTGAGCAATTTGAAGTTCTTCTGAGAGAGGCAGGCCTGACCAAGACTGTAGAAAGAACTGGCCTAGGGCTGAGGCCCAAGAAAATCGATTACGTGATGTTTCTCCAAAACTAATTGGTGCCGAGGATGTAGGCAGCAGCCTGGTTGCAGTGATGAGTAATCCGGCGGGTACTTTAGGAATGAGTACACAGCTGTTTGATGTCTAAACTGTATTGAGTTGAAATTTAATTGCTCCATGATCACGAAGTAAACACTTGCCAGTTGCATTGATCATGTTTCAAGTCTGATCTAAGCAGCACTTTACACAGGAGAAAATTAAACTTCAAAAGGAAACTTAACACATGCAAAACCCCTGGGCAGAACAGTCCCATCCCTCTGTCCCTTCTTGCAGTAATTAAAAATCCACCTTTGCTGGATTCCAATGTCTGACACCTTTTCCACAACAGAGGCAGCTTCAAGCTTTCCTGTCTGCCAAAACTTGATCATCCTGTATCCAGAGCTACATATACTTCAGTGGGCAGCCAGGAGAGAGGGCAAAACCCTACATCATGATAACAATTTACAGATGAAAAAAATGCCCCTTGGCATTCAAGGTTGCTCCAACCAAAAGGGCCACACCAGGGCTCACTGTCTGACATTCCACCACTGCCCACGACCAAAAGCTCTAGCTACTCTCTGCTGCCTTGGTCCACAACCTGCCTTCCACTGATTTAAAAAGCCAAAGTGCTATTGAATTCTTTCAGTTATTTGAATAACACAATTGTCCAAAAAATAAGTTATCAACAAATTAAATCTCCCCAGCTGCAGTGTGAAAAATGGCAGGCTGCTGTGCTACACAATACTGCAGCATTCCTGCATACACATTTCCGGGATGTGTGTTATAGGCAAGATATGTATATCACCCACTCAGGCACTTAACTTGTAGAGAGTCTAAGGAGGAATCTAGTTCCTGAAAAATGACAATTTCAAACTGCACATCACACCAAATATGTCACTGACCTTTGCACGCTTGGTTTTTCTTCCTAAATCGTAGCTAGGTTGAGGCGATCAGGATTGGGACCATGGTGGGGGGGGGGGAAAGGATATCAGCTTTCCCTTAGAACACTGGCATCGCTAGGGGGGTGCAAGGAGTGCGGGCCGCACCAGGTGACGCGCCGGGGGGTGATGCGCCCTGGGGGAGGACATGCTAACATCACGGGATTAGGAGCTACCGCTTCATGCCATACACCATTGGATGTGGAATGGCCAGCGGAGTGCAGTGCAAAACACAGAATTGAAATAGCTCCTTTCGTTCAAATGTTATGGCCAAAAAACCAGAAGGAAAAAATGCATGGAGCGCTATGGAAAGTGAAAGTGAGCCGTATTGCGCGTTTACTCGTGAGTAGGTGTACTTGCCATAGTCCATTGGAAAGGGCAGGCTGAGAGAAATCCAACGACACCACAATGGTCTCGATCCAATGAATGCAGCCCCCAAAAAACACCTGAGAATCTTCCTCCTCCCAGCTGCGAGTCTGAGCCCGAAACAAAGACACATGGACAATAGGACTTACTTCAGAGTAGGTTCACTTGGTGGAACAGGACTGGCTCCCCCTTATTTAATTATTTTATTTTAATTTAATTATTTATAATTATTTATTCTAATTTGCTTGATGATGTCACTTCTGGCCATGACATCACTTCCAATGGGTCCTGGACAGATTGTCATTCTAAAAAGTGGGTCCCAGTGCTAAATGTTTGAGAACTGCTGCAATAAGGTGTTAGTAAGTTGACATGGGTGTGTGTGTGAGAGAGAGACTCTACAAGTTTTCAAAATCACTAAAAGCAGAATTTGGAGGAATTAGACCAGGGGTTTCCAAACTTTTTGGCAGAAGGGCCACATCATCTCTCTGACACTGTGTTGGGGGCCGGGGGGGGGAGAATTAATTTACATTTCAAATTTGAAATGTAAATTAACATAAATTATAATATATTAGAGATAGAACTTCTATGAATGAATGAAGGTCTTGCAATAGCTCAAGGCCTATAAAAGGCCTTGCACAAAGCAAGGCCGGTCTTTCCTTTGCTGCCACTGCTGCATCACAAATGTGAAACAGCAAGTAGTGGAGGGAGCCCTCATGCCACAGCTTATGTGAGAGGTTGAACAGTCACCCTCATGCTGTAAGCACTCGCGTTGGGCAAGTATGGGCTCCAGCAAGTCTCTAGAGGGCCAGAGTCTTATTGGAGACTGGGGGCTCCCCGCGGGCCACATTGAGAGTCCCCGAGGGCTGCAAGTGGCCCCCTGGCCGGGGTTTGGGCACCCCTGAATTAGACCAACATGTTATATATCTATCAATGCGTACTTTCATGCAGAATGGAATGAAACAAACCACATTGAAATATCTGTGTTCTAACAAAAGGTACAGCCAAAAAACTGGTGGGGGCCGGGGGATGGTATATCACTACGCCCACCTGGGGCGTTGCCCCGCCCACTGCATGGAGTGACGTGGAGGCCTCCCGCACCGGGTGACGCGAATCATACTGATGCCACTGCCTTGGAGCAAACAGCAATTGTGAGGGCCCAAACCAGAGTGGGACCACAGCAAGGGCAGAGGGTTAGTTTTCCTCTTCCCCCAGGCTATGGTTCTAATTCAGAACTCTGTAAAGCGTGCTGCATTCTGGATTTATAAACACTTGCAAAGAACTGCAGAACACTCTCAGTCCTGCATGAGTCCTCCTTTAATGCCAAAACCTGGGGATCGTATTTATTGGAATCTTTGGAATTCCACCCAGAAAGGCTACAGGGGGCTCTTCCTATTTATCCTATTCCAGCCAGCCAGAAATTCATCCCTAAGTTATAGGGTTATATATGCATTTATAAACCTTGTATAGTGTTTTACACCTCAAGATAAAGATGCAATGAGTCCCTGCAATTCCAAGCTACTTACACAATTCAGGTATCAAGGATTCAGTGGTGTCACTAGGGTTTGTGTCACCTGGTGTGGGAGGCCAGTGCATCACCCCTATGATGGATCTCCTCCCATGCAGTGGGTGGGTAATGCCCTGGGCAGTGGGCATGATGATGTATCATTGTCTCACCCCTGCTGGTTGTTTGGCTATAATTTTTGATAGAATCGAGATATTTCAACACGGTTTGGTTCACTGCATTCTGCATGAAATCACACATAGAATGATATATACATGATAGTATTATCTGAAAATATCAAGATTTTAAAAATTTTGGGGAGCAGTGTCGTCACCTCCCCGTGCATGTCACCCAGTGCGGCGCGCGCTACCTGTACCTCCTAGCAACGTCACTGCAAGTATCTGGTGCTTACTGGTGTTTGGTAAGACCCCAAACTACTTATATTCACTAGCATTGGCTATTGGATGCAAATATTTTCAATGGCCATGTTGTAAATGTCGTCTATAGCAACCTAGTAATTTGAAAGTGTCCAAAGACTGAAAGCAAGATGGTATGGCTACAAGAGTCTCTGAAACTTGCCCGTATAAACAAGAATTATTGGTCCAAAGTAACAACATAGAATTGACAGGTTGTGCAATTCAGCAGCCCAAAGTCAACTGCCATGTCCTGCAAACAACTGGGATTTCATGACCTTCCATTGATACCTGGAACCTCTCTAATGCATTCTTTTCAGCTCATACACATATATCTTCAAAATGAGCTTCATTGTCTGAGTAACTCCACCTCAGAATCTTGGAGTTCACATATTTTATAAGGCTTTTCTCCATCACAGCAGTGGAATTGAAGGCTTTGTTTAGCACTGGTTTGCCATTCATCTCCACAGGGGAGTCACATTTGTCCTGTACACTGGTCTGCAGAAAGCTCAGGGAACAATCACATGTGCCATTCTCTCCAGTTGAGACCTCAGATTCTGTCCTCGTTATTGCACCAGGAATGAACTTCTCTCTCATCTCAATCCCATTAACTGGTACAAAAGGAAATGTGGTATGCAATTTGACCAGAGATGGGTTTCTGCCAGACCTATGTTAAAGGACAATGTTCTGCAATGCCAGATTCCACATGAGGCTTGGAGGAATGGAGAGGCAATTACTGGCCTATTCAGATTCCCAGAATGCAGGCCTGCCTTTCACAGATGAGACCTGCATAGAAAGATAGGAGCAGGTTCCTGAAATCATAGGGCTAGGTCAAATTGTATTCAGCTGCCTATTTAAAGAACTGAGTGCACCCCTGGCACAGCCTTTGCCGAGTCTTCCAAATGTGAATTGGTACCTCTCCCTGGCACAGATGTGTCCAGAAAGCAAGGTTAGCTGACCACACACACACACACACACACACACACACACACACACACACTAAAGCTGTTTCACAAATTACCAAGCAGCAGTGACATAGAACGGGGATTTGAACCTGATTTTAGTTCTACATTCTCACAACCATAATAAACTGATGTTCTGTCCATCCTTGCCATTCTGAGAACCAAATTATAACTTAATATTAATCACAGAACATGGTTCAGTATGTCAACTTGTTTGAAAGTGGCCAGTGGGGGGAGTTGGGAAAGGGAGTGGAGCTATGGTAGAGGGATTGCAGGGCTTTAGGGCTCCCCCTGGTGGTTCTGCTCTTGACTGTGCCCCCCATGTCATTTTAAAAACATAAATGTTTCAATTGAAAGACAATTAAAAATATTTTTCTGTTAAAAATAGCATGAGGGGGTGCAATCAGAGTGAAAAAATGGTGAGGTGGGGCAAAGCCCTTTACACCCCCCCAGCCCCAGTTCTGCTATGCTGCATCCCTCTACCCCCCCCAGCCATGATTTTAAAAAGACACTAAGAAAACCCATTGTGCTATGTTACATAATTAGTAAAATGTATTACCCCTTAGATTTATAAATGCATCTTGTGGTGGTAACCCAAAATAACATGCAATGCAATTTGTTAAAAATAAAGCTGAAACTAAATGTCACACATATAGAATGTAGAGCATATTTTTTAATTGGAAATTTTAGACTTTGAATTTTAAAATCCCTCCCATTTACCCTAAACCTCTTGTCACATAGCTTCTGGCCCCCAATCCAGAAGTAACTGGTGACAATGTCATCATTAGTTACTTCCAGTGGTACTTTTTAGGTGGACTTTGTGAAGTGGTATGGCAGAGGGCAAATGTTGAGAAACATTGCACTAAATCTAAAATCTACAGGAAGCTCAATATTCAGAAACTGAGCGAAATTCAGAACTCAACTTTTGAGAATGACTTACAGATGTAGGTTCAAAATATGGGGAATTGCTCTCCACACACCTCCCCCCTCCCCCCAAAAAAGCCTCTTTCTGCTCTTGATGTCTATGCTGGAACGAAGAGGAAACACCTACGGGGGGCCTTGGTATCCACTGATTTTTTTGTCTTGTAAAGTTAGATGGGTCTTGATAGATGGGTCATTTTAAACAGTGGGTTCCAGTGCTAAAAAGTTTGAGAACCACTGAGAACCTATATTATAGGGCAGTGACTCTCATTGCACAGAATAAAGAACATGATGTTATACAAACACCTGCTAAACAACTGGCCAGTTCCTTTGTCCACGGCGCCCAAGTATCGCTCACAGATTTGCACAAGCAACCGTGTGGTAGGTCACCCCAACTGTACATTCCTCCTAGGTGGAGGAGTCAGCATCCCACCCGCCCAGCTGCGGAGGCCTCCCAGTCCCTTGAAGAGACAAGAGTCACTTCTCTGTTTATATTCCTTCTTAGTCCCTATTCACTTTAATCGGCTTAGACTGATGAGGCGAGGCAGCGGTAGGGATCAGCCAGGCTGTTTAATTAAAGGATTGCAGCTCAGCCCTGCAGTTTGGGGGTTTGTGTAAATGAGCTGCAAGTACATTATTTAATCCGCTGCACAGAGAGGAGCCGAGGCATTAATGAAGAAAACTCTAATTAAAACTAGACGGCTGGCAGTTATTAGCAGCATCACTTCTGACAGGCTCTCACTCTCTCATTTACAAAAATGCCTGATCAGGAAAGAAAAGTGGAAGAATTCACCCTGGGTTATGTAATTTGAGATGCAGGCAGGGAAGGGGGGATAGAAGTCTCCAAAGCAGGGCTTAGGCTCATCAGGAAAGCCAGTTAGACTACTCTCAAAATATGGATGCCTCAGCATGTGTTTTGTTGAGCTTGTTTGAAAGATCTGATTGGACCCTAGTGAGTCGTTTTAGCTGACTGCTTATTCAGGATACCAGGCTGGCTCTTATAAATCCCGATTGGCCTTGCCTACTCCTGAAGAAACACAGAACAGAACATTTGTATTTGTCTGAGAAGAAGGTCACACGTGCCCAGGGCCGGCCCAAGACCTCCTGATGCCGGAGGCAACGTGACAAACACTGCCCCCCTTTACCCAATGATGTGCCAGCCTCTACTACTCCCTTTCTCCAATGCTTCAAACTTTTCAGTACAAGGACTATGTCGTATATTTTACACATTTTCGCTGGTTGAAAAATTGGTTTTATAAACGAATGAAATTTAAATGAATGAATAAATTTTACTTGGATCTTTTTTTTGTGATTGGCATGATATGATTCATAACAAAAGAGAAATGCGACAATTACAAAGAAACAATGCCATACTTCAGCTGACAAATGATATATGATGAATAAAAATGTCAAACGTTAGCAAATGTTCTGGCAAAAAGAACAAGTTGCTGTGGGTCGAATAGAATATTGTGGCGGGCCTGACATGGCCCACAGGCCATAGTTTGGAGACTTCAGTTTTAGCTCAGCACTCTCTTCCCCTCGACATTTCCTCTGCCTCTCTGTTCCCCTATTCCTTCTCCAAACCAGAGAGTGGAAAGAGAAGGAGGAGCAGTGGAGGCAAGTGGGCGGACAGATGGATGCTCCCCCATCAATATTCTGCCTGAGGGGACCAGTTAGCTTCAAGGATAGGCCAGTCCTGCACGTGACCGTACTCCGGTGAAAATCCACTGAGACTTTTGATGAACAAGAAGCCCTTTTCTGGATGCTCCTCCTTCAGTGATGAGGTGGGTGGCCACCAGACAAAGGGACTTTTTGTCCAAATTGTGGAACTCCCTCCCTAACCTTGAGGGGAGTCCATACATACACTGAATGCTTCAACAGGCAGACTAGGCATTCTTCACACCCTCTGCTTTCTGATAAGAACCCCAAATCCAGCATGGGAGAGCTATGCATAGAAGCAGGTTTCCATGTGTTCAACTGATGGAGGTGCTGATATTCATTCTACATTCACACTGCAAAGGCCTTTGACCCCATTCATTGAATTGCTACAGACTGAGACATGCATTTTCATTTGGGGCTACTGCTTTTTGTGCATTTCTACTTGCATGGAACTAGACTAAGGCCATGGTGTCAGGGAAGGCATACAATGCAACTATGTCTGAAACAGCATTCATGGCATTCATGCGCTCACATGCTGATGCAGATGTAACAGCTAAAACTGTGAGCTGAGAAAGTTGCCTGAACCAGTGAATAACTAACTGTCCATGTACATTTTCTTTCTAGAAAGCACATAGGATTATTTTTGTCATTCTTCCTACAAGGTATTCCAAGCGCTAGGGCTAAACTGAATTGTTCCCAACCTCTGTTTTGCTGTCCCATTCCTGGCTGACACAACAGGCAATTATTTAAGCAATATTCAGGGACATGAAACTTATCTGACAGTCATGTCAGCATTTTGTCCAGCAGCCACCATTTTTCCCCCAGACTACCCCTCAGGAGAATCCTATGTCATTGCATACTATCTTTTTAAGGGACATTCTGGGAATAAAGTTACCATTTACGTAGGCCACGACAGCCACAATTTCAAGGGACAAACTAATGCAATTCCCCTTGGAAGTGTACACTGCAACAGCCACATGACCTTCACTGTGAAATTAAGAAGAACGTTGCTGTCTACTGAAAAAAAATCTTGAAGTTTTAAGATTCAGGCTCCAGTTCGCAGGAGAGTTGCAAATAGGCCTGGTGTTTCGCAGAGATGGAGTCAAGCAGACAAGAAAGAAGATGTGTGTGATTGGATGGTGAGTTTGTGAGCTAAGATATGTACAGGCAGGCAACTCCATTTTCAGTCTGTGCCATTGGGAAGCTATGCTTTTCACAGGAACAGAGGGGATTAGTTACACACAACTTTTTTCTATTACAACAATTTCAGCTTGTTAACTACAATCAACTTGCTGGGAAAGGAGTTACGGTAGCTCCTTCATGTAATAACTCCCCCAGATCCCTGGTGAGCCCTACTCAATGCAAACCACTCAGGGTGGGGGTGTTTACAAGTTACAAGATATCCTGTCATTAATTTCCTCAATTTCACAGCAAGTACAAGTTGGCTATTGCAGTGTTCATTCCCAAGTGAAACTATCAATTACAGGATCCTTGTAATTGCTTCCTCATGGGCTCCACCCACCCTCCGTATCCCACAGATCCATTCCATCCCCTGGGAGGTCTGCACTAGAGGAGAAATTATATCAGCACAGCAGAGAAGATAACTAGAGATAACTGTTAATGTTTGTGCAATTTCCAGGAGTGGTGCCTAGATGAGCGTGGAAAGTTGATGTCTTGAGCCTTTTAGATCTTGCATCAGGTGGCAGATTCCCAGCACTGGTGCTACCACCCATTGATGCTGCAAAAAAATGGAAAGCCATTGGCCTCAGAGGACTAATCGGAAGTAATTGGATTTAGAATCACTATCATTGAGTCTGTACGTGCTAAAAGGTATGTGGCAGGCATAAGAACAAACAGGAGCATGCATCTAAGTGAGCCAATTCACATGATCAAGTTGGGTGAAAAA